>NC_072739.1:132976351-133289633 GCF_026930045.1 Uloborus diversus | reverse complement strand
TCATCGATATTTACGGAAAAGTATGGGTTTGTTGTCTGCGATCCAGCTTTGGCTCCCAACCAAGATCTACAGTTAGTAAAATCCTTGGTTCAATACTAGAGTATTTATAAAGATGATGTAGGCACATAACCAAAGAATATAGATAATGGAGAAGAACTTTCACTTCGAGACCGGTTTGTAAGCTCCGCAGAGAAAATAAATTACTAACGAAAACATGTTTTGGGACAAAAGCCGACATTTAGGAACAAATTCGTCGCCAACGGTGAACTGGCTTGGCGGAGGGTTGCCATTTCCTCGCGGGAGTCGGGGAGACACACCCCCCATGGAGATTCTAAAGCCTTTTGTATCTGAAGATTTGAAGAGTTCCAGATGTTCAATCGTTCTTCTCTTTTAACTAATGTACTCATTTGCTACTGTTGAAAAACCGCAACTGATACCGCGATTTTTCTCTTTGAGTGGGCCTGGAAGAAGTGTCATCGCGCCGTTCGACCCCTGAGCGTTGTGCGAACTAATGCATCTACTAATCAGAATGAATTCGCCCTAAATTTCCCCTTTTACTGATCATTGAGGGAAGAAACATTATTATTTATTTCCACTTTTGCTGATTTATATCATTGAGGTTGTAAAAACAAAATAACCTTTTTGGTCTGCTACGGGAGTTGTTTTAGGGGAGTATTCTTCTTTTTTTTTTAATTTAAAGAAATGGTTTAAACGAAGAAATAAATTTAAAAGTTTCTCTAGCAGCTCTAGTTTTCAGATTATTTCAGCTGCTTTACCCAAATTATGCAGTTTTAACTCCATTTTATGCATTTCTAAATCAAAGTGTAGGCTTCTGAAACAAGGACTGCCTCCAGCATGTTTGCTCTGCTATAATCAGTTGGCAGTCTAGTTACATTCAGAAAAACTCACTACATGAAGTAAATATCTAGTAAGTTTAGTAACAAGGCTTCAACGAATTGCGGTCAACTTGTAAGTTCTTGCAATGCATATATTCGCTTTGCGTGATGTGTGACGAATTGGATCTTTGTATGTAATATTTTCAGAGTCCGACTAATGTAGACAATAAACAAAATTTTTTGGGGGTCCTCTACAGTCAAACCTTATAAACAAAAGCATTAATAAAGAATCAGGGGTGGTAGTTTCAGGGGTGTTCAGGTGTTAAATCACTTATTCAAAGCAACCCACACTTGTACACATGAAAAACTAGATAAATTCAGGAGAGTACCTTAATTTTCTTACATAGAAACTGCAGCAATTTTAGTATTTTTGGGGCTCTTAAAAATTGGGGACCCATGGCCAACAGCCTAATTGGTCTGGTTGGTAATTGAGCTCTGATTCTTTTGTATAATACACTTTGAATAAAAATTCCATTATTTGTTTTTCATTTGATCTATGGATGTAACTTAAACCCATGTCACAAATATTTCAATGTTATGTTTTAGAAATTTGAGCTCCTGCGCAAAAATTGATGCCCCGTAAGAAATGCTTTGGTGAAACGGATGCAACGTGAAAATGCAACTTCAGACCGTTTAGTTACATTCATTCCAATAAAAGATTAAACAAAAAATAAAATGTGTTAGCATCTCACCCCTCCCCCCCCCCCCCCACACACAACCGTACTCCGATTTCCCTGCTTTCCTTAACAAGGAGGAACAAGCGAAGTCTTAATTACATCGTATGCAATACTTCACACTTCACTGTGGCATTTTACGTAGAGGTCAAGTCCACCGAGAAGTTAATCGGGTCAACGAGAGAACATGAACCAACGGGACCCCACCTTACCCTAGCCTTGTCAAATAGAAACGCAGCTAAAAGGGAGCTAAGAAAATACGAACCTGTACAGCGAAATAAATGCGGTGTGCTGATCTTCTGACAACAAGCTTTAGCTATAAACTATCTGAATTCTATTTAACGTGTAAAAAAATCACCTAATAAAATAAGTACAGATTTTAGTTTCTGAGAATTCCTATGCAAACTAAGCTCTGACACGGGACATCTTGTGGCTGCATAAAGTTTAAAAATTTCATACGACTTATTCATACAAATGTATCGAAATTTAACATTAGTGTTGAAAGGCAACAAAATTTGTAACAATGGGTTTTATATTTAAACATTTAATGAGGAAATTACATGAAACTTGCGGTTTTCCATCTTAACTTAAATAATTATTTTATTTTAGAATTTTATTTTTTCAGCGCTAAGTTGTACCTTAAGATTAAGCAAATCATTTAGTGAAATCCCGAAGTCTCTAAGTAGTCTAATAGCAGAGATATAAGAGAAACCAGGCCTCAGATTTCTCCGAGACAATCAGGCCAAGTATAATAAAAGTGCTTAAATAACAGAATTAAAAAAAAAAAAAAAAAATACTAAGCACTTTTCATAACGCACTCAAAAGGACAAAATAACCTTTCTGGGTCAGAAAGGACAATTTAAGCATTCCTGTAGTTTTCGAAAATACCAAGAAAATGACACCACAAACGAAGAAAAGTGCGGCTCAAATCATGAAGAGAATTTCTTATCATTATATAGCTTTCAATCATAGCTTTGAGTGTTCAAACATGCATATTTTTCTTATTGGGGAAACGCTTTTTGTGTTCTCAAGAAGCATTATGATATTGAATGCAAAATAAACCTAATATTTACTCTTTGTTAAGCTTTAGTAGTTCAAAAAAAAAAAAAAAAAAAAACTCTTAAAAGTGTTGCATGACGTTGTGTATTTATTTCTGTACTTTTTTGAAAAACCTTCTTCATATAAAAACGCTGTCCGAAAAGGTGATTTTCAGGAAAAAGTTATAAAGGTCACTATATATGTGTCGTGGAAAAGGTCTGCGGACTGATTTCTAGTTGATAAGGATACAATGCGAACATTTATCGCTTGAAATCTGAAGACTTTTTATTGTCTTAAAGTTAAAATTGCGGAATAAAACGCAAATGCGTATATTCACAAGGAACGATAAAATTAAAAATTTTAAAAACCTCCGATTGAGTCGCAACTGCAGAATCAAGAGGGAAAATTGAAAATCCTTTTAAAAGTCTTTATATTATTTTAAATCAAAGTCAAGTATTTTTTTTTTTTTTGCTATTAAATTGAAACTGGCAACAGATAAAAACTTTAAATCACTGCTTTTAATTCCCTTGTTGGTCAACAATGAATGGGGGTCGTTTCCAAAATTTTAAAAGTATTTTTTTCTGAAAGAGCATGCTTAAAAACACAGGATCTGACAATTTTTTAAATAATTTGTTTAAGTTTAATATTAAAAAAATGCTAAAATCTGCGCGCTTTCATTGTTTACATTTCTTGTCTATGACATCACAAATGATGAAATGCCATTCTGTGTTGCCATTCACCGAGCAAAATATTTAATTCGCATCTTTACTCACGTTTATTGGCAACGATATGGTTAATAGCAAGCGTAGAGCTCAATTTTTAATTGGCTTCTTGATTATCATAACGTGGAAACGCGGTACAAAGATGCGTCAAAGAGCATCATTTGTGACGTCACCAAGACCACGCTTTGTTTGAAAAATCGGACATATTAAAAAATTAATTAAAAAATAACTGTTGGAAAAATGAAAGAATTTTTTGGGTTATGTCATTTATTTATTTATTTATTTATTTTTGCTTATTCAATCAATTTTAGTGACTAAAAGTATTACTTTTGACTGAAGGAAACAACCCCATTCGGTTTTCAATCGCGTGAATAAATGCTTAGCGGTTATTAAAATCTGCATTAAAAAACGTCATAATTCGAATTTTATGAAAGATAGAAGCTCCAAACACATTTTATCAGAAGGCGGAAAAAATTTCTCTTTATTTTGGTATTAAATTTTAAAATTTTTTAACTATGTTCTCACTGCAAAAATCGCGAAAAACATTTCAGAGGTTTTTAACTAATATCTTCGTTAATTAATGTCATCCAAAAACACAACCTAGCTAAAAACACTCCCGATCAACTCCCCTTTCGATTTTTTTTAAAATTTTTTTTTTAAATAAAGCTGTCCGTCCATTTTGGCACTAGAGTGCGACAGACAGATACACACACATAACGGGAGCTCAGATTTTAAGAAAAATGCATATATCTTGAATAATTGCAAATTGCTTATCTCTACTATATCAGTGATATAATTGATTCACGTGCTTTAAGAAGTACTGCGGAACTTAGAATTGGATATGGAGAATGTCCATCCGTCTCAATTTTTCAGGCTGGCCAAATTGATTGAGAAGGTAATTCAATAAATGATGAATTACTTTTTTTCGAAGATCTTCTAACAATTGTTTTACAACAACATGAGGGGTATTTAGCACGTTTGGGAACAAATAACAGACGTGTTTAGCGTTTATCAAAAGTCTAGAACATTTTGACTGCAAAAATCCACAGTGAAAAATACACGAACACAATGAAAAAGTATGTTTTGGTTTTTCCAGTAACTGAAATAAAATATTTAGATTTCGGATGTTTAGTTCTGATGTAAATTAGTATGCTAATTAATTAATATGTTGAAGTTTGCTGATCGTTTATTTAGTACTTTTGATATAAAGTTATCTTACCAACCCACTAGTACTCTCATTTTAGAATTAAGAGAGGGGAGGGGATATGTAAGAGGTAAAAATGTCGCGTAAAAATGAATAAGTGAAAGGGAGGGAGGGGGGTTCACAAGCGGTTTCTTTATAATATCTGATACCAGGGTTCACCGACTGATGACAGGCCCTGGTGTTAAGCAAATTGTAATTTAAAAAAAGGACAAAAAGAAAAAAAAATTCGAAGTGAAAAACAACGCTGTGTTTTTTTTTTCCGGCAAAATTAATTTATTTTAAGGATTCAAAATTTTTACTCGTTTCATACTTTTGCGCCATTCTAATTTCGCCCCAATTCTTTTAAATCACGTATCGCTAACGTAATAACTTACTCTTGACGATTCTACAATGACTTTTTTACTACCCTTTAGCAATGAACCATCGTACAAATGAGGCTTAATTACCTCCCTTTCAGCGCTTCCGCAGAGGGGAGAGAAGAGAGAAAACATCTTCACCTCCGGATTCGCATTGCAAATGCAGCGACATCAGCATTGGCGATTTAGTGCCTTTTCGATCATTCAAGCACGCTTTTTCCCAAACTTGTCTCGCCAACCTGTTCCTTAATGTCGGCTTCTTGGTCGAACCACTTTTTCGTCAGGGGTCGAAAGGAAGGTTACATACGTTTCTACCGGAGTGGAACATCTTTGCGTGTGAACTATCTTTGGTAGTATCATTTCTTCATTGGTAACTGAAGGTTGAAATGTAAACGATTATTTTCGGAATTCTCTACTAATTGGTCATTGCATTAAGTCGGTTCCTTGCATTTATTTTCTAAACGCACCCGAAGTTAACTGATTGATTTCCTGGTTTTGAATTTCAGTGCGCTCGTGGGTTTTCGGGGGGAGGGGGGGGGGGCAATCATTTTAAAAGTCCTCCTAAAGATGCTGTTCCCTAAATTGCTCTACAGTGAAAAACATTGCATATGGTCTGGTTAGATCACTAAAGTAAAACAAATAATCAAAATTTAGTTGCATTGCCAGTTGGAAGGGGAAAAGGTCGTGATTTCACAAGAGTAGTGTACAAATGTAGCGGTGAAATGTGTAGACGAATTGTTATAGCAAAACTATTGAAAATCTCTAACTTTACGATTTCTATCAAGGTCGGGGCTTTTTTCGAAACTCTAACTATGGGATATTTCACAGTTCAGAGGCTCCAAATGAAAATACGAAATGGTGGAGCACAAAATATATGGTAACGATGTATCGAGGTTTCATTGTAATAGTACATATACAGGTAGGTATATATATATATATATATATATATATATATATATATATATATATATATATATATATATATATATATATATATATATATATATATATATATATATATAAAGAAATTAGCGGAATTTTTGCAGCAACAAAATTTTTCTTAACGTTCTCCAACTTCACGATAGCTTTTATTCAGTTTGTGTTGAAGACGCTGAATCTAGGTTTCATTTTAGTAGCTTGAAGAAATAGCCAAAATGGCAGTCTAGACCAGGGGTGGAGAAGAGACACCTGTTGGCCCTGGCCTTAAATTTTTTAAATGAGGAGTGAAATATATGTAGAGACGTAGTGGTAAGCAATATGGAGGGGGTCCTGTAAAAGTCATTTGTGACGAGCCCCAAACTTTCTGTGCACACCCCTGGTCTAGACCTATATCTATGTTCTCTAAATCTCTCGATTTCTATCTGATCTTTTATCTGATTCTTACTAACGACTGTCCGAAATTTCGTATTACTGAAGTAAAGATTAACCGTAATTCCCTTGATTTTAACACCAAAAAGACTAGCAAATACTTAACCCTTTTTCCTCCATCGTATTTATAGCCTAATAACCTCAGAAACGAAAAGGGGAAAAAAAGCGCACTCCCTCGAGATGAATTAGTTAATGCCGATCGTAGGGACAAAAAAAAGGGGGAAAGTAGCAATCTAGGGATAATAGCAATCAAGCCGTATTGCTCCAGCGGAAAGTAGAGGGCGTTGTAGCAATATCCATAATTTCCATGATTTGTGGTTGGGAGCTTTTGATGGAGGCATAAATATAACCTTGCCTTAAATCTATGGAGACTTTTTCCTCGGTACTTTTACCGTAATGTTTTCTGGGAAATTATTTGTTTTTTAATTTTCTTTTGCATTGGAAGAAGTAAAATATTCTCGTGTTATTGCACGATATCTAGAATTTCTTTTTCGAGCTGTAATGGTTTTCCTGCACGTGCGGGCGGCTTTCCGTAAGAAAACGGGAATAATTTACGAATGTATCTTAATTATTGTAGAAACACATTTGCAAGTGGCTCTAGTTCTCGAGATAATTAGATGCACATAACTATTTTTTGTGATTGAATGGTTTGTAGTTGGGACGTTTAGATTGAAATTTTTTATGTATTGGATTGAAGAAATTATGATTACTTATGAAAAGTAAAAGAAGAATTCGGAACTGAATTAATAAAAGTAATCTGCCTATCATTCAAAAATTGTCTTCAAAAGTGGTTTTGATTTTTCTTACAGAATGAATTTCCACTTATTTTTATTTATTTATTTATTTATTTTACTTTGACTGCAATAACTTGCTTTTGCACGAAGTAACTAACGAATAAGCGCGTACGGAACAAAATGGGTAAATTTAAAAACTCTATTTTTTAACCAAGATAAAGAGAAATCAAAAAATTTCCTGCTTTTATTGCTATTAAGAAAACCAATACTCCTTTTTTTCTTCTTTCATTAATGGTTCGACTTCTGATTAAAATCAAAGGTAGCAGTGCTTCCTCACCCCCCTTTTTCTTTTATGATTGTTTTATATGTCTTTTGCTAACAAACTTAATTTATGAAAAAAAAAAAAAAAAAATACTGTCTGACCATTGATTGTATGGAAAGCGAAAATAGACACGTCTATTACCTTTCAGGGATGGTAGTTTATCTGCTATAGACGTGCGATTTTGCCTCTTAATCAGTTTTTTAAAAATGACAATTTATTTACTGCAATCATTTTTAAATCAAAACTATATTTAATCTATATTCTCACTCAAAAATAAATTGATTTATTTTGTTTGCAACATAATTTGGAGCTTACGATTATGCTTTTACATTTCCGAACGAAATGTAAACATTTTATCTTCTTTTTGTTGTTTCCATGGTAACTCATTTTGTTTCCACTCATTTTCACTTCAATTAAGACAATAAATGAATATGCCCCTAGTGAAATTATGAAACGCGTGCATCAAAATCCCATTGTTATTTTTCCTTCTCCCCTGCTAGATTTATTCACATGGAATCGTCTTAACTTGGCCGATTGCCAAATTGCATACAATTCGTGGTCAAACAGTACGTGCTTCTTGAGAGTGTATTCTGGCTGTGAATGTAAAGCGCAATATCTGCCGAAAACGAGTTTTTGAGACATTTGAAGGAACTTGTTTTAGATTCTATTCTAACAACAGCAAAATGTTAGAATTTGGAGTTTTTTCTTTTCTTTTTTCCGTGCTTTATTTTCCGCAGAAACCAAAAAAGGAAGTTTTTCAACAGATGACAAAAATTCAAAGAAAGAAAGAGAAAAATGAGAAACTTGCAGATACTGCGCTTTACCTTCCCGCGCAGTATTTTCTCAAATTAAGCTGTTTCAAAATTGCGTTTGACACTGTAGTTTTTTTTCCCCCAATCTTTCACAAAGCTATTTATAATGTTAACAACTTTGAATGCTTCTGTTGTTGTATACAACACAAATCTGCTTTTAATCAGAGCTGTGGAAAAAACCTATTTTTCTGCAAAAAATAAAAAATAGCATTTAGTTAATTTTAAACTACATCCGAATCACATTTTTTGAGAACTTCTATGTCAATCACACTAATCTGGCAATCCAATTGCGTAGCATTTTTAAAACTCATAAAATCGATATAAATGCAGTTGGTTCTGTGTTTAACGATTTCAAGGGACCACAAAAAATTGTCCTTAAGTAGAATGCTTCTAAAACTACAGAAGAGCATCTGGGACTGTGAAAAGTCGTTAAATAGAGCTTCGTTAAAAGGGAATCAATTGTGTAGATTACATGAGTTTTAATTACTATGTATGAGTTTATATCTTTACTAATAATACAGCGGAAAGTCTCTCTGTCAAGATGTCTATGACGCGCATAGCGCCTAGACCCTTCGGCCGATTTTCATGAAATTTGGCACAAAGTTAGTTTGTAGCATGGGGGTGTGCACCTCGGAGCGATTTTTCGAAAATTCGATTTTGTTCTTCTATTTCTATTTTAAGAACATTTTCCGGAGCAAAATTATCATAAGATGGACGAGTAAATTACGAAATTATCATGACGTGGAATGGGAGAGCGAATGAACATAGCCAATTGGCGAGAAATTCGTCATCCATTATTTGTAAATATACAGGCGAATCGAATGAGCTTTTAATTTTCAACTACGTGCAAAGCCGTGCGGGTACCACTAGTATACAATATAGCACGTCGCTATTGTTAGTCAACAGCGTTAATGCACTAATGTTTATTACTAGCTAGATTAACACCAGAAAAAGAATCAACACCAAGTATCAACTAATTCAACAAAAGCAATGCGATGTAGTTCACAGTATATTTGAGTCTCAGAAACTCAAAACCATTGGAACGTCAGATTAATATAACTTTGACATCTTCAAAATTTTGAAAGACGCTTGATTAGGCTTGCCAGATTTCTGAAATGTTCAGCCGGGATGCCCGTCATCCCCCCGTGGCGATTCAAAAGGGAACCAGGGGTGATAGTGGAAATGGGTAAAATTTTCTGATGACAGTGAAATTTTCAGAATCTTTGAGGAAGCTTGACCTCCCCCCCCCCCTATCTCATAAAAACCTTTTGAAATATACTAACAAAAACTATTGAAAATAAACATTTTAAAAGTTGTTTTTTTTTTTTTAAATTTTTTATAATATTCAGCTTCATAATGTGTTGTCAGCCTAGAATGTTGGAAATTTCGGATCACAAGCACCCCCGAAGGGAACACATCCCTGGCTAGTTTTTAACGTGCAGACAAGTTTAAACATTTTACTTCTTACATGTGAATATTTGTTAGTTACTTCAGTAAGAAGAAATACTTCGAATGAGGAATAAGAACTTGAACAACATTTACATGTATTTTTCATTCGCTAGGACTTTTTTTAGAAACCTTTTTTGGTTTTATTGTTGTTGTAAAAATCCTCACAAACTGATTAGATATTAATTTTACATGTCTATGTTTCAAATGACAAAGTAATTATCCAAAGTAATACTTCACAGTTAATTATTTTTAGACTTTTTTTGGTCATCTAATCAAATTTATCTTTTTCCGGGACCTGAAGTAAAACCGGCCGGGACATCGGAATTTTCCCTAAAATCCCGGACCTCTGGCAAGCCTACTGGTGCAGTTTAAAAGAAACTAATGGTTAAACCTTTTTCATTGTTAAAGAACAAAAAAAATTACTTTGTAACGCTGTATCAAAAGCACCTATGCGTTACTTCCAACAACATAAGAACTGGTAAAAGAACTCATAAAAAAATATATACCATGAACACGTGCATTTTCCGCCATTTTAATTCTAAAAGTGTTCCAGCTACGGTAAAATTATGCAAATCATGCATCTTTTCATTCAAGCACATGGTTATGTGTTTATGTTAATGAATCGCTTTAGAGAGTGAGCATGATGAGGGGCTGAGTGGGATCCGAAGAACTGCCTGCAAAATTATATGCTTTTTAGACTGGGTAATGTGCACAATTACGCCGTTTTGGAAACATTACGCGGAAAGCTTTGAAAGCGACTCAAAGTAGGTTCTAAACTACTACTTTATTTTTCATAGCTTGGTAATAAAAGACTTGATCGTAATTTCATGGTCGAGGAAGAGATGTGTGGTTTCTATTATGGATAGGATATCCTGTGAATCCGTAAACTGTGTCTAAATATTGTTTAATTATTTAGAAATCCTTAACAATGTCTATCTGTTTTAAGGCAAAATTTTTAATTTCGTATTGTCCAATAAATACGCAAACTGAGGCCATTAAAAAATTTATTTTTCAAAATTTATTCCACATCGATTTTGTCCTTTTCAAAATCCTCTCCATTCGTTGCTATTCACGTATCCCATCTTCTTTTCCACGCTTTAAAGTACCTTTGGAAGTAGTCAGAAGTTCGACTCTTTAGTTGTATCGTTGTTTCTCGCCTTAATGAGTCCAAATGTTCCCAGTTATGTTCCTGCATCACATTTTTGCATTTTGAGAATAGGAAAAAGTCGCAGGGTGCGAGATGTGTCGAATAAGGAGGATGATCAAGGATGGTTATTGAATTTTTTTGCCATGACCTGGCGAACAATCAATGCTGAGTGTGCTGGTGCATTGTCATGGTGAAGGATCTTTCCATCGCCTTGAGTCAAATTTGGTCACACACGAAGCACACGGTCTTTCAAACGCTTGAGAACTGTGTGATACGTTGTTCCGTGGTTTCATCAATTTCCATGTTCGGCGAACAGTAAAAACAAGGACAACAGAAACTAACATAACTTGCAACATACGCGCAGTGTGGCGATCTGCCAAGCACTGACAGCTCATTGGGTGTCAGACAACTATCGTCGACAGTTAGTGGGACCGTAGTCCGCATCATGGCCGCTGGATTGCAAGATGTTCGCGTATTTATTGGACAGATTACGTATAAGGGGCGGGGGCGGGGGGGGGGGGAATTGCGTGAAAATTTGACACTTGTCTTCTTCCTGTGTAAAGAAAAATTGTCAACTTGTGCATGAGTCGTTAAAACAAAATTTTAAACATTAAAACTATTTTCGTGTTTAGAGTTAATCACATTTCTAGTAGTGGTGTAAACGTCTATACAATTTTACCTGAGTTATTTTCCTATATTTTTACTCTCTGGTGAAATTCGGATTATTATTGGGAAAAAACAGAATTTGTTTTTTGAAAAAACTTTTTACCTTTTTTTAATACTATGGGTGAAGGGATTCAAAAGCAAGCAATTTTAATATTATTTTTAACAAATGAAACAGTGAGAAGCAAAGGAATGTAAGAGACAAAATTAAAAATTTGAAGATAACCAGTACATATGGTAGGTGAATCTCTCCTCTGTCTTAGGGCAAGACATGGTACTAATAGTCCGGGTAGTTGCTGCTATACAGCATGATTTAGAAAGAAAAAAATTTAATGAAAGCCTACCTAGGATGTTATCTTTAAACGCGTTTTACTCAAAACTTGAAAACGTCCACTTACATCCCTTTGCTTCTCAATGCCTCAAATGTCATTTTACTTTCACAAGATCAATTTTTTAAAATCATAAAAAGAAAAGAAAAAAGAAAAAATGCTTCATAAATCATAAAAGAATTTTTCAAAGACTACTTTGGCGTCATACCGGAGTTTGGTTCAGTTTATGCAGGAAATTATTTTTTGCCTAGAAATACTCACAGGAAGTTAGAGTGTGTACTTATACACGAGAACTGATGGTCTTGATCATGCGTCGCTAAGTGGTTGCCAATTTATGACATTATTTCAGTCTGCATTGAAATTAACATTAGCTTCAAAGAACATGTAAAGAGCCCGTTAAGAACCTTGTAATGCAACCAAAAAGGTTAGGTGCACAACTAGAACCTATACAGGCTCTATTTACGGAATTTCAACCTTCTGTGGCAAACAAATTTTGGGCTATCCGAGATACGGACATGGATAGATACATAGGTATGTACGCACATCCGTACAAGAACCACATGAAAATGGTGCCATTTCAATATCGTTAGTTAATTAATTCCTTTAATATGAAAAATAATTGTGTCATGTTTTATCGAAAATGCTCAAGACTAAATTTACCGAAAATGTTCGTAGCAAAGGGGAGAGAAGGGATACCAATAAGTGTGACATCGCATTTTTTCCAACAACACGCTTATGAAATCAGCGTGACATGTGAAAAAGGGGGTTGCTGAAAGAAGACGAAGTGTGACACTTTGTAATACAAAGGGTAGGTGGTACACAACGGGGCGAATATACCGCACCAATTCCTTTTCGGGTAAAACGGAGCTCCCTTTTCAGGGTATGTGAACGCCCCTTAGTCCTCATTGGGACTGTTCTTAGCCCCTTGTGACTCTAGACGCCGTGGATTCAGAAATAAGATCTGGTTTTGTGGCGTCCATTGACTGCTTAATTTACACCCCGAAGCCACTGAACAGGTACTGATCTGATCGAGCATCCGTAAGGGGTGGAAGGTGGGAATTTAGCATTACACAGGCCGCACCACGTGAAGGCCCCTACCTATACGGCCCAATGGGGAGGTGGTATCAATTTTTTTTTTTTTTGAGAAAAAGTTTGATACTACGGAAAATGATACTTTAATTTGATGGGCGTATTAAACCGCTTTTTCAATCCATAAGCTCATTACTTTTTGCATTGAAAAAGGCGTCCCCTGTAACGCCGAAACACATGTCTGTTGTAATTGGCAAATTTGTGCTTTTTTAACGTTGTTTTTCTTATTTTACTGTTCAGCACAAAGGTATTTATTTATCTTATTTTATCTTAGGGTTCTATATGTTTTTTCCTTCCTCAGTTCTAATATTCTCCTTTTTCTTGCAACTAACGTTCAAATGAAATAAATAGATATATCCTCTCGTTTTATTGCAGATACTACCACTTCTTGTACACTCACTACTTGAGCCACCTGCTGCACAAGATCGTGGACCAGTCTCAGAACTGTGAGGACATCTTGCTGAACTTCCTGGTGAGTCACGTGACCCGCCTTCCTCCCATCAAGGTAACGCAACGCAAGCAGTACAAGGAAACGATGATATCCGGGGGCGGCAAAACTTACCCGAGTCCCTGGAACGACCCCGACCACTTCATGCAGCGTCAGACCTGCATCAACTCCTTCGCCAAGATCTTCGGGTACATGCCACTCGTTCGATCCAACACCAGACTCGACCCGGTCCTGTTCAAGGACCCCGTTTCTAACCTCAGAAAAAAATACAGACGCATGGAAATCACCGGCAGCTAGGGGTGAATAATTCACCCGGTAGGAACAACCTTTCTTTCTTCAGGAATATCCAATGATACCGTTTCTTGGCTTGGCATTGGCTGTTGCCAACATATGCATTTCCACCATTGATCTCGTGATGCCTTGCCTGGTACGGATGGATATCTGTTTTCCAGACGGGAACTGTTGGAACGTGAATATGTTCTACTGATACCTGCCACGGGCCTAGTGGTCAAACACCAAATAAAAGAAGCGACGTTCTGCTAGAATTCCACCAAATGGGACATTGTCTTTTCACCAGATGGATTCCATGCTTGGAACGAGTGCCATTTTTATACCTGTGATTGCTTTTCAGGTTCTGTCTCGCTAAAATCAGCTACAAGTCTCCCTCGTCTACGTCATCTGAAGGTGATTGCTTATGGCACTGTGCCACCTGTTCCAACATAGTAGGAATATGCCTTGCCAACTAGAGTGCTGCTACTCGATCCAAATCAGAGCTTGGCGTGAAAGTGCCATTTTTATATTCATACCAGACTCGTCAAAAAGTCATTCAAAAGATGACTGGATACCTTGACCTTGTGCTCTCTGTGTCTCAAGCGCTACGTTACCTTGATGGTAGACGGCCTATAAGCAATAGGATAGACCACTTAGCGCCCTAGATCGCAGCTTAAGTAGCGACAACGCCGCTGAAAAGCGTGTTTTGCTTCTTGATTGTGGATCAGCCTGGAGCTAATCAGAAACCATAATCGAGAAGAAAAACACGCTACTTCACCAAAGCAAAATAGAAGAAAGCATCGTTTAGCCCAAGATAGCGGAGTGTCGTTACTTATTCTACGATTCAGGGCTTCAGGACCAATGTGCCATTTTGTTTCCCCATAAAAGATTATCTTCCCATATTGTTGATTTAACATTACAAACATATGCCGTCTCTATTAAAAATTACTACTACGTACTAACACAGTAGAACCTCGAACTAATACATCTTAGCTCATTCGTAGGAACGATTTTTGCCTGTCAAGATAAAATTTTGTAATTCACGAGGAAAACCGCGTTTAGAACAAGTCTCTCTTCCCTATACATTCAAGATTTGAAGTAGTGGGGATAAATATTTTAAGTTTAAAACTTTTCCTGCCTAATATTTTCGAATAATGGCTCGGGAAAGTGCCCTTTAGGGCAGCGGTTCTCTACCTTTTCATTCGTTTAGTACTTAGAAGGGGCCACTTGGTACCCGTCTAAGTCCTAAACGAACAACATACGATGTAAAACATAATTATTTTAAACGAAATGAGATTAATTCAAAAGTTTTCTTCACTAAATTCAATTACAACTATAAAAATGATACAGATTAATTTTTACTATCCGTTCGCGGAGCAAATGAAAATTGCTCACTGACTACAGGTTGAGTCACTGCTTTAGGGAACACCGGAATGGGGTTTCTTTTACCTCTTTTTAAAAGCAGTAATAGAACCGTCATGTAAAAAGATGGAAACGAAAGATGCTGAAACTTACGATCGAGGTTCTACTGTACCTGTAAATCAGCGGAGGTGACAGAACACTTATAGTAACTGTAACACTCGATCGATGGCAATAATCTAATTGGAAAATAAAAGAACTGATTGTTCTTTGGAGAGTTCGATAATACTATTGATGCCGTCAACAAAATCATCCGAATTGTGGACGCTTCAACATTGCTTCGGTTTAACAAGTTTTGCCTGCATTGTTCGTCCTTAACGGTTGCGTCATCAAAAGTATTTCCAGCCATCAAGGTAACGGAAGCTTCAATGTCTTAAGCTACAAAAAGTCGAAACTTTTTGTTTAAAATCCCAATTTTGCGACGGAATACCATGAAATATTTTGCAGTTAACTCATCCAAATCATCACTCTTCAGTTTAATTGAAATTTCTAGCCATCTATTGCATTTTGGTAATGATATTTAAACAGTCTAAGTCGGAATAGTTGGTCTGTTTAGTTAAGCTATAACAGCCTAATCGTATTTTATTATATTTTGTCTAGCAGGAAGATTTGTTCTTTGGCGAATATGTTTTTTAAATGGCAGAAATAATTTGTTTAATGTCAAGTTTTGTCAATTTAGATTTTAATGACTGAATAGCGGCAGGAAATTTTTGAAGAAAATGTCATTACAATGACTTTTGAACGGAGATAAGTCATCCAAAATCTAATTATTCTTATATTTTCAGAACCATTCGTGCAGAATTTTGGACGTTTTACTATATAATGCCACCGCCGGTACACAACTGTAGTATTTTTTATACACGATATGAGAAACAAAGGAATGTAAGCGTCATCCTTTTTCAAGTTATTAGTAAAATGAAAAGTTCAAACCGTAGGTAGGCTTTTGTTGAAAAGTGTTTCTAAATCATGCTATGCATCAGCTCCTGCCTGGGCAACTTTACCATCTCTTGACCCAAAACTGATAAAAGTGTCTCCAATAATTTGTACTAATCGTCTCCAAATTTTGAATTTTAGTACATGCTCCCCTTTGCTGTAGGTGAGTGCTTGACACCAGGAAGCTGAAATTCACCGAACGGAAAGTAAAGCGTGAATAGCAGAAGGGCACGACCTGGCCGATCAAGGGCAAAAACAATTTTTAATCTAAATTAGACTAATTCAATCTGTTTCAGACTGGAAAATTTGCTGAGCTGAAGGATCCCGGAATAATGAAGAGTGCCAAATCTTCTCTTTTGTTATAAGAAAAAAATTTAAAAAAATAACTGATTTCTTTTTAATTATATTTTTTTATTTGTTCCCTGAGGTGTAGTAGCAAATATTACCCTCAAATGCCTCAAATATATCAACATGAAAAGAAAAAAATAAACCTAGTAAAGATTTAGAAACGAATCGACAACTACATTAGACAATTTAATCATTATTTGACTACTTAAACAGTCGTTAATATATCTGGCATTTAACATAACACATTTCACTACGCAAAGAAAACTTTATTTCTGTACCTAAGAGGTAAAAGACCTTGTGTCCTAGTCTCCAGGAGGTGTGTGTTAAAAGTTCATATACGTCCTATTTAAATTAAATTGGGATTTTTTAAAGAATTTACCGAAAGTTAAAGAAGAAATGAAAACCATAGAACGTTTTCAAAACGATTTTCACTGTAAACAAAAGTGTGTTAGTGTGTCAAGTCCTTTTGCCTATGTTGTTTCTTCATGCTAATGTTTTCAATAGTCTACTCTTTGGAAATACTAGTTTCCACCAACTTCCAGTTTTTCACCCCCACCTCCTTCTTTCTACTGCCATTAAACTAACGCCAAACGATTTCCGAATTCCCCGCCCCTTTCTTCTTTGACACGTAACATTGTTTTATTGGTCGGAAATTCTTTTCTTCGTGTTGCCATTCGCTCCGTAAAACTGGGAATAAAAACAATCGGGTATGCTTTATTTAGGGAAAAAAATAAGTATTCCGTTAAAAGTTTTCCCTAAAATTAATGGCTCGTAGACATGGAAGTCGTTTGAAACTTAGCTTTTACATTGGCTTAAGCCTTTTCGGGGTTTGAAATGGCGCTTTTTATTTTGCCTCAGCCAGTTGATGTTTTGTCACTTTTTCCTACTAAATATTTGATGATAGGACGGTATGTTTGGATTTTAAAATATATTTATTTGGAATACTAATATTTAGAGTAACTGATACCAAAAGGAGATGGAATGGCGTTTTTTTAGAACAAAAATATTTCAGTTTTGAAGAAAAATTAAGAAAAGGGATAGTTAGTGTTTTTATAATAAGTTTATGGCAGCGGCCTTTTGCCTTGAATGTTTAAAAATAAATTTTAATCTCGATAAAGTTTGAGAAATAAAAGAAAAAAGCTTTTTGGGGAAAAGCTACGCAAATCAAAATATTCTACACAAAATAGTACTTCTTTAATCTGCGAAAAACATGTAATATGAAGTTAAAATAATTATTGGTGCTTTTCTTAAAACTTTTTTGAAATCGTTGCTGTAGAATTATCATTTGAATAATTACATGGTTCAGAGTTTATAACTTAATGTCGCGATTTTAAAATTGGTTCAAGACAAACAATGGAGTTAATTCTTTTCATAACAGAGCGGATCTTTTGAGCAAGTACTTCATGATTCATTATTGGTCAAATTATTGGTAGTAATAATTTCTTAGCCGTCAAATCTATGAAGCGTTCAACTTACAATTCTCAAATATATTTTAAAAATTTTACAACAGATAGTTGTATATTAGGTGAAAGAAAACTTTTTAATTTCATCAACCGCTGTAGCTACTTTTGGCAAAATTAAACTCCTAACTTTTTAATTTAACATTTTAATTTCAAGCATTCCTTTTTGCTGATGCATAGTAACTTACGACTAATTTAATGCTGGTCTACCTTGCAGATTACTTTTGGTTTTGAGTTTTTTAATCTCCGTCGCAGACTATTGGGAAAAAAATCTGCTACCGGGTCAGAAATGTTCAACACTTTGCTTGGTTCGGGCGCGGAAGTAAAATAAAGCCAAAAAAAGACTTACTTTACAACCACTTTTCTCAAAACTGATAATTGTGCATAGGTTTTTCTTGCCTCAAAGTACAGAAATGTTTTTATAGGTCCAGGCCCGAATCTATTAATTTTGCCCCACCCCCACCCCTCGCAACAAAAATCTATAGGAACCCGCGCCAGAGGTCAACAATGTTGAAACGTTAATAAGTCAACGTGCTAGTTTTTACTTTTTTTAAATTTTTTTTGCAATTTTATTGGATCGTTGGGCTTCTTAAGGCTGTGGGCTTCCCCGCACTGCGGGTGCGCAAATCCGGGCCTGTTAGATCAGTTTAAATTGAAAACATTACGACTGCAGTGGCAATATATAGTAAACGAAAATCGAGTGTTGAGGGTACTTCCAGATTGAGGGGTTAACCATACATACATACCCTTACTTTGGGGCGTTCTTACATAATATTTTCCAAATCGATATTTTACATTAGAAATCTTGCGGTCAAGTGGTTCGGCTGGGATCATTTTTCGTTTGCGTCTGGGAGGTACAAAAGGTATTAGGATGAGCTGTTATTTATTTGTTTTACAAAGAATGAATGGAGTGAAATAAAAATAAGAATTGCACTATTTGTATGGCATATTTTATTTTTAACTAGTATCGCATCATATACAAAAAAAATGTCGAAAAAACATTTAGTCTAGATTCCAAATTTTAGTAAATGTTTCTGGACACAAAAAGGTTTTTTTTAATAATAAATGAATTAAAAAAAGATTCCAGTGATGTAAGATTCGTTATTTTATTATTTTGAAAAACGAAATGGAATCTTACGTGAGAATGAGGAGGGGGGGGGGAGAGTTGAAAAATCTTACATCCTTACATGAAGTAAGGGGGGGAGTAAAAAATTGCCAAAATCATCCTTACATAATTAATGAATGGCTCCTTAATGCTTTGGAGCAGAAAAAATTAAGCCAAATGTGGCCAATGTAACATAACGCAATAATAAAGATGGCTAACTTTCAAAAATTAATTTCGTTTCAAATCTAACAGATTAAAAAAAAAGAACAAAAATGCATTTAAATAGTAATTTTGAACTAAAGTTTGTTCTTGCAACGGGTAAAGAACGCGGTTTAAAATGAACCGCAAGGAAATTTTTTGTTTTGTTACGTTTTTTTAAAAGTGTTTTGAGACATTTTTTACCTGCATTTGTGAATGCAAAATTGTTTACTTATGTTTATATTAATTTATGCATTCAATGTTCGATCTTGTATATTCATACTACGTTCTTAATGGATTGAATTTTCAGAAGTTGTTACTTTATTATGTTACAAAAAAAATGCAACTAATATTAAGTTACTTTATATTATTGTAAGAGTTTATTATAAAGAATAACACTTCTAGTCTTTAATAATGTTGTGTAATTAACTAAGTGAATTTTTTAAACAGAATTTATAAGCTGTATGGAAATTAGTTATGTATAAATGGAAATTGTTTGTGGAGAATTTCTTTCAATCATTACATTTTTAAAAATTCGTTTAGGTGTGAAATCTTGTATAAATGATATAGTTTTGTTATTTATTTAAACATGTCTTTTTTATTAGTCTTTATTGCGGAGAGTATGATATAGTGAATTAGAAAATCGATTTTTCTATTAAAATTGCTTTCCTTCTCATCATTTTTCATTGTTCTCATTCTGAAGCTAGTTGAATGTGAATAACTATCTTTCGGTAAACTGCTTAATTATTTCAAATGATCAACATTTGCTGTACAACAAGTCCCATATGACCAAGTTTCTTGTACTCTAAAATAATCGTTTTTTTACTTTGCCTTATTTTATTGTTGAAAGCTTATATCCTTTATGTTTTAAATGTTCCTTTTTTTCATGGTATATCAACCTAGATGTGGTGACATTCCAGAATATGCTATGAATAAGGTAGAAAAAGAAAAAATGTCAGCTGAATCGAATTAGTGCTTCGTACATGAAATTAAATAATTTTTCAAAACCTACGGGTTAGAGAGAAAAAGAATAAGTGAATAGAGTATTATTTATAAACAACGAAAACAGTATGAAACTGAGAGATATAGACCTCCTTATACCTTTTATTTTATAACGTATCGTCAATGTGAATTTTACTAACAGATCTACATTGAAAGAACTCCTCATCTTTCTCGACGTGCTCAATAGATTGCGTTTCCGGAGTGACGTCCTGTCAACTGTCGGATATAACGTTACTTAGGAGACGCATTGCTATTGGTACAGCTCATAAAAACCGAACTAATGTATTCAGCCATTTTGTTGCTCATGAAAGCATCCTATGTCTACAAATATGGCGTTCATGTTATATTTATTGCTAAGATATTTTTGATAATTCTTAAGTTAGTACAAAATGGAACAACATTTCAGCCAATTTTTAAAACTCACTAACAATTACACTTTTAGGCTCGCTAACTCTCACGCGTTGCTTAAGCAATCCAGTGTTTAAAAATACTTGAGATTGCTGTAAGTATCTGGTCTACAAAGAAAAAAAAACTTTTTCCCGTAAGTATCTGGTAATTTTTTGGTCATGATTGTCTGGCGTATCAGCCAAAAAAAAAAAATAAATAAATAAATAAATAAATAAAATGGGCAAGTATCAGTCTATGTTTTTGTTTCGCCGAAACTGTTTATTGATGCCACCAATCGTCGTACGAAAAAAAAATCAAGCATTTCATCTAAGTAGACTTTATTTTACAAACTTATCTAAGCTTTCAAAACGCATTTATAATAGCCCCACCTCAGACCAATAACGATGTAAACTGCATAGTCTATTGTAATTAAGGTGGAAACAGGTTGCTAGGATGAAGGAGGAGATTGCGATTAGGATATAACATAGGATCTACACATTTGGCTCCGTTATCGCCATCTCTAGGTAATATCCAATTACCGCTTGCTAAATGAATAAGCAAAATCATTGTTGAAAGCTTCTTAACTGAAAAATAGGCTGTTCAGTTCGTGAAATCAAATGATCACGTGGGTGTAATCAGAACCACTATCAAATTCATTGCTTAAAGAGCCCTAATGCTCAGTCCAGTTTATATTTGGTAGAGAAGGTAGAGTAGAGCGATCGCCACTCGCCACGTGGCGACTAAAAATATTAATCTCATTTGCCACAAAGTCACCACTCTCCCCAACACCACCTGTGCTATCAGCAATTTTGAGCTGTCAGAAAACATTCCTTTTAAAAATGAAATTTCTTGTTTGCATAATTTAAAACTTGATTATACACTTTAATACCACTAATTAGTTGCCTTAACTTTTATTCATAATGGTAATTTTTATGCTTAAAAAAAACTTTCAAATTGCTACTTAAAGTGTGGTGACTATAAAAAAGGAAGTGGCGACTAATTGTGCTTCTGCTCGGCACTGGCGACCTGTAGAACCGAGGAAGAAGAAGCATGGGCGCCCATATGCAAAATTCTAAGGGGGGGAGGGCGCTCATTTTCCACATGGAAACCGATTTTAGTACAGATTAGAGTTATTAAAATTTGAAATTTTTAATAAATTATTCACTAATGGCTGGAACTTTTTTTTTCCATTTTTGCAAAGAAAAAATTACTAAAAGCAAGGAAGTTCTAATTTCTAAGGGGGGCTTCTGCCCCACTTGACCCTCCCCCCTTCTCGATATGGGCGGGCGTTCATGAGAAGAACATCTTTGGCAGTCCTCACAGTTATCGAACTCCTCAAAACAGGGAACAAAATGGCTGACATACAAGTTTGGATTAATGGAGCCTTACAATGGATACACTTTGTATCTACTCAATGAACTAAATCAGGTTTAACTCCGACTCGAAGAGAGAATTTACCACTCATTAACATAGACCACTTACATAGGCGCACATGACTTTTATGATGTAATAAAATATACATTTATATTATATATATTGTAAATAGTTATATATACAAAGAATGTTGCATATATTGAATTCTCTTAAATTATGAAATAGTTTTTCATCGGCACTCTTCTACGAGAGAATATTTTAAGGCTATTATGTTTGATTTCTACATTGCGTAGAATCCCTTGAGTTGTTGGAGCGTGTAAATAGTTTTTCTCAAGTGATATTAGAGAAGTGTACGGAGATTATCCTTTTGCCGTCATCTCTAAGTTGCACTTTGTGCAGACAGATCTTGGTTCAAAAAATGATGAGAGAAGTTTTTGTCTTCTGTTTGCAAGAAGGATTTTGAAAGTAGGGTACAGCGTTATTATTACGCGGTTTTTTTTTCTTTAGTGCAGATAGGGTTTCCTTCAGTCAAAAGTACTACTTTTAGTCACTTAAGTTGAGAGAATAAGCAAAAAAAAAATAAATAATAATATTAATAACATTGACCCAGAAAATACTTTTATTTTACTCAACAGTTGATTAATTTTTTTAAATGTCCGATTTTTCAAACAAGCCGTTATCTTTATGACGTCACAAATGATGTACTTTGGCGCTATTCCACTGGCGCCCTGAAAGTTTACGCATGCTGTTTACCGCTTTTCTCAGTTATGATAATTCAGAAGCGAATTAAATATTGTACTCTACGCTTGCTATTAACCTCTTATCGTTGCCACTACATATGAGTAAAGAAGCGAATTAAATATTGCGCTCTGCGTGAATGGCACTTCATCATTTGTGATGTCATGCGCAGAAGCGTAAAAAATAAATTTGAGTCTGCGCACCGACTTAAAGATATTTTTAAATAATAAACTTTTTAAAAATTATTTAAAAAGTGAAAAAGTGGTCAAATCCTATGTTTTTAAACATGCTCTTTCAGGAAAAAAATGCTTTTAAAACTTCGGAAACGCCTCCCCATTGTGATAGTAAAGAACAAAACGTTTCCAAAAAAAAAATGTTTCAAGCAGATTAAAGTTCACGCAATCAACAATTAAAGTCAGGTTCTCAAACACTTTTTTTATATTTTTGGAACTCCCCTCAAATCCTTTCGAGTTTTTATGTTTCGTAGTCGATTGTTTCATTAAAATAAAGATTATAATTTGCATAAATTTCAGTATGTCATTTCAGATTTTTTTTAAATTCAAACTAAATGTAATGCAAAAATAACTTAAAAATCGTTGTATTTTAAGAAGCTATTCCATAATGCATGAAGTAAAAAGTGTACGTTAAGTTTAATATTTAAAAAAAAAAAGACGCTGTTTAAAATTCTTATGTTAAAAATAAAAATTAAAGGCGAAAAAATAAAAAAGAAAAACATTCAAAATTAATTCATTAAATAACTTCAGTATAAGAAATTTGTAAGTTAATGATTTAAAGAATATTTTTTCATAAGTACTGTATCCAAGCTTTTAAGGGTAAATAGTATTACAAAAATAGAAGTAATAGCCTATACAAAGACTATTCAGTTCAAAAGAAATACCAAAAAATAAAGCAACAAACAAAAATTAGCAAGTACTTTTACATGCGAAAAAAAAGCAGACGATGGTTTTTATTACCAGAGACGCGATTTGTTTTTCTCAATAATTTGTTTAGCTTTTTTGAATTTCATTCATGATGTGACACGCTATCTATCAACCACAAAGCGAACGAAAAGAGCTGGCGATTTGTCAGGGAAAAAGTATATCAATAATCCATTTTAATTAATAAAAATAATAATTAACCTTTTTTTTATTAAGCTGCATAGAACAAATTTATTACGAGAAAATGTAGCTTCATAAAAATAAAATTATAAAAAAAGGATAAAAATAAAAATTGGGCTCTAGGTAGGGTTACAAATCCTTCATGCTTAAAAATGATTAAATATCGCAGTTTTTTTTTTTTTTTTTCGCATTTATTTTTTTATGTTTATGAAATGTTATTGTCTTATCTCTCTCTCTCTCTCTTTCTTTTAATGACGTCGATAGATACATGGCATTGTATTGTACGACAGATTCGTGCTTCAATGTTGTTGTTTTTTATTTTTGAACCAAGATTTTCTATTTTATGGATGGAAACTCTAGACGGACTGTCTTTATTAATGTATCTTGTATTTTTATATTTCCTTCATCGCTCTTTCTTCGGAAATTGTCTTTTTTCTTTGTGTGTCAACAACTTCGTTAGAGAAACATCAGAAAAAACGTCCTTTGATGCCTTACATTGCACTGAGGTCCTGGTAACTTGATGCTTAATCTCGAACGAACTAATTTATGTTTAGGTTGAAAGAGACGACTTGTTTATTTCTGATCAATTTGCTGGGCTTCGACTGTTTAAGACTTTATCACAAGTAAAATGTCTATTTTTTTACTGCTGCCGTTTGGGTTCAATCTGCGAAATAAAAAATATTTATATTTCATTAATCTTTTAATTCTATTTACTTTCAAATTAATCTGAAACCGAAATAAATAGCTTGTTTGATTCGATCGACATTCCTGATACTTTTCTTTTAATTTAGAATCAGTGTGCTTATTTCTTGTTATTATATAAATATGTTTATATTGTACGCATTTTTTTCTCATTTTGTTTCAAAAAAAAAAATCTTTAGAAATTTATATTCTAGAACGCATTTACCGATAAGTTCCTATTGATAAGTACCACCGAAAAATTGCATTTACAAAAATGTTCTGCATTTCTTTAAAAAATAGAGCTAAATTATTTGCAGATCAAAACTGCAGAGCAGTGAAGTTCTTGTTAATATCATTATTTTTATATGTGAATACATTAATTCTCTTGTACATATAGAGGCACGTTTTTTCTGATGTTTCAAAAACTAATTGTATGAATATTCCATGCTATTGCATGCTGTACAAATTTCTGAAATTTTATCTTTGATTATTGACTGACTCCAAAAAAATGAACATTTTCTTTTGTCTAGAGGATAGAATACTGATACGTTGACGATATTTATCGCTATTGGAAACTCAGGATCTCTTAATTGGCGACATTTCACACGGCAAGTCTAGTATTCGCCGCCACGTTCAATTTAGTTGGCGATACCATACATTATTTTGTTCTTTTTTGAATAGATTTTAAATTTAAAAGAAAAAAACTAGCTATTAAAATATTAAAAGTTCCATCAAAATATAAAAATCCGCCAAATAAATATTAATAATATTAATCCGCCAAATTAAAAAATATGAACCAATAAAAACTACTAAAATGTAAAATAAATTAAACAAGTCGTTGCTTCAATTAAACAAGCCATTGAACAGCATTTTAAATCAAAAATTAAACGCCAGCTAAGTTAAGCAAAACCAAAATGTGAATCATTTCACCAGTTAAATATATCGAGTCAATATAACTCAGTAAAAATAATCATTGAAATAAAAATTGAAGCAAGAGGATCCAATATGGCGGCGATGTAAGCCATCTTTGTTCTCGCCAAGTTAGAAGGTAAACAAGTCGCCAAGCGCCAATGTACCACTATTCTGAATCCATGCCTTTTTCACTTATTTTGATATCGGGAAAATTTTGTGTTCGTGACTTTTCTATTATAAATATTGTTTATTGTGTATGTATTTTTCCTTCCAGAAACAAATTTTTTAATATTGTTTTTGTTCCTACAGTTGATAATGGCGTGTGTGTGTGTGTGTGTGTGTGTTAGTTTTGAAAATGTGTTTTAACGTGTAAAATCATTTTGTTGAGACTATATTTATAATGAAACTTATGTGTTCTGACCTTTTCGTATTAGTTACATCTTAATAGTAAAAAGAACCAATTTATTTTAGTGTACAATCAGGAACATGTTGAAAAAATAAGTCCTTTTAACTATCTTAGGTTAAAAAATTTTTTTAAATATTAAGAAGAAATTGCAAAAAAAAAAAAAAAGTAATTAACAAAAAAAATATTCCATAATATGATATTTATCGTTAGCAAAAGTAATAATAATTAAAACTAGAATCGGAAGAATCAATAAACTATATTTATACATGCGGAAGAAGATCATAATGATCAATTTCAAACTAGGAATTTCCCTGATCACGCCACAATGAATTGCGAACGCTATCTACCAATGACAAAGTCAACACATTTTGAGAAGCATTAGGGTTTGAATGAAGTAGTAACGACAGTAAACAATCTCAAAAGTTAAAAAAAAATATGTATAACTTTTAAAATGTGCTTCAAATTGTAACTAAACTTGCTTTTATTGTTTTTTATTTATTATTTTTATTTATTTATTTTTTGACTGGAGAGCTGTAATTAAACATCGACGTGGGGAAAAAGGGGGAGCTGATTTTCTCTGTTATTACGTATTTAGTACTTCTCTTTGTTTTGAATATTTATTAAAAGTTGTTACTCAAAGAATGTTAATTATGACAATAAATATTCTGAAAAACCATTGAATTAATAATTTAAATTTAACGACTTCGAGCTATCATTAAAACGGATCTTCTTGCAAAAAAATAATAATAAATAAGTAAAATAAAAATATTAATTAAAAAATATTAAAATATTAGCATTTTTTCAATTTGTTACCTGCGTAATACTTATGCAAAAAAATAAATTCTCATTTGATGTCTTTAGCATGTAACTAATACGTCAGTGTCTATGCATTACTATGCGCCATTTTAATGAAACTATTTCAATACCAGTTGAATAATTGAATATCTAGTCTTCTGTATTTGAAATAAGTGACTATATTTTAAGTATATCTGTACAATCAGTCTGAAAGATTTTATTTTAAACATATCACAGCCCAAAAGTATGAATAATTTTTATTTAAATTATTCGATTTTTATATGGGATGTAACAGTTTGTGTCATGTTTGTATGTTTTCTGTTGCATGGACTTAATTATTTTTTATCAGATACTATATTGAACTCTTGTAAAATTGTAGAAATTCACTTTCATAAAGCGTTATTTTAAAAACTTCATTTGTTGGTGCGTTATTTATTTTGAGCATGAACACTAATTACGTACAGCTACGAATAACAAAACTATTCATATAAATTTTTGGGACTATCCATAAATACAGTCACACTTTTTTGCGACATATAGATGCCCCCCCCCCCCCCCCAATGTCACATGCCATTGTTAAATTGCATAAACATATTTTTTCAACAAAAAAAAAAATAATAATAAAAAAAATGTGTGATATTATACTCAGATTTCGTAGTTGTCTCGTTGTACCTAATTTTCCTGATTAAAAATATTTTGTCCTGATGTTCCTGTTTTATTAAATTGAAATTACTTTTGCTTAGAATAAGAAACTATGCTGAAGAATTGATTACCCCTACCTAATGCGTTTGTTTCCTTCAGTCAAAAGTAGTACTTTTTGTCACTGATATTGATAGAATAAGGGGAAAAAAATAACATGGACTCGGAAAATACTTTTATTTTCCCAACATTTATTTTTTAATTAATTTTTTAAAATGTCCGATTCTTCAAACAAGGCGTGATCTTTATGACGTTACAATTGATGCACTATGGCGCATCTTTCTACCGCATTTCCACGTTATGATAATCAAGAAGCGAATTACAATTGCGCTCTACGCTTGCTATCAACCATATCGTTGCCAATACATGTGAGTAAAGATGCGAGTTAAATATTTTGGACCGTGAAAATGGCAACTCTGAATGGCATTTCATCATTTGTGATGTCATCGGCAGAAGCGTTAAACGATGAAAGAGCACCGATTTAAGTATTTTTTTTTTTTTTTTAATAGTAAACTTAAAGAAATTATTTAAAAACTGGTCAGATTCTATGTTTTTAAGTATGCTCTTTCAGAAAAAAATACTTTTAAAATTTTGGAAACGACCTCATTAATAGTTTTACACTCTAGCTGTTGTGTCCCCATTTGATTCAAATTATGATAGGAGTGTATACAACGAATTCCTATCCCCCCCCCCCTATATTATTAGGAAAAAGAAATTGAAGGGTACAGAAGAAGTAACTGGGAAAAACTCAAAATAAAACTGAAATTTGAAAGAAAAAGTGATTTTTTTTTTTAAAATGGATTTTTAGGGCTTTGACACTATAAAAGGAAACTCTGGAATTCGCAACATTTCTGGAGAAGCCCCTTCTAACTAAATTCACTCTTTGCTAAGAAATATTTTCTGCTTTATCGTTCTGTTACGGATATTGCAACATAACCGTTCGAGAATCGGACGAAAAGGATTGATTTTCGAAAACCTAAAAATTTCAGTAGCAAATCTAAAATATAGCAGATTTAATAAAGAAGTTCCCAAAACATGAAGTTACAAAAGGACGAAAATAATAACGCTTTATATAAATTAAAAAAAAACAGCTTTTGTTTCAATACGACCTTTCGCATCGAAATACATCGTCGGAAAATAAAATTTCAAATGGGAAAATCAATGTATCCATCAAATTGAATTTCCAAGTTGCTTTTCGGCGGGAACGAAATATTTCCTGAAAGAAACGTATTCTTCAAAACGAATTATTGTCCATAGAAACGAAATAAAAATCGTTTGGTTCCCGTAAAAATTCGAAAACAAAAATTGGTATAAAAAAACATTTTCGGAATGAAAGGTTTAAAATTTATGAGCTTTAGAAGGCATAAGTGAAATATCAAGTTTTCGAAACATAAATGTGAAAGAATTTCTTGTAGAAATTGTAAAATAAGTCACAAAAAAAGTGTTCTTGGGTTACAAGAGGATAAACATTTTCAATGATTTGGACCTTCAGGAGCTACTTATTCAAAGCATCCTTCACAGAAATGTAGCTTTTAATCGAACAAAATTGCATGAACTGACGTAGGGGAATGTGGGACGAAGTGAAATGGGGAAATATTGACTCTGCTTTTAGCGCCACCTATTTAATGGTATTTTAATTGTGTAGTGAAAAACGTAATTATTCCAGCCAAGAAAAAAATATCTTTGTTAATCATAGAACATGGTAATGCAGCAATTTCCAAAAATTCATACTCATATTGTACTCGTAATATTTTGTTGTAAGTCTAAAATTATTTTTGGTATTATTAAATGATCAAGTTCTTGTTATTAACATTTGAAATATTAATTGAGACTAGACATGGAACGAAGTTGCGGCCTGGCCGAATCATGAGCTGTGATTCGGCCTGAAACAATGTTTTATATAAGATATTGTTTTTTAAATTCAAAATTGTACCTCATGTAAAATCATAACAGAAATATATATTTAATTTTAAAATTTGTGTCTATTGAACCCTTGGAGCCAGAATTCATTCAACAGATAATAAAATATTTATTAACAATGTATTCCATTGAAAGTTACATTACATTATATTTAGTTACAAATTTTATTAAACTTAAGTTTTAAAATGAAGCTATATTAATGAATTGCAGCAAACATTCTTCAACTGTTTCAAGCTTTGAGACTTATAACAATAGTGATGTTTTTATAGTATATAGGGTAGAGAGAGAGACTAAAGTACTAAAAAGTTTTGAGACAGCGAAGAAAACGTCAGGTCACGTTTAAAAGTAAGACACAGTAAGAACGTGCGTAAAGGTGCTCAGACGTCAACGCGTAAACTTGCCCCGTCACCAAGTTGGGATTTATTTTTAATGTGCAAAAAAATTCAATGACATTTCAGTTCATAAGAATACAATTCTCAAACGAGCTGATGTGTGCATCACATGACTTCCTTTTACACCAATTTAATGTTATTTCCCCATTATTGCAATTTGAATCTGATTCAAGATGCACACTCTCTAAATATCACAAACAATGGCCACATTGAAACCAGATTTAAAAAAAAAATCGCCAAACTTGTTGCCAAGTTGGCGACTCGGTGACCAAAAGACTTTCTATATATCGCCAAGTGTCCCGCCAAATTATAACGCCACTTGAGTTTGCATCGAAATTAACAGTGATTTCCCCCCAAAAAGGCATAAAAGACCCCGTTAGAAACACCCGAATGCAACCAAAAGGGGAAGTGCACAACTATACCCCACTAGAAGTCTACGTACCAAATTTCAACATTTCTAGGACATGCCGTTCTTGAGTTATGCGACATACATGCGCACATATGTATACACACATACGTACATAGCAGATATCACGAGAAAACTCGTTGTAATCAACTCGGGAAAACGTCAAAATGGATATTTCGGGCGTCTATACGTTCTTAGGTACATATGTACGTGTGGTCGGGTCGGAAAAAAAACTCAACATTCATTTGGGGGTGAGCAAAATGGAAATTAAGACCGATTTTTGAGTAAAAAATTTTTTCGCGAATACAATACTTCCTTTTTTGTAAAATGAAGTAAAAAGGATAAAATTCTGCTAATTTTTATATATTTGTTCTTTCTTAACTAGGTATTATTTATTCACAATAAGCTTCAAAATGTTCAACTCAAAATTTACTCGACTTGGTAGAAAACAGATTATTCTTTCTGCATGCTAGACCGAAGCTCGACTGATGCTCAAAAACTTGTGAGGATAATTGCTAGAGAGCAGCATCAATATGTTATGACTGCTGGCTTTCCAGTTATAATTCGTTTTAAAAAAAAAAGGCACTGCGTAAACGTGTCCTGCTCTCCCCTACAAGGGCGGCTAATGTGCTTTGTGCATTCTTAAGTAATTTGTAATAGAATTATACGTATTTCATTTAATAATTATAGATTCAATATTTCAGTCTTTTAAACAGATTCATAAATCTGTCAACATATTTTAACTTGTGACATTGTTAAATCCTTCTCTAAAAATAGATACTAAATGATAGACTAGTAAGAAAAAAGGCACGATACAACTTTTACGAAGTCATCAAAAATTGAAACATTTTGCATTAAGAATGTATAGATATTTACATTCGTATTGACACACAATCTAAATAGTAGGTACTTTATTATTGGATAATTCTATGATTTAATATTTTTGATCATATCAATAGGTTGTTATAAACATTCACTTAATTGTAAGAGTATGCCTTTAATATTCCAACTGATGCGTTATATTGCGAATTCTAATGAGGAATTAGAAACATGTGCTTTTCTGATACTACCAGTGCAAAGCAAAAGTAAAATCTTAACTAGTGATACGTATTAATTTAGAAAAATCACAGTAAGCTGAAAAAGTTGAAATTCAGATGAAAATTTGTTGATAAAAAAGTAGTATATAGAGAATTACATGATGTTGCTCATACAGAGCAGCCGAAGCTTTGGTATTCTGCGCTTCAGCCAAATGGGGTGGTTTCCTTCAGTCAAAAGTACTACTTTTAGTCACTGAAATGGATAGAATGAGCAAAAAAAAATAACATGAGCCCAGAAAATACTTTAATTTTCCCAACAGTTTTTTTTTAATTAATTTTTTAAAATGTCCGATTTTTCAAACAAGGCGTGGTCTTTATGACGTCACAAATGATGCACTTTGACGCATCTTTCTACTACGTTTCCACGTTATGATAATCAGGCAGCGAATTAAAATTTGCACTCTACGCTTGCTATCAACCATATCGTTGCCAATACACGTGAGTAAAGATGAGAATTAAATATTTTGTTCTGTGAATGGCAACACAGAATGGCCATTCCATCATTTGTGATGTCATCGCCAAGAAATGTAAACAATAAAAACTCACCGATTAATTTTTTTTTTTAAATATTAAACTTAAACAAATTATTTTAAAAATGGTCAGATCCTATGTTTTTAAGCATGCTCTTTCATAAAAAAAATACCTTTAAAATTTTGGAAACGACCCCATTGCGCTTCGTGCCATCTCTAATTGACACCTACTAATATTCCGTGCAGTATTTATTTTTTTTAATAATAAGCTTATGACGTTTATTTAAAACGTTTTGTGCAGTTAATTAAGTGCATACGGGACAAAGTGAAATAGTTCATTTCATTTACTAATTTAATCTTTCAACAAATCACTTACGTTTTCATTTATTAATTCGTTATTTTACATTTCTTCTTTTAATAGTTTCTTTATTTATTCAATCTTTCGCTTATTTTCTTTTTTATTCACTCATTTATTGTTTCTGATATATTAACTTACTTATTCATTAATGTATTCGTTTATTGTTTCATTTTCTGTTCATTCATTCGTTTATTTATTTGATCAAAAATAGCTTTAATAATTGAATAGAAAATATTTTACTTTCCACTTTGCCCCATGAAAAAAAAAAGTTTTTTTGAAGGTACAAACGTACTGCCAAAAAAAAAGTTTCCGTGCAAGTTTTATTTTAAAATGAATTTTTCTTTTTTTATATGTACCGTAATTTTCAGAACTCATTTCTAGTTTGTTCATTTTGAAAAAAGTAAGTTATCTTGACTACAGTAAGCTCCTGATTATCCGCAGATCGGATTATCTGCGAGTGATTTAACTATCAGAAACATGTATTTTCGGAGTAAACAGCAAATACCAATGACTTGTTTTGTCGAAAATTTGTAAATTTAAACTCGGTTGTTTTTGTTTTATTTATTTATTTGTTTTGCTTTCTTCATCGTATATACACTTGTTTTTTATTGATGTTAAGTTCTGTTGTGCAAAAATACAAACAAGTTTACTGTACTGAAAATTTTCAGTTTGGACAAAGTGTTATGCATCAACACCGCTAAGTTTTTGAGGAAGGACAATTTTTATCTTATTCGTCCCTCATTTGAGCGTTTTTGCGGTTTATCCGCGATTTTACTTATCCGCGGTTTTGTGCCACCCAATTCCGCTAAAATCGGGAGTTTACTGTATTTCACTTTGTCCCGCATTCCCCTACCATTTACTCCCAAGTAAAAGTGCATTACTTTAAACACAGTACAACCTCTTTTGTCCGGACTAACTGCGACCAAAGACGATCCGTATAGTGAAATAAGTAAAACACATTCTTAAATAAGCAGAATTATCTTTTGTTACAGCAAAAAAAAAAAAAAAATAACACCGGTTGTTTACTTTCTTTTACAAAAAAGGAAGTATTGTATTCGCGAAAAAAAAATTCACTCAAAAATCGACTTTAATTTCCATTTTACTCACCCCCAAATGAATGTTGAGTTTTTTTTTTTTTTTTTTTTTTTTTTTTTTTTTCGACTCGACCACACGTGGATAAGTGCCTACGAACGTATAGACCCCCCGAAATATCCATTTTGCAATTCCCGAGTTAATTACAACGAGTTTTCTAGTGACGTCTGTATGTGCGGATGTGCGGATGTATGTCGCATAACTCAAGAACTGTATGTCCTAGAAAGTTAAAATTTGGTACGTAGACTCTTAGTGGAGTCTTGTTGTGCACCTCTCCTTTTGGTTGCATTCGGGTGTTTCTAAAGGGTCTTTTGCCCCTTTTGGGGAGGAAATCATTGTTAATTTCGATGTAAACTCAAGTGGTGTTATAATTTGGCGGACACTTGGCGATCTATCGCCAGTATTTTGTTTGCCAAGTTATAGTGCCAACTTAGCGACAAGTTTTGGCGGTGCTTTATTTTATTTTTTTTTCTTTTAATCTGGTTTCAATTTGGCCACTGTTGGTGATATTTAGAAAGTAAATTATTGAATCACATTAAAAATGCCAATAATTGGGGATTGACATTAAATTGGAGTAAAAGAAAGTCATGTGATGCACACATCAGCTCGTTTTATAACAAAATTGCATTGGATCGCTCCTCGCAAATACTTAAATCAGTTGTACTTCAGCTACAGGGGTGTCGAACTGACGCTTCGAAACGCCATTTTGTTTAGTAGATTATTACTATACTTTATTGTACGTTCTACGAAGGAGTTATTAGTTTAATAAAAATAAAAACCGAATAGTTGGCGTATTCTTAGTTCCGCTCTTGCTATCAAAATTTAAAATTATTACTAGCTGCGTCGCCCGGCTTTGCACGGTCTGCCTCGAAAATAAAAGTCATCTCAAGTGACACGTGTTCAGCAGTCAGGCTTGAACGAAAAAAAAAAATCAATAAAATTTTGCGGCAGATTGCAGAAAAATATCCAAAAAGGAAACATGTTAAGTCCCCCGATTGCAGGAAAAAGTCTCAAAACAAAAACCAAAATTTTATTTGTTCATATTCGAGAAAAAAATGGCTACAGTTCTTTCATTTAATGATCTTCTTCACGCTACAAATTTTAATGGAAGGCTACAAATTTTAATGAAAGAATTCTTACGGAAAGTTGAGATGAAGCACTGAATAATAATTTGAATGGAGGGAAGCCTTCAAAAAATAGGAATTTTATGTCGAAATCTAAGTATTATCTTCTTTATCTTTACTAATAATAAAGCTGAAAATCTCTCTGTCCGGAGGATGTCTGGATCTCTGTGACGCTCATAGCGCCTAGACCATTTGGCCGATTTTCATGAAATTTGGCACAAAGTTAGTTTGTAGCATGGGGGTGTGAACTTCGAAGCGATTTTTCGGAAATTCGATTTTGTTCTTTTTCTATTCCAATTTTAAGAACAAAACTATCATAAGATGGACGAGTAAATTACGAAATTATCATAACGTGGAACCGTAACATGGGAACAAGCCAATTGGCGAGATACGAAACTATCATAACGTGGAACCGTAACATAGGTACAAACCAATTGGCGAGAAAATTCACCATACATTATTTGTAAATATACAGGCGAACCAAAAGACCTTTTATTTTTTCTATTACGGGTAAAACCGTGCGGGTACCACTAGTACTTAATAGTTTTTAATTTAAATCTCCGCTAATTATTCATCGGAGGATTGTGTTAAATAGCCAAACATAAAGATGTGAAGCTTACGAATCCATAGATACCTGGTTCGATGGTCAGTTCACTGTCGTTCGAGAGAAGTAACTTGGACATACATAGGTACATACGCTCAGTTTTTAATTTTATAAGATTTATGTAATTTCTTTTTTTTTTTTTTTTTTGACTGCACAAATTTGACTTGGATAAACGAGGATCAACTGTAATATCAAAGATTCATGCTACTTTTTGATGGAAAACAAAATGTGTCTGTACTTGAATACGAAAGCCAAAAACAATCACTGCAGCACGCTTATGCTGAAGTGATTATTGATTTATTATTAAGTAGTTGTCCTATGATTATTAAATTATTGCCCATCATATCCTCACTTAGATTTCTACAAAAAATGCTTCTGCTTAAAGGCAAGACCCAAATGAAAATATTAAACGAAAGTGATTTCACTAAACTCTAATTGTCTATAGATCTTCTATTTAAATCAAATTACTTTATCTGAAATCTTCGCATCATCAAACGAAAATATTAGAAATGTGATAATTGATCTGAAATCTTTCATTTCTGTTTGAAAAAATTAAAATTGATTCTTGGTCATTAATCACACGAAAAGATTCGATTAAAGTTATCGCAAAGTCATATGTTTTTTCAATTCCGGCTGGGCTTTTTTCTTTGTTTGGTTGAAGATGATGTTGCTCTGTCTTAAAAATGGGATTGGGATAGGTTGTTTTTCTGCGTTGACACTACTCTGACAGAGAAAACATATTTACAGAGTGCACTTAAGTAGAAACAGGATAGTCGTAGGCATTGGCGGCACAACGGAATAGATGACAAAAATAATGTAAATAACAAAGGAAGTAAGGCTTTAGAACAGACGTAGGTAACTTTCGGCCCGCGCTCCATTTGCGGTCCTTTATTAATGAAGATTGCTTACTTTTTTCGCTATGTTGGGGAGACTGGGGATACTTGATCCTAACTCTGGTTTTCAATTTTTTTTTCTCTGCTGCAAATTATCAATTTTTTTTTTTTTTTCAAAGTACGAGAACAAAGGTAATCTTTTCCTCTATCTGACGTATTTTTTTTAGTTGAATCTAAACAGATAATTTCGGTAAAATAATTTTTTTCAATAATTTCATAAAAGGGTCATGCATCCCCACATAAAGGGATACGTGATCCTTTCATGAGGGATACTTGATCCCACCGAGAAAATACACAGACTTTTCATTAGATCAGCAATTTATTTATGGATTTTAGTCTTCTACCTAATGTTTCTAAAAAATATATATTTCTGATTTTCTTTATTAGATTATAATAATGTGAACACAAAATAACATTGTTTTAAATTCCACTAGGACATTTGTTAAAAAATGTACACAATTTCAATGAACTTATGATTCTTTTGATCAGCTACTTATTCTCCAACACGGTTTTGAACAATATATTTTATAAATAAAACTAACATTTTTTTAAAAGTAGCGTAATAAAGCTAAAATTACAAGAAATAAAAAAAAATGGATGACAAGCACAAAAATCAACTTATTTGCTTCTTGTCTTACAATAATAAAATTAAGAGTTTTATCATTTGAATTAATTTTTAAAAAGAGGGAAGAAAAATGTAAGTATCAGTGTACTTATAAAAAAGAAAAGAAAGCCTATCATATGTTTCAAAACCTGAAAAGTCAAATGCAAACAATTCGTTTGTTGTAGTTTTTTAAGTTCCGCTCAACTCAACTGGATGTGTGCAGCTTAAAAATACTTTGATTAAGCATATTACCTTTTCGCTTTAGAAAACTTATTTCAAACTCTAGAAATCTAACTTTGCATTCTATCCGCTAATGGGTCTACGTAATGGGCAACTCACTTTTTTGTTGTAAATCTAAGTATAACAAAATCATTTTTTTTTTATTCAAACGAAGATTTGACATCTTTTTCAACTTTTTCAATCTTATTTGGCTGATCAGAACATAATTCATCAGTAGAGTTAGTTCATGTTTGGATGTTTGAGGTGTTATGTGGGTTACAAGTGCGAACTGATATTTTAACTGTTTAGCATATTTACTGCAGTGATTGTTTAAATCTATCACTCATACTATGATGAATTAATTACGTTAACATGGTTTTGAATGTTTAAAGTTAATGAAAACTAAGTAAACAACAGTTATATTGTTTTCATTGTGTTTATATTGTCATATGGATACTTGATCCCTGGGATCATGAACCGACCCCTCTAAACGAAGGGATCAAGTATCCCTAATATGCGATTTTTACAAACATACTTGTTCTATTATTAACAATCAGTGACAATTTACTAAAAATATGTCTAAATTATTAAATACTGTCTATACTTTAACATTACACTTCGGTATTTTTTTAAGTTGTATATAACGGACAATGTAAACTTCAGAAGGCTTTTCTAAAAAAGTTTTCTTTGACACATTCAGACAATCATTTCTTGAGCTAAAACAAAATGGCTGAAAAAAAAACAAAGTGTTGCCAGTTTTTTGTTCAAGTATAACTTTAACATAATTGCCAGGTTTCAAATCTATACTTAATAGTTTTAGTACATTTCTGGCTGTGGGATCATGTACCCCCAGGGAACAAGTATCCTCAGTCTTCCCTGCCGTGGCTAACGGTTACTTCTTTTGGTCCCTTATTAGTGTTTTTTAGATTGCGAGTCATATGCTCCATTGTCCTATTGCCGTTTTTTTAAAATAAAAAAAGTGAAAGGCTTTATTGGATCTTCTGAAAGTTATTTTTACTATTCTTAACGAACGAACTGCAGGACAGCTAAACAATCGACGGGCAATATGTATAACTGATAGTAACTACTATCGTCTTTTCCCCTTGTACATAAAAATAGTGCCGAGTTTTATAATTTACTAGCTGCGTTGCCCGGCTATGCCCGGTCCGCCTTGAAAATAAAAATTTTGTCAAGTGACGTATATTCAACAATCAGGCTTAAATAAATAAATTTAAAAAAAAAAATCTTGCAAAATTTCCCTCCCAAACAATGACGAAAGATATTAAAATACTTTTAAGAAATTAAATCCAGAAAGATGGATTTAAAAAGCGTCACAATGGAAACAAAATAAAGTAAGTTTAAGGATTAAAATGCGAAAGAAAATGGTTAGCAATTTGAATGGACATGAGATTTTTTGAACTTGATTTAAGGCTTGCAATGGTTTTTCCTTTCGAGATAGAAGCTTAGTTTTTCGACCATAGGTCGAAATAGATCTGGAATAAAAAATATCGCTTTTTCTAATGGTACGAAAAAGAAAACTGTGGAACAGTTCCTTCATTTTTATTGATGGGCTATTTCACGGTATTTCGGAAAAATGTAGAGTCCGTCACATGACACTTTTTTTGCCACAACTATTTAAATTACAGTTTGATTTGCAAATTATTTTGAAATGAGTTTGCACGTTGGAAGGATAAACTCAGAATAAAATAATGTGCTAATCAAACTGTAAATTAAAAAGTTATGGCAAAAAAAGTCATGTTACGAACTCTACATAAATGTCCGAAATACTGTGAAATGACCCTGATATGTTTAAAGAAGAAAGAAGTGCCTAAATTTCAGCTAAGCCTAAAAACATTCAAACTAAAAACGCAAATAACTCCTGCCGTAGTTAAGTTAGAACATTGAAACAAATTGCGTACAACACGGAAAATTCTATTCTTTCCAACAATATGTAATATTAACATATGCAAGTAATTTTTCACCCCCATATTCGGGAATTTATGTGACAATTGGGCCTAAATTGGAATAAAAAAAGAACTACTCGTCGCATTTTTTTTTTTTTCGGACCGGTCTGCAAACCTTTCCGGGGCTGAATGAAAGATACTGTGAAAATTTCAGCGAAATCGGCCGGGTAGTTCTCGAGTTTTGCGCGTTTACACAAACAGACGCTTTTTGGAAACTTCATTTTATACTATGTATAATAGATAAATAAATTTTATTTACTTGTTTATTTTTCTTTTCAGTCCCTTTTGGATTGGATATTCTTTGTACTAGTAACCCTTTTGCAATATTAGACTACTTCAACTTTAATTTGTCAGAATAAAATTAAAAGAAGAAATCAAGCATCTTGCAAGTAATGTTAGCATAGTTTGACCTCTCAAGAGGAAAGTTTGTCAGAGGAGATTAGTGATATTATCAACTAGAAATTTGTGTATCACATTGAATTTCATTGATTTTCATGTTACGACCATGTGAGATTGTTGCCATGTTTATATAATTCGAGAGAAAATATGAGAAAACTAATTGTTAAACTGGAAAAGAAAACTTATATAGATATGTGTATCGACGAAACGGAAACATTTTAATAGAATTCAAAACTACACCAATATTTTGCTTTTATTTTGTCAAAAGATGTTTTTTTTTTTAAAGGAGAACAGACATAAAATTAGACTATTTCTTATTACCACATTGATACTACGTTTGAAATTTTTAATATCGACGTATTTTTGAAGCAGCATGCTTTGCACGCACAGAAAAGGTACTGCGTATTATCTTTCGATTAGATTTGAAATGAGCCTAAACAAAGTAAAATAGAGGAGGGTGGCCCAAAGCGGGTAGGTTTTCGAAAAACGCTCAAAAATTGTAGTTTTTGGATTATTATCGCAAAAATTTCGATTTTATTTCCTAGCAGGGTTCTTGAACTTCAAAATAAAAAGTGTGATTTTTGTATTATTTCAAACCGAATATTCTTTTATTATTAAACATTACAAACATTTGAAAAACCCGCTTTGCCCTACCAGGGAGCCCAAAGCGGGTAAGCTTAACTAATTGTGATCTGTTGCATTTGCCAATCAAATATGAAGTCATAAATAATTAAAATAATTGACTAGCTCCCTGCCGTTTTTTCTTTAAAACATAAAAAAGTTGTACTTATCCAATTTAAAGGCAGCACATTTGCTTATAAAACATAAAGAACTAACTGATTAAATTAATAGACTAATTAGTTATCATTCTAAAAAAACCTTTTTAATGTTATACTTATCCTATTCAAATAGAAAATCTAAGTCAGCACAAGATTCAAGAAATTATAAATAAATATATGATTAAATCTTATATCTCCTATATCGACTTTGTCTGAAGGCACTTTTTTCGTTTCAGTAACTACAGCCTTAAATTTAAAAAAGAAACAAACGAAATGGCTATCTTAGTTTGTAGATGGATGATGTCAGAATAACGTATTATTATTGACAATCAAGAAAATAAGCTGGTCTTCGACTAATCACAAGTTACAGAACTTCATTTTTTTAGAAATGTTATCTTTTTGTTTTGTTTTAAGCCTGGTTGCGCCATACCGCTTCCTTGCTGCTTCGCTAGGACTGATTAAAACTCGGAAATGTTCATGTATACACAACATACGTATTCATCGTCGCTTACACACCATGGGGGAGGGGGCACACGAAGACCTACCCGCTTTGGGCCCCCCCCCCTATATCTGGGGGTACTAGTAAACATCTAACTTGCACATGACATATAACAGGGAAGATGAAATTTTAGTCTAAATTGTCTCAATAACATCAAACTTGAAATACTAAAACAGTTGAAACCACTTACTTCATATTGCAGATATCTGTTGGAGGAAGAAGTTTAAGAAGACTAAACCCTTGGCACTCAACTTTTTCCGTAATGTGAGCATCTGTGTCGTAACTGATTGAGAACACTCTCAACTACCTTCCTCCTTCATCGAACGGTCAATCATCAAACTCAATTCGTCACAAAGGTAGTGATGTATATCCATATACACCCAGGTTCCGGTTTGCTCCAGTTGGCCCTAGTTAACATTAGAAAGACGGCGTTTTGCGTATACCTAGAAAGACAAGTAGCGGTCACTTTGACCGCCATACTTAAAATAATAGAAATTTCCTCCTTTCGGGATTTTCAGCCATAGAAAAGATTTGTTTCATAATATCAAAGTTTAATTTAACAATTTAATCCTAATATAGTCTGCAAATAAGTCTCAGATAGCTTTTTTTTATTTTACGTTCGATCAAGTGAAATACACATGCTTTACACAATTGGCATTGAGAAAGAGGAAATTTGTACAAAAAAGAGGAAATTTTCTTAGCATGTAATAACTAACAAGTACTATAATCAACCATGCATGTGTTATTTAAAAAATATCTTAATAACGCAAGATACCGTACATTACTATCTTTTACAGTATTTCGAAATACTTATGTTATCACGTCACCTGTATATTAGTCATTAACAGTTTTTTGTTTGGAAGTTAGAACAAATGCTCGTAGTTTTAGTTCCGCATAATTTAATTTCACACTATTTTAATCTTTTTCCTGAGGTACTTACTTATTTATATGCAGCAAAATTGATCAGTGGGGATGACTTGGTGGAAATTGAAGAAATAGGAGTTCTGTTTTTGAAATTCTCCTTTTTTTCGGCGTCGGACCCTTTTCACTCTTTCTTTCACTACTTTTTAAATTTTGAGCATCAGTTTTTATTAGCGAAGTTTCTTCTCATTCTAACTCAGAAGAACAATCCTTTTCTGCAAATCTAGGCTCCGAAAAATATTCGCAATAATCTCATGAAAGCAAACTATTCTCATCGCTAGAAATATATTTCTCTTCAGATAAGTCAGACTGTTCATTCAAACCATAATCTGTTTTAGATATAAATCTGCAACAGTTTCAGGAGTTAATGTTCCTATAAGTTTTGCTTGTCAACGGTTCATCTCGACATCATGAAGATAATTATGTGACTGAGCACTTCATTATCACCGAAGAAAATAAACGTCAATGCTTCAAGCAAAGCACATGTTTTGGTGCACAAAACAATTCCAGCAAACATTTTTGTAATTTACTTGTATGTATTTACTTCTTTTTAGACCCAAAGTAATTTCACGTGTCCAGTCGCATGCTTTTCAAATTTACCTTTCCCAACTTTGCCCCCTGTGCAGATAGCAGAAAACTGAAACCATGCAACCAGCAGGTGTTTCGCATTTTCCTAACAGTTCAAAGAATTAAACCTGACCAACAGATACTACTCAAACTCAAAAGAACATTACTCACCCTGACAACTAACAATAGTCCATAGTACACACAACTGATAAGCAAAAAAAGAAGAAAACGGATGCATAAAGAAAGGTTCACTTAGCGGTCAAAATGACCGTAGTCAGTCTTTCTAGGTATAAACATTTATAGCGACTATAATAATAATCCTAAAAGGAAAAAAATTACTGTTGTAAAATCTTAATAAATAGTTAGGAAAAGTCAATGAAGGAAAAAGAGTTTGAAAATTAAACGCAGCAAATATGAGCATTTGAAAATCGTTTGCGGTCAAAATGACCGCTTCCGTCTTTCTAGTGTTAAAATGATTTTGAAGCAGGTATTCAATAAAATGAAATAAAATACACGTAAACAGCTAATTAAGGGTAAACAATTTTACTTGAAACACACATTGCGTATGGTTGGTCATGTAAGCAAAATTTCCCCCGCAGTTCCTTATTTTTAATTTTACAAAATGAATTAAGAAGGCTTACTACACACGAGGTGGTTAGTGGAATCAAATTTTCGAAAAAGCTGTCTGTCAACTAGTTAAATGGCGTTTTTCGTTGTATTTACGCGAGGCAATTCAGTTGAATCAACTATTCTATTAAGCTTCATTTTTTCAAGAAGCTTCTCCACAACGCAGTTAAAACTGAACCGACCCTCAACGAAGTTACTCATGTGAAGAGAGAACGTTATGCAATGTCCCAATGAGTGTAATCAACTAAAAAGTTGGTTATGCTCATCGAGATGAGAATAGTAGCGGCACACCAGGCACAGTTGACTGTAGAGTGAAGAATAACAGACGATTTCTTCAATTTTGTACCTGGTTACACTTCCTAATAACCATCCGTTCGAAAGTTGATTCAACTAAGTTGCTTAGTGTGAAGGATGATAAGAGATTCCTTAAATTTTATACCTGGTTACACTTTCTAATAACTGCCCGTTCGAAAGTTGACTCAACTAAGTTGCTTAGTGTGAAGGGAGACAAGCGATTCCTTCACTTTTATACCTGGTTACACTTTCTAATAAATGCCCGTTCAAAAGTTGACTCAACTAAGTTGCTTAGTGTGAAAGATGGCAACCGAATCCTTCGTTTTTATACCTGGTTACACTTTCTAATAACTGCCCGTTCGAAAGTTGACTCAACTAAGTTGCTTAGTGCGAAAGATGACATGCGATTCCTTCAATTTTATACCTGATTACACTTTTTAATAACTGCCTGCTCGAAAGTTGACCCAACTAAGTTCCTTAGTGTGAAGGATGACAAGCGATTCCTTCACTTTTATACCTGGTTACACTTTCTAATAACTGCTTGTACAAAAGTTGACTCAACTAAGTTGCTTAGTATGAAGAATGATAAGCGATTCATTCACTTTTCCACCTCATTGCACTTCCTAATAATCGCCCGTTAAAAATTTATTCAACTAAGTTGCTTAGTGTGAAATATTACAAGCGATTCCTACAATTTTATACCTGGTTGCACTTCTTAATAACTGCCCGTTCGAAAGTTGACTCAACTAAGTTGCTTAGTGTGAAGGGTGTCAAAGGATTCCTTCACTTTCCTACTTGGTAACCCTTCCTAATAACTGCCCGATTGAAAGTTGATTTAACTAAGTTGCCTTGTGTGAAGGAGGCCTTAAAGTGCTAAGTTTTATAGTTATCTTGAGTTTAATACTTACATCACTAATAACCATGCTAGTTAAATGAAAGTATTCACAACAAAAATAGGCTAGAGGGAACAATATTTTGTGGCCATAAGAAACCTTTTATTATGAATATTCTGAATAAAAAAAATAATTAGCACATTTTTGATATTGTTTGTATTACTTATTGTATACCAGTCGGACTGAAAGATAAAAATCAGGATTGTGACGCAGTTAGTCCCAAACGTGAATTGGCACCAGTTTTTTTCATGACTCATCTGCATGCAGAATTTTATTGCAATTGATTGAGTTACTTTTTCATTCCAGGGCCATTGTGGGCTGTTTGATAAGACATTGAAGTTGAAACTAGAGAGTCGCAACTTTGAAACCTGTCGGTTGAAGGTACTCCGTGTACGCTAGTGCATGTCCCCACTAGATGGCGCTGACGCTTTTGGGCCTTGGCAATTTAACTTTTCTGAGTTAAACCGATGCAACTTATGATTTGCTATGCATCCATCAATCAATGTCAAGGTTTCAAAGTTTGTTTATTTTTGATTAGACGTTGCCCATTTTGACCGCAAGAGGTGCTGAACGAAACCCCTGCATCCACCAATCAATGGCAACGTAATGGAAACAGGAGTTCCCTGTAGCGCCCTCATTGCTGCCATGAGTTTCAGCGATTGTCAAGGCCTATAAGAATTAAGTAGGACTATGGCTAGTGCTAGTGGCGACTTGAGCACATTAAATCTGTCGTGATCACAAAATCCACCGAGTTCCCATACCGAAACAAAATTTCGAGGGGAGATCTAGGTCTAGGTAAGCAAAGTAAAGAGAGTTATTTTGGGGGTTCTGTTCAACCGGTCAGAACTGATGTTGTAGTCTCTTTCTCACTTTACTCAAACATCCCTGGAGGCTACAAATTAGCGACAGGAAATTCTGTCTCCTCTTGTTACATTTCTTATTTGGAGATGGACATTGCAACCATTTGAGGAAAAAAAATCCAAAGATGTCCCACAAATGTCTTGCCAACTATTGTTAGATTGACAATATTCCAGAAAGAAAACCTGCTTAAATACGATCAGTCTTGCTCTTGGCAGACAATCCTTAAAAGCCCCCGATATCAGCCTTCAAATGTCTTCCATGTCGCGACAAATAGATAGACGGGAAAACGCGAGCAGATTTTTATAGTAAAGAATGCAAAGTGGACTGAACAACTTTAAGAGCTGTTACAATTTTTTTTTCTTTTTTTGATTGAAATACATTAACTTAAAAAACAAATCTAAGAGGAATTATAAAAATTGATTTTAAATTAGTACTTAAAGTATATCGCTTATGAGCATTATTTTCTTAAAGTAATCCTCTTCACGAATAATAAAGCTGAAAGTCTGTCTGGAGGATGTCTGTGACGCGCATAGCGCCTAGACCGTTCGGCCAATTTTCATGAAATTCAACAGGTGTCCCTTCTCCCCTCCCCCCGTGCACGCCCCTGGTGCTTCGGACCAGTAAGTATGGAAATATACTTTTCCGTGCACGAAATGTTTACATGAAATATGATCTTTACTAATAATAAAGCTGAAAGTATCTCTGTCTGGATCTCTCTCTCGTCTGTCTGTTAGGATCTCTGTGACAAGCATAGCGCCTAGACCGTTCAGCCGATTTTCATGAAATTTGTCACAGAATTAGTTTGTAGCATGGGGGTGTGCACCTCGAAGCGATTTTTCGAAAATTCGATTTTGTTCTTTTGCTATTCCAATTTTAAGAACAAAGATATCATAAGATGGACGAGTAAATTACGAAATTATCATAACGTGGAACCGTAACATGGGCACAAGCCAATTGGCGAGATACGAAATTATCATAACGTGGAACCGTAACATGGGTACAATCCAATTGGCGAGAAAATTCACCATACTTGATTTGTAAATATACAGGCGAACCAAAAGACCTTTTAATTTTTCTACTATGGGCAAAGCCGTGCGGGTACCACTAGTGTAACATAAAATTTAAAAAGAACATCTTACGCTAATTGTAAATATTTCTTTTTCATACATTCATATGAATTGCAAAACTACTATTCTTACAAATTAAGTACAGTGGTGCTATCACAACTTCTTTGACGTTACTTTAAGAAAAAAAATCTGTAGCGATGTCTTTTTTTTTCTTGTGCTTTGAAAGAAGCATGTAAAGTTATGCTTCATGGACGAAACAACATCTGAAATGTAGTGTAAAGAATATGGAAACGAAATATTGAATATTTAGCTTGAAGTGTTAACAGAATTGGCAGAAATGTCAGTGTCGGAAACACCGTAGTTTAGAATATCGAAAATCGAAACTGCCAAGAGAAAAATATAAACTGTGAAATGAGTTTTGTGTAGGATGAGAAGACCTAAAAAAAATAAGATTTAAAACAAAAACCACAACTTTCAAATATTAACTGTTAAATGCTTTATCATAATGTAATCCACGAGATATGTATTGGGCTTATTATCTATTACGTTTGTAAAAGTGTTATTATAAAGTAAAATGCTTCGTGGTATGTTGCAAACAAAATTAAAACGCTGCATTCGAAATTTAAAGCTCCCTATGATGTCTAAGAGCATTTAATTGAAATTCCAGCAAGATAATTGCTTGATATCCACAGCTTCGAATAAGAAATTTAATCTTAAAATAACGTCAGAGGGTCTTGCTCTTTATTTCTTACTAGTGGTACCCGCACGGCTTTGCCCGTAATAGAAAAATTAAAAGGTCTTTTTTTTCGTCTGTAAATTTACAAATAATGTATGGTGAATTTTCCCACCAATTGGCTTGTACCCATGTTACGCTTCCACGTTATGATAATTTCATAATTTACTCGTCCATCTTATGATAGTTTTGTTCTTAAAGTTGGAATAGAAAAAGAACCACATCGAATTTTCAAAAAATCGCTTCGAGGTGCACACTTCCATGCTACAAACTAAATTTGTGCCAAATTTCATGAAAATCGGCAGAACGGTCTAGGCACTATGCGCGTCACAGAGATCCAGACATCCAGACATCCTCCGAACATCGAGACATCCTCCTGACATCCAGACATCCTCCTGACATCCAGACAGAGAGACTTTCAGCTTTATTATTAGTAAAGAAGATGAAAAAAATTTCTCTCTTTAAATTTCTCAAAAGATTCCGGTTCAAAAATTTTGGCTTTTTAAAAAATGTTTGCATAGTACTGAAGGACTGTTTAAGTTTAAAAGTGGTACCATATTGAGTTTATATTAAACTATTTTATTGAATTAAATTATGCTGGCTCTAAAATAGGAGCGTATGCTAAATCACGGCTTGATTAGCGGTCCCCAGTCACCAACGGACGACTATTTCATTGAAAATGGCTACATACGTTCAAGTCTTAGTCGCCAAAAGTAGCGTATGTGTGTTTCTTCATTTGTTAAAAATCATATTATATATTGTGCTATAACAACACGCTTCCAACCCTGAGACGCTCAGCGTTTCAGTCGACTCCACCTCGGCAACGCAATTCGGAGCTAACTCCCTTAATGATAGTTGTTTTTTTGAGCTGAATATACAGGGTGTCCAAAAGTCCTTGACACATTTAAAAAATTCATAGAAAACCAAAAAGTTGTCGTATGAATTTGCGGTTTGCACCATAATACTTCATAGGTTAAAGAGTTTTTATGACATCGGAAAAAAAAATGAAAAGGGGGGAAAAAAGAAGAAAAAAGGCATTTCGCAGTCAGTCTGACAGTATATGCTATAATTGTAATTCTTCGTTTAGTAATTTTCATTTCTTTTTACGTTTTCCCATGTCAACAAAAACAATTTAAAAGTTACTTTTAAATTTACTAAACGAACGTTACTAAACGAAGAATTACAAGCATAGCATATACTGACACCCTGGCTGCGACATGCCTCTTTTCTTCCTCTTTTTCCCCCTTTTCATTTTTTTTTCCCGATGTTATAAAAACTTTTGAACCTGTGAAGTATTATGGTGCAAACCGCAAATTCATACGACAATTTGTTGGTTTTCTATGAATTTTTTAAATGTGTCAAGGACTTTTTGTACACCCTGTACATTTAAAAAACAAATGTCTACCAAAAGACAAAAGTCGCTACTATTCAGAATTCCTAGTCTATAACGTCAATGATCTCAAATAAATATATTTTTGTTTTAATAAAAGTGCAAGATTTAAGAAAAATAAAGATTATAAATATGGTTCAATCATTGCATTGACACAGATTTGTTTTAAGTACAAATGTGACTCATGATACACATATATATTTATAGTTTTTTAATTACTGTTACTGAAGGCTAAAAGTAGTACACTATCAATAAAAGAGATACTTTCGAAAATGAGTTGATTTTTATCAAATCAGAAGTCAAAACAAAAAAAATTTCCTTTTCCAATCTCCAGACAAAGAGAATCTTCAATAAGAAAGTAGATTACTGAGGAGAAAAATAAAGCAAGAAAACTTTAAGGGAGCAAAATGAAATGAAACTTTTACTTCGGAGCTTTTTAAGAGCTTTTAGTTACAAGAGAAAATTTGAAATAAAGCAAGCTCTAAATTGAATCAGACTTTGTCTTGGTTTAGAAATTTCGAATCAACTTTTTCTGCTTAAATCTCGTGAAGTAGTTATGAGGAAAGAGTTGGTTTATTAAAACATGGACGATCAATATGAGATGCAATATTTATAGTGTATCTTATGCAAAATAATTCCCCGAATATTTCAATGATAACGGCTTTTGTAATCACGTATATTGTGAAAAAAAAAACCTTTTAAAAGCACTTTTAAAATGAGTACGTAAACCAAGGAAAGCTTCGGAATCCTGCATTAATTTGAAAAGTTTCAAAATCACAAAACTCTTGAATTCAGGCTTGCTTAAGTTCAGCCTTGAAATTAATTTGTTACCTTTATTAACAAAAAGTTGTTTTTTTTTTGAGTAATCACGATTGCTTATTGTTCTCATTTGACTGCTTTGATGTTCCTATGATTTTATTTTCCCACCGCCTCCCTCTGCAGCACCACCGTCGACCGGCCTCGCGATGCTGCACCTATAGCGAAAACCGTCTCCAGATTACGTCCGTATCCAACATACACACGCATACACACCAGCACACACACACTCATGCCTGCACACTGACACAAACACCCACGCATACATACACACACTCATGCCTGTATGCAGACACAAACACACACGCATACATACACATACACATACCTATACACACACATACCCACACACTCATGCCTCGACACAAACACACGCCTACATACACACACACACTCGTGATTGCGAAAAACATAATTTGAATTCAAAATGCCATAATAATTCAAATTAATTTATTTATTTTATTTTATTTTTTTGCTTTTGCCAACAATTAAAGAACTTTTTGTAGCTTCTGTAGCATCCAGATTTTTGTTCTATTTTGTAACAAAAACTAGAAAAGCGCATCTATACCCCATACAAATCCTACATAAGAAAATTCAACCGTTTCTAGCTTACCGTTTGTGAGTTATGCGGGATTCATGTATGCATATGCACATTAGTCGCTAGGAGAAACTCGTTGTTAAAAAAATGGATATTACAGCTGACTATACGTCGTATTATGAACCGAATGCAATTTGTATAAATCAATGCAGCCAGGTATCGCACATAGTAAATGATCGAGATGACATAATATAGTTGGGGCAAGCCTAAATTGGCAGCATTGTAAAGGCTACGTAGATCCTTATCACAGCGTTTCTGCTGCCACGTCAGGTTTGCCCCAGCTAAGGCCCCTATATATACGAGTCGACGCATCAGCTTAAGATCAGCCTTTTTGGATCGGAGTGCGTGTTTGAGTGGTTGTTTTTTCTGGCGAGTTATCGCGTTGGTGATTGTTCTCTGCAAGCAATTATTAGCGGCACGTGAATTGTTTATAAAATAAAACATTATTTTCTGCAAATTTGGCGAAATCCGAAACTTTGCTGTGGTAACCCAAGCAGTGCAACAATGAAAAATCCGATCCAAAATGGCTAAACTTAAGCTGATACGTCGTCCTATCTATATAGCGGCTCTAGCACCCAGCTATAAGGAAATACACCAGTAATTATTGTACTGGTAATATCCACTCAGAGAAGTTTTAATTTTTTCCCTCATAAATTAATAGGAAAATATAATATCCTCATATGTATAATAACGAATGATCGAATAACGCTCCTGACGTCCTAAACAATGAAACTCGCTCCACGGCATGATAATTGGATAATATTTTTTGATAATGTTTGGCATGGCGGTTAAGTGCTTTTTTTTTTTTTTTTTTGACGAAGCTAAACTGGATCCGGTATCTTAACTGTTTTACTGGCAAGACTCATTTTAGGGGGGGGGGGGGGGATGAAGAAACGAAAAAAGGGTCAACAACGAGTGCTATCTACTGGAGTTTAGGGTTAATCCACTGGAGTTAGGGTTAAAATTTTAAGTTTCAGAATAGCACCAAACAGGCAATTGCTTCGTTCAAATATGTTGAAGCAATTATCACCCATCATACCTTGACGGGCGATTTTCCAGGATATAAATAAATGACAAAATATTGTTTTTACTGATTTGTAACCACTCATACAAATAGTTCATAATAAAAAATAATAAGTGGAGCATTATTTGTACTCTTCATCTTAATTGCCTTAAAATTGTTCTTAAATTTTATCTAAATTGCTTCATTTCTTTTTCTTACTTTTTTCTCCACTTTTAACTCTGTTTTCTCTGCCTCTGCGTCTTTTAAGTTATCGATTTTTTCCAAAAAATTAATAAATGTTCTGCCGTGCCTTTTGCTCTTAATTTAATAGTTTTACTAAAATGTTATTGCTTTTCTATGTCTATCCCAAACAGAATATGTGCCTATCCAAATTAAAACAATCAAATTCAGACATACAAAAATTCTTATATTTAAATCATAAAACATGACTGTGTTCAATAAATTACTTCTTAAATTTTCTCCCCATGTATAAAAAGCATGACTTCGAAGAAAAAGCAAATTTACTTATTTATTTGAAAGGAAAATGAATGATAGATAAAATAAAACTCCCAAAATTAATTTATCAGATTCGAGAGAACCTTTGAAAGAGTGTAAACAAAAACAAGCGCCGAAAAAACATTTTTTTGGCGGAAGCTTTTAAAAGTACGAGAAGGAAGTGAAGTCTGTCATATTTAATTTTGAACCATAGTTTGTTGAATTTAGCAAGAAAAGATGTTTATATTTTGTTCTGATTCGGGAACGGTTTTGATTGAAAAGAACTGTTTTAGAAAAAATCGTCAAAAACGTAAAAGAAATGCGCTTAGAAATGAAGTTAAAAACTTCTAACTAAAAGTCACTACATAATTCAAATTTAAAAAGCAAAATAATGATCACGAAAAATGCCGATTTAAATATTTAATTCCCTCGTTGACGGAAAAATAAGTCTTACACAACAGATTTTTATGTATTAACTTTGAAGCTAAAACACAGTATATAAGTCAACAACAAAAAATGAAACAATTTTTCAAAACATTGCACACACGTGTTTCGGGTCTAAAAGAGACCCTCTTTTCAGCCAAAAAGGATGTGAGCTTACGGATATATAAGCAATCAACAAAAGGGACAAAGTTTTACAATAAACAGCATGAAATAATAATAATAATGTTTTGTACTCTTAATTAAAAGTTTTTTTTAATAGTGAGGCTTATTTATAAGTAATAGTTTAGTTTGCTTAGTTCCCCACTTTTAGTATTTAAATTATTAAATGATCTGCCGCGTCACTTTAGTTGAATGTGCACTGTATATCAAAAAAAAAAAAAAAAAAAAAAAAACTGACGCACCAAGAAGGAATCGTCAAGACGAAACGAAATTTTAAATACTTAGCAGCAACATTGATTTAAGAAAATAATTACAAAAAATGATCCTTTATTACAGGGAAAATCTCATTTGAATGGAGGTTTTAGTACTCTGTCGGGCCTCCTCTAGCATGAATGAGCGAGTCGATTGTGGTGAGTATTTTAGGCTTTAAAGTTTCATACCATGTTTTAGGTCATCTCGTTCCACATTTACTGCAAAGGCGCTTCCTATTTGATTAAACTCGTAGGCTGTGTGTCCAATCTACCAGCCAACGTGGTCCCAGATATGCTCGATCTGTGACAAATATGGGAATCGAGCAAGCCAGAAAAGGTCATAATAGGGAAGAGGTAGTCCCATGACACACTTGATGTGCGTGACCGTGCATTGTCCTGCTCCTGGAAGCACTACCATGAGTGTGAACACATGGGTATGAAGCATGCCATAAACGTATTGTTAGGTTCTCGCGGCGTTGTGGATCACTGTTGGTTGTGACCCTGTTTCATATACGATACCACACCATGACATCACCCCAGCTATTCGTGCAGTGTGCAACTGAAACACAAAAGCACTATTAGGGCGTTCCCAACCGGGGTGTCCATAAGAGTATACGATTGTAGTCATTGCCAAAATTGAATCTGGGTTTTTCGCTAAAGACGATTTGTATCTATTCGGTTGCAATCCAATCTCCGCGTCACTACTTGAAATTGAGGCTCTGGTGTGAAAGCCTAAACCTTGATTTCAGAGGCACACCGTGCCTGCAGCTGGGGTGATACTATGGGGTACCATAGCATTCGATACATGGTCAGCCCCCCTCCCTAATATTTAACCACGACACCATCATGTCAACCTAACAGTACGTTTATGCCATGTTCCAGTCATATGTGTTGGCACTTATGAGAGAACTCACAGGAGCCTTTTTTGACAAAACAATGCTCTGTCTCACACAGCAAGGGTGTCAGAGGACTTGTTCCTCTACATTATCACTTTTTATGACCTGCTCGATCCTCTGATTGGTCACAGATCGAGGTGGCTTAACAGGGTACAAAAAACCTAAATTCAGTTGGGCTGTAGCATAAGTGATCATTTTGCTTTCATTTTATAATCACTTTCTTATGTCAATATTATCCTTACTTATGTAAAATTTCTATTCATTCTGACAGCTCCTTCTAGGTGTACCGACCTTTTTGTTATAAAGTGCATTTACATCCGTACGCTTTATCATCTTTTTGCAGCGACAAAGAGGTTCCTCGAAGCCCAAAATAAATATCAGCCTTTATACGCAAACTTGTGCTGTCACTACATTATTTTTTAGGTTTTAAGTAGCTTTCATGATACTATTTAGTCTGTTGTTGGTCAGTTGGTTGACTATTGTGAAAGATGGCTGGAATGATGATGATGGAAACATGTCCCGTCAATGAAACCAAAAGTGTGATAAGGTTTTTGCGTTGGACAGAATTGGAGTCCCGACCTCTCACCAAGTGACTTCCATCTTTTTAAACCTTCAAAAACACATTTGAAAGTTCATCATGGAAGAAATCATCTTCAAGAATGTGAAATCAATCAAGATGGCTTGCGCAACCGCAGCATCTGTTCTGAACTGCTGACTTCCTGAGTGTTTCTTTTAAAGCCGAAAGGGATGGAAACCCCTTGATGCGATGTTGGGACTGTAAAAGAGATGGTCCAATTCCTGCCAACGCGAAAAACCTTATCACACTTATTTCATTGGCAGGACCTGTTTCTATCAACGCCGTCACTTCTAACTGACATTATGTAATGTTAGTGAAAACCCAGCTCTATCCTACGGTACCGTTTAAAAGCTGTGATCATCTTCGTTATCTTCAGTGTGATTTTTGTTTATACAGAGAATCTGAACACTCGTCAGAGCTCTTGCTACCTTACTTTTTGAAACCCTCGTGTATAAAATTTGAATCTGTCAGAATCATGTAACTGTTGGATCTGTTTTTGCCTTAATGTATTTTTGATTCGTTGACTACTGTTAAATAACTGTTAGATCCTTGTAATTTTAGACCCAACATTTTCATGTCAACATATCCTTAGAGTAACAGCAAAAGAAATCAAGAGAAACCCACCTAAAATACAAGATTGCGGCTCGATTTGCGGTACTTTTGGCCATATTTTAATAAGCAGTCCGGAAGAAATATATTCCTCTAATGACACAACTACGTAAAAAAATTGTTTTTTGTTGAAAAAAGATGAGGGTCGAAATTTGCAGCAAGATTTTCGATTATGAAATAATACAGGGACGGGAAAAAATCTGCTTTTTGAAAAACCCTTGCAAAATAAAAAAAACACGCAAAACGTACAAAAAATTATATTTTGACAACAATAACAGTTTTTGTTTTCTTTTTAGATAGATTGCATTTCATGATCCATTAATCTTATCGAGAAATGTCATGCGTCCACGGACAGATATCCACTATCGAGATAATCTGGTTTCGAATTCTCAATCGAACTCTTAGAGGGAGTGTTCGAATAAATAATTCATATGAATGCTCCTTCTCTTTTCCATTAAAGCTTGAACAGTCACTTACGCGTAATGCATCTTGCGTGAGCCCACTAATAGAAACTCAGAAATATTGCTTCCTGTTGAAAAGCTAATGTTTCCTCTGCATGCATTCCTCGCCGTCTTAATTGGTCGAACTTTCGACGGGACTGACGTTAACGCGATAATTACAGCGTGCGATCTTTCATCAAATCAAAGACGTGCCTTTAAATTTGATTTTGAACGTTGTTTTAGTAAATAAGGAATATTGTTACATTGGATTCCGTTCTTTTGAAAGATGACAAATATTTATTTTGTAGCTGGAATATAACGGGAATGAAATTTTCTGTTCTGTTTAAAACTGTGTAACATTCTGGCGTCTGTGATTGGTTGATCCCGTTGCGTTATCGATGATGTCATGAAGGAAAAAGAAAGTTTTTAGAGCTACACTAAAAGAAAAAAAAAAAAATTGACAAGTTCCTGCAAAATAATGGGCAACTACAGTGGCTCCCAAAAGTGTTCGTACACCTACGATTTTCAATGAAATAGGCCATTATCCATTGGTTAGAATTAATATTTCGGAATAGGTATTTATTATAAGATCTATGATCTATATTTAACAAAACTACATGAAAATTTTTAATAAAACATTAAAACATAATTTTTAAAAAATCAAAAACCAAAAATTGCCGGAAATTTTATCTCACAAAAGTCTTCGTACACTTTGAAAAAATGCCAAAAAATTAGTAAATAATCTAACTTTTTACAAAGTTATTATTTAGTAGAACATCATGCAGTATCAACAAGAGCTTTTAAACGTCTGGGAATAGATTTCATTGTTTTTTCTTTCTTTTTTTGCATAATTTCTGAGTAAGTGTTCAACCCCAGTTTGAGTCTTACTGTTTCTAGCTCTATTTTCGTTTCAAAGCTGTATTTTCGTAATCTAGGCCCCAGATATCTCTAAATATGTTACATTAAGTTCAAATCTGGAGATTGAGGGGGTATTTCTAAGCTTAAGGACAATTTTTGAGGCACCAAACGCAAACGTGTGCTTCTTATCGTTATCTCGATAAAAAACAAAGTTGTTCCCGTTTACCAAATTTTGGGCTAATAGTTTAAAATTGCTTTTTAAAATATTTAAATGAACAGCATGATTCATTATTTAATCAAAAAATTCCAAATTTCCAAGTCCTGATGCTGTAATGCACCCTCACACTAAAACACTTTCACCGTCCTAATTAACTGATCCAACAAAGTTCTTCAGATTAAATTCCTCATTTTTTCTTTTATTTACAATTATACAACAATTTAACCCAAAATGTTAAATTTATTTTCATCTATAAGTAAGACGTTGTTCCAAAACGTTTTGAGCTTATTTATCATTGATTTTGCGACAGAAAGCGTAAGCTTACTGTTATTCGCACGAACAAGAAAATTTCTGCAGGAAGAGGTCTCATTTAATCCAGTTAGTCAGAGAACTTGGCGAACAATTTTAGGTGAAAATTAAGCTTAAAATGTTTCATTTAATTCTGCAGAAATTTTTTCAGCACTCAAATGTGTATTTTTAATAATTTTTTTTAACTGTAAACCTCCGATCACGCATTGTTAACTTTGCCAGTTGACCTTTTCTTACCGTGTTTTCGATCCTATTCTTGTCTTTAAAGCATTTTATCAAGCACTTCACTATAGAATGGTATAAATTACCTAATTTAGAGACATTTAAAACCAATTTACCGCTACTGTGAGTAAACAATTCAAATTTCGAATGGTGTTTGTGGTGTTTTTCAAATATCAGTCATTTTAAAGTAATAAGCACAATATTAAGGAATAAATAAACAAAAAATTAAAGCCAAATGACTTTTAAGGGTCAACACAATGCAAAAATAATAAAAAAATGACATATAATAGTTTTAATCATGAATTTATTCGAAAAAATTTGAATGTACGACGACTTTTGTGGCGTATTATTTCTCCGTCTCTTCATTTTTTGACAAATTTCAAAAATAAAATCTGGCAATATTTTGAAAAAAACTACCGAGTTTTATTCAGAATGGCATAAGAATGGTGTGAAAAAAAAATTGGACTTCATATTCAAATTCAGTTTTGCGTTATTTTGGTTTTACTACAAAATTTCAAGGTGTACGAACACTTTTGGGAGCCACTGTAGTGTGCAAAATTTCTGCCAATAACATAGTTGAAGGAAAAAAAAGGAACGTTTCCCGTTAAAAGTTAGTAACCTTCCTGAAATTAACCTGCAATCTTTCTGAATAATTTAGAAACTATCTCATTCAAATCCTGTCAGGTTTCCTGGAATAACTCAGAAGCCTTCAGTGAATAAATGTATATAGTAATACAGTCGAGTCTCGACTTACGCGAGGGATGCGTTCCAAGACCTTTCGCGTAAGTCGAAATTTCGCGTTGTGAAAAAGGGTATGTAATACGGATTCTTTATTAATATACCCAATTATTTTATCCATTTTTAAACACCCCTCAAACTGCTTCAGACCATTGCTCAGCTATATATTACTGTTCCTTAGATTATGTGAGCTGAATTTTCAATTATTCAACATAAAATACTGTTACGATGCACAAAAGCAGGAGGTGAGAGAGTCATAAAATAAAACAGTACGGTACGTACAGTGTGTAGAAATAATGAAGCGCTTCAATATAACAGTTGCACAGTGGATACAATAGATAAATTAGACTTATGAAAAATGTTGCAGATATTTGTAAATACAAATCAAGCGATGTATTTGAACTAGTGCTGTGTGGGAACTTGCTTAGTCAGTGACGCTAATAAAAGGATGAAAGTACATTCAAGGATTTAATATTTAGTAATCAACAACGAAACCTATGCTTAACAACAGGATTCCTTTCCAAATATTTTCGTGATACGAGCGAGGAATTCGCGTTTTCTCTAAAATTCGTTTCCCGTGAAAAACTCGCGTTATAGCCATTTCGCGTAACTCGAATCGCGTTGTAGCGGGAGTCGACTGTATATATTTATATATTACTTATATATAGTGAGTAAATATATTTTGCTTGGCCTACTTTCTGATTCACTAGGAAAGCTCTTAACGCAAATATGGCCGAAGATAAGACGGTTGCAAGCAATTCCCTCAAGTTCCTCAGTCAATCTGTGGGGCCGTAACTAAGCTGAAGGAGAAACACCGAATGAACAAACCTAACATATTTTCACACTTGTAGCTAAAAAAAAATTTTATCACAGTATAAAATCGCCATTCATGGAATTTGCTGCGATTCAGGAATCGTTTTCGAAAAAGCACTTGTTTTTCACAGGAAACTGGCGCAAACGCTTGAAATCCCGAAACGTTACCCGGAAGTAGTCAGTGACTTTTTTTTTTGTGTTACAGTGTATCATAACATCAAGCTAAATTTAAAAAAAATTTATGGTATGAACGTTTCCTACGGTAAACATGTAGTCTCCAAAATTCGAACATAAAAACGTTCTTGCTTTAACTAACGACAAAACCTTATAAATGAAAAAAAAAAAAAATATGACTCATTAAAAATAATGGAAATTTCACTAAGCAATCCCGATTTGCGAGCTATACGCGAATATCTGAAAAAAATATTTTCGATAATGCATTATTAAATATCCTCTACAGAATCAAGAACTATCACATGACCAACAATCCACCAAAGGTACAAAACATGAACAACAGACCATCAATTACGTGTCACAGATGTATTACAACCAATCATCCGATATTATTTTTTTATATTTCTACTGTGCCAAACATTGATATGCCGTAGAACTGCTTTTATCCAGCCCCGTTAGATGAACTCTATAGAAGAATTCTCTAAAATTAAATGGGGTCGTTTCCAAAATTTTAAAAGTACTTTTTTTTTCTGAAAAAGCATGCTTAAAAACATAGGATCTGATCATTTTTTAAATAATTTGACTAAGGTTAATACTTTTAAAAAATTACTTTAATCGGTGCGCTTTTATTGTTTAACGCTTCTGCCGATGACATCACAAATGATGAAATGCTGTTGCCATTCAGAAGAGCACAATATTTAATTCGCATTTTTACTCACGTACTGGCAACGATATGGATGATAGCAAGCGTAGAGGCAATTTTCAATTCGCTGCTTGATTATCGATTATCATAGCGTGGAAACGCAGTGAAAAATGCGCCAAAGAACATCATTTATGACGTCATAAAGACCACGCCTTGTTTAAAAAATAGGACATTTTAAAAAATTAATTAAAAAATAACTGTTGGGAAAATGAAAGTATTTTCTGGGTCCATGTTATTTATTTTATTTATTTATTTATTTATTTATTTATTTTGCTTATTCTATCAATTTCTTCCACCCCTGTGGAGCTCATTCATCGGAAGCAACTCACTAGTCTACCTTAAATCGGATATATATTATTACTCAGTTTAGGATTCCCGAGTTTTTCAGCAACAACTTGTCATTTAGTAATTATACACTTACACGTATGTACACTTTTACGCATGTATGTGTGTGTGTGTGTGTTTGTGCGTACAAGGGCACGTGTGTGCATGTTCCTTATACAAATCCAGTTTCCGTCGGATCTTTGCTAAATAAAGGCATGTTCAGAAATTTTTGGCCAGAAAAACCGTGAAACAGAATGTTTACGACTATATATATATATATATATTAATAACAATGATTAGACTTTTGGAATTAAAAAAAAATCGAAAGAGGTCTAAATTTAAATGTTGAATCATAGAATTTCTCTTTCCTACACGTTTATGGGAAATTTTACAATATTTTTTTTTCTTTTATTTAAGCCTGATGTTGACGATTTTCCACTTGACATAATATTTTTTTTCCGAAGTAGACTGCGGAACGCAGCTAGTATCCCTACAATTTATGTATCCTGCTGCTAAAGGCTCTGGTTGAATCTTGCTGTTATTAGGCATTAAGTTACCACCCCTAAGCCAGCCAGGGCTATAGCAGAGCTACATGCAATATGCTTTTTTTTTTCTTTCTTCTCTTATTCAACATATTTATAATTTTTGGACGTGTTTTTTTTTTTTTTTCGTTCGACGTGACAGAAAAAAAAAGATGCTTTAATGACAAGACCATGTTTTCTCTCTCTCAAAAAAAAAAACTTTAATATACAGCATAAAGCAAACATGTACGTCTGAACAGTAATTTCCTCTAACAAACAAACAAGCTTCTCCTTCACTGTTGACAATAGAAGTTGAAAAGAAAATTCTTTTTCCCCTCAAAGAAAAAATAAGAAGCAGTTTGAAGCATAAAAACATTGAAGCAAATTTTGAAAGTGGGAGGGAAAACCTCTCTGCCTGCCACACGATGAAAAATTTCAATTTCTATTGGGGAAAATAAGGCGGCGATGCGTGAAGGAGTTGCTATAGCAACAGGAGTAAACAATTCTAGAAAAGATGCCAAGAATGCTTAGCTTGAAAAAGGAAGATGCCTTTAGAAGAACACAAAAAGCAAGTTCGGTCTTCTTAATAAACTCTTTGAAAGTTATAGTGAAAAAACACACAGAGGGGAAAAAAGGCTTTATTCATGGTGTTTCGAAGTTTTCTTTTTTCTTTTTGCAAGCTCTTGGTAGGGAAATTAATGGTTCATTATTCACGATAGCTTTAGTTTAGTTTGATGTGTAAAAAAAAGTCTGAAGGCTTTGTCACTGTCTTGATATCAGATGGGTTAATCTTTTCAGGATCAATAAATATCTCTAAATAGTGTTAAAGGTTTGTTATTTCATCGACTTCAATTAACGCGCCATTTATAATTAACTAGTGATGCCCGCACGGCTTTGCCCGTAATAGAAAAATCAAAAGGTCTTTTGGTTCGCCTGTATATTTACAAATAATGCATGGTGAATTTTCTCGCCAGTTGGCTTGTAACCATCTTACGGTTCCACGTTATGATAATTTCGTATCTCGCCAATTGGCTTCTGCCCATGTTACGGTTCCACGTTATGATAATTTCGTAATTAACTCGTCCATCTTATGATATTTTTTTTTCTTAAAATTGGAATAGAAAAAGAACCACATCGAATTTTCGAAAAATCGCTTCGAGGTGCACACCCCCATGCTACATACTAACTTTGTGCCAAATTTCATGAAAATCGGCCGAACGGTTTAGGCGCTTTGCGCGTCACAGACATCTTACAGACATCCAGACATCCAGACATCCTCCGGACATCGAGACTTTCAGCTTTATTATTAGTAAAGAAGATAAAGAAGATTAATTTATTTTCTTGATAACTGAAGTTAACTCTATGTCTTTAGCCTACGTTTCAGCTGCACAGAAATTTCAGTTCTTGAAAACTGACTTAAAACTAAATCGATCAGTATTTCTGTTTGTACTTTGAAAGCACTGATGGGCTGGATAAGGGAAACTGATTTCCTTGTTATTTTACACACGTAATTTTTGATGAAATTGATTTTCAGTACTAGTTTTCAGTTGTTTATAATTAATGCGTTTCTCTAGGCTTTTTTTGTCCATAAAATTGCGTGCGAAAATTGAATTAGAGAAAATGACTCGTTATCGACAAGTTTTTTTTTTCTTTTTTTAAAATTTGGATTGCAAATTATTTATTTGCGACAATTTATAAAATAATCTTAAATTTAGGAGAAAGAGAGATATATTGCCGTGGGCAGGTAAAGGAAAGTTAATGCAAATTTTTCATTTTTTTCCCCATTTTTGTAATTTAGTGTACGAGTAGCTTTATTGTACGAGGTTTATCTTTTTTTTTTCAAGGTCTGATCGATCGCGAAGTGAAAACCAGAAAGTCAAGTCGATGACGCTGAGCATAGATTTGTTGCGCAGTCTCTCAACTAAAGCATTGGTTCCTAGGAGCGAATCGCCGACCTTCGGCGTCGTTTATCGCCGAGAGGAAAAGTTCATTCTTCTGCGCATGCGCGCCCGAGCTAAATCGACGTTGTGAGTGGCACGCTGGAATCACTTGACTTTGATTTCAGCGTCACGCCGAGTAGCGACGCCAAAGCTCGGTGATTTCGCTTCTAGGAAACCAGGGCTTCAGATTGTGCAGTACATCAGGTCACTGTGGTTATTTCGAAGCACTCAGTGAACGAGGAAACATGCCTCGAACAATTGCATCTCCCGCCAAGTGTGAAGTACGTGCTGTAATTCGATTTCTGAATGCTGAAAAAAAAAGTCACTCAGAAAAAACGTAGAGAAATGTTGTCATCGGGCATAGTCCTTCTGCACGATAATGCGAGCTCACACACTGCTGCTTTAAACAAAAATCTTCTGCAGCAGTTTCACTGGACAGTATTTGACCATCATCCATACAGCCCTGACTTGGTGCGTTTTCCGATTACCATCTCTTTGGTCACATGAAACGCTGGCTAGGAGGACAGACGTTTGGCTCCGACGCCGAGCTGCAGATCAGTGTACAGAATTGGCTGAAAGCTTAAGCGACTGCCTTCTATGACCATGGTATTGAAAAACTGGTACCACGATGCGACAAATGTCTTAATAGGAGAGGCGTTTACGTCGAAAAGTAGCTGGAAGATGTATATACATATTCAAAATAAAAGAGTTTCCATTGTCTTTTTGGTCTTCATTTCGCGATCGATCGAACCTTGAAAAAAAAAAAAAAAAAAAAAAAAAGAAAAATAAACTCGTACAAGCTTGCTTATTTGGTTTTTGCTGGAAAAAAAAAACACCTAACTCCAACACTTCCCTATTGGTAGTAGTGAGCCCAAAGCGTTTCTTTAAACATCTCGAAAACTCATTTCTTCAGATACTGCCTTTTACCTTCCCACGGCAGTATATGTCCTTTACTGATCCTTTATAGGTTAAGGGGTCATCCACAGATTAGGTTATCCTTTGAGGGGGTAGGTGGGTTCGGGAAATTGTAACAGTTTGTGACAAGGGGTCGGGAGGAGATAACAATAAGTGTGACATCACGCATTTTGGTTGAAATAAAAATGTTTTTATAACAATAATGTTCCTGTAATAAAGTGAGACATGTGACAACGGAGGAGAGCGGGTAAGACGAAATGTGACTATTTATGTCAAAAAGGGGGAGGGGTCAAATATGTCTTTTAAAAGTGTGACAACATATATGGACACTTAGACAGCCCCCCTTCCCAAGTCAAAAAAAAAAAAAAAAAAACGCCTGCCCAGTGCCCATATTTACACTTTTTCCTCTAATAAAAATAATTTTGCAACAAATAATAATGAAGATCACGAGAGATAAAAGAGTTGAAATAGGAGAGGAGAAAAAAGTTGAAATAATATAGAAAAAAAAGTAAAAACATGCATTTAACTTTTTCATCAGATCTAAAAGATTTCTGAGAAATAATCTGTCGTTCCTATGAAATGCGTACAACAGAAAAAGAAAAAAAAATTAAGAAAGGCCAAGAAAAATGGCGCAAGATTTTTCGTAAGAGTCGCCTGACGCAATCCGCCTTCAGTATTGTCTAATATCACTAAATGTGTTACTATGGTTACCAAGATGAGCATTCCAATTGGAAAGGAATGTACCAATGTCGATGTTACTGCTTAGTGTTGAAACTTTCGTTATTAGGAGCTTTTGGGTGAACATGGGGGGGGGGGTGTTAACGCCCCCTAGAGAGACGGGTCTGTGTTGGTGGCATTTGGAGTATTGGGAGAGTTAAAGGAAAGTTTCGATCAGAAAACAAAAATAATCTACGTTGGGGTTTAATTAATATACTATTTATTTATGGAAAACGAAGATGATGATTTTTAACGCCATCGCTGCATTTCATTAATTTATTAATGAAGTATTTGCATGCTATTTACTGAATGTAATGAAGCTTTAATGTATTACTATTTTCAACCCTCCTATAAAGCATGGTAGTTACAAAGAATGGTCACGTTAAAAGAAATTGAGTGTTTATGTAGGAAAATAAAATTGGAAATGGGGTCGTTTCCAAAATTTTAAAAGTTTTTTTTTTCAGAAAGAGCATGCTTAAAAACATAGGATCTGACCATTTTTTAAATAATATATTTAAGTTTAATATTTTTAAACAATTACTTAAATCGTTGCGCTTTTATTGTTTGCACTTCTGTAGTGTGACATCACAAATGATGAAATGCCATTTTTTACAGAACGAAATATTAAATTCGAATCTTTACTCACGTGTATTGGCAACGATAGGGTTGAAAACAAGCGTAGAGCGCAATTTTAATTCGCTGCTTGATTATCATAACGTGGAAACGTAGTAGAAAGATGCGCCAAAGTGCATCATTTGTGACGTCATAAAGACCACGCCTTGTTTGAAAAATCGGACATTTTAAAAAATGAATTTAAAAAGACTGTTGGGAAAATAAAAGAATTTTCTGGGTCAATGTATTTTTTTTTTTTTTTTTTTTTTGCTCATTCTATCCATTTCAATGACTAAAAGTAATACTTTTGACTGAAGGAAACCACCCCCATTGCATCAGCAGTAACTTTGAAATTATAATTAAAAAAATATAGTTTTGCTCACTGAGGCGTTTTGAAATTTTATATTTGTTTCTTTTACTTGCCTTCTTTAGTTAACTTCTGATCTTCTTGAGACTTCAATAAATAAATAAATAAATAAAAATAAAGGAACAAAAACCATCCAATTTCTTTGAATTGTTGAACCTGCAAACGTTTTTGGAGGTTACTCTGGCAAAAATTGTTCTCAAGGAAATTTTTAATAATAACGATAATAACGATAGTATTTGTTACGCAATCAATCAAAAAATATAACAAAATATTAGTAATCGTTTTCGCATAAAAGGGGTACTTTCGCAATTAACGCGAGGTAGTGACTACTAATGCATCTCATCGGCATATTTAAAAATGTTTTCAGAGTGTTTGTGAATGCTTCAAATCATTTGACTTCGCTGATCACACATGACACTGAACTTCAGTTAACACTAGTGATTAATTACCTCTCTCTCGCTTTTATCAGTCCATTGGCAATTATTTACACAGGTAAGATAAATAAATACCTTTGTGGCTGAACAATAAAGTAAGAAAAAACGATGTTTAAAGAAAAAGGCGTTCCCTGTAACGCCGAAACACGTGTCTGCTGTAATTGGCAAATTTGTGCTTTTTTTAACGTTGTTTTTTCTTACTTTATTTACACAGGGTTTGAGCTAAGTAGCGGGATTGCGCAATTCCCGCATTTTTCCTAAAATCGTACTAAATAAGCCTTCTGCTTCCTAAAGGTTAGCAGAATCAACTTTTCGAAGAAATTTCCTGTCAACTAGTTGACTAGCCCTTTTTGTTGCGTTCACACGAGTTAGCTTAGTTTTATTAACTTTTCTTCTAGTAAGCCGGATTTATTCGTGCAGCTGCTACATAACGCTGTTAAAACTGAACAGAGTCTACTCAACTAGTTTAGTCGTGAGTAAAGCAAACACTTGGCAATGTGCCCATGAGTTGAATCAACTGGAAAGTTGATTCAACACATCAGGATGAGAATAGTCACTGCACATGTGCGTCGTGTAAAGGATGCCGAAGATTCTTATACTTTCGACCAGGATATATATATATATATATATATATATATATATATATATATATATATATATATATATATATATATATATATATATATATATATTTATTTATCTAAAACCCACCAATCACCACCGTACCAATCCTGGTGAGGGTTTAACCGGATGTGGTGATTGAGGGGAACAGAAAAGGTAAAGAACGAGCGACCAAGCACTCGCTTTAACAATTTTGATACATACTAATACATAATAAATATATAAACACATACAAAAACATTAAAACATTTAAAAACACAGTAATCAGTGAAATAGAATTTGGAAAAATCTGGTTGGCAGGAAATACAATATAAACTGCAATAAAAGTTCTTTGAAAGTTTTTAGGTCGGAAATTAGAAGTCAACTGCTTGTGAAATGAGTAGGCACATTATTTTAGAGAAATTCTTGCGTGAAACTGGATGAGATAGAATATGTGCAATATTTTTGAAAAAAGAAAGGTTGGAGTTGTGTAAGTGCAATGGAAAGAGCTGGTTAGAGGACAAATGAATATGTGATGTTCAATAGTTCCAGGTTGATTGCTTATATACAATGGCTTTCTATCAGGTTACACTACCTGATAACCGCTCGTTTAAAAGTTAAAGTTGCCTTGTGAGAAGCAAGTTAAAATATCCCCTTTGCGGTGCGCTTCCGCTGTACACATTAGCGGACATAAGTTTAAAAGATCACGAATTTTCTCATCTCGTATTTTTCATATTTGTTTTCAGAAGACAACTTGCATAAATGGAATGTTCTTTGAATAATAATTTCCAACGATAATAATAATTCCTAACGATAATTTCTAACTGCCTTCTTATTATTATGAATGAACAAAAGAATCTAGGGAAGAATAATGAAACAGAAAGCCATAATGAAACAGAAAGAAAAGATTCAGAATAGCTTTGTTCTTCAGTTTTACTAAACTCTCTAACATGTTGGAACTTAGAATTTATTTTCTGCTTATATAGTTGCTCCAAATAAAACGCATTTTGCGCCGAAGCTGCACCAAAACACTTTCGTCGACAACAAGATCGCCATTTATGAACTTTATTATTTTTATTTATTTATTTATTTTTATTTATTTTTTTTTTGTCATTGATACATTTTTCAGAACAACTCAGAGTAATTCATTAGATCATCATTTAATAAAAAAAAGAAAGAAAAAAATCAATTTTAATAAAACAAAGAATATATGAGTATGTTTGTATATTTATAAGTACTTATGCATGTTCTCTATACAAATCCATAGTTTGCGCCTAATCTCGACCAAATTTAGCAGGGAAGAACTTAGGCACCCGAGAGGGAACGTGGGGGCGATTTCGAACGCCAAAAAAGAACCGAACCGTTCGAATTTTAATTTTACGACACGAAAGTGGCATAAAATTTCTCCTTCTACCCGAAATAGTTTTCCAATTTTTTAAATTTAAGTTCCATTTGAAAGCCCACGAAAAATATCCCTGAGGCTGATTTACTTCCTTTTAATTTTAGAAAAATCAAGGCTGTGTAAAATTATCGGGAAATAAGTTATAAGCGTTTTTAAGCGTTATGGAACATCCATTCCAAATCGGAAATTTATCGGTTGCCAACAGTTAAAATTAGCTTGAAGAAAGATCTGTTGCCATTTTTTTCTCGACTGCGTACAAATAAAAATATTGATTTTGCTTTGAGGTAAAATTATACTCTTTTGATTTTTTTTCTTTTACTGCCAGCAGAAAATAATCAAGGATTTTAGTTGTGTTAACTATTACGTTTAACTTATTCGGGACTTCAAGATTTGTTGCTAACGAAATTTAAGAATCACTATTTTGATGGGAAATTTTGCTGTATTTTTTTTTTCAATTATTAAAGCGTAATTGTTGAACACGCGTCACTTGACATAACTTTTATTTTCGAGGTAGATCGCGCAAACCCATGCAACGCAGCTCGTAAATAAATAAATCTTGCCTGCTTAGTAAACCCTAAAGTAAATCGTAACGTTAATTCTTTTTTTAAGCGGAAATTTAATGCTTTAATCTCTGTTTCATGCTGTTCAACCGTCATCGAATTTGCTGAACTTTCCTGGTTTTATTCCACTCAGTACGCTAAGACAAAGCACTCATTGTTAGAAGTCCTCTAGGAAGGCTTTTTCTAAGAAAAAGCAATACTAACAAAAAATAATTTGTAAAGAGAAACAAAAGATGGCAGTCCCCACAACAGCAACTCGCATTACAGCTCAAATTGTACCGTAAAGGTAAACAATTTGAACACTAACACCGCGAGAACACTAAAACAATATTATTTATTTAAACCTCATTATCCCATTCCATCACAAAATTCTTCATTTCATGAGCACTCCATCTTAACCTAGAAACATAAATAAATGAAAAAAAAATCACTGCGCAAAAATTTCTTTTTAATTCCGCAGGTAACTCTAAATGAATAATAAATGTTCCCTTTTCCAACAAACAACAAATGTACGAAAAATATTCAATATCGAAATTCCATCTGCCGCGCAACAAAATTAAGTCTTTAAGATGAAGACAGGTCTTATTTTTCCGTAGCAACCCTGACAGCGAGCAGTATAGTCTCTTAATTATCTTTTCTCTCTTTGTTAATTAAGCCTCTCTCGTAAAGTGACAAAACAAATGAGTTTAACCCCACTCGATAGCAGAGTTTAATAATTCTCGGAACAAACAGCAGAATATTTCCCGATAATGAATTCTTTCTTCCTATTGTAGGAAAACTTTCAATAAAACTCGTAATTAAGTTATCAAATGAATAAATGGCAGTTTATAAATACCGTTGTGGTTGTAGTTAAATTTTAATTTGCTCCTATCTGAGATGTAGCCTGATTAATTATATTTTGCATTTTTATTGTGGCACTTAAGGGCAGAAAAAAATGACCCTTAGAATTCAAAGCTAGCAGAATATTTTTCAGTAATGAGTGGTAAACAACTTATATGTGCTTCAGATAGGCTTGTAAGGTAGAAATTTAAAAAGAGCGGCTTTCATGCAGCATATATCTTGAAGAACAGTAGGTAGTTTTAATTTACTTACTTTTATTTATTTGTTGTTGTTGACGTAAGCACTGAGAAAGATGGGTGCCATTGCTTTGACATTATTTTTACAATAACAAATCAAATACTTTGGGCTGAGGCGTCCCCCAACTCGTAGAATAAAAAAACTAGAAACCGATTTGAAATCAGAATGAAAAAAAAATAATAAACATTGTAATCTATAACAAAAGTTTAGAGGGTATGACAATTTCATAACCTAATATTAAGTCAAACGCACCATTAAACATGATGATGATTATAACAATACTAGGAACATTTTGCTACCACTTAATCTGAAAAGAGAAAACTTGCCAGTGAAAACACCTTGATGGGAGAATAATACAATTATAGATTACTCGAAAATCCAAATTAACGTTTAATAGGAAAACTGCATGGTGTTTTAAAATTAGACACTGACAGAAGTTACAATAAAAAGTCGATAAGTCTGAAAGTTAAGTATTTTACAAGAATAAAGAAACAAAAATCTTTCATTTCACGAAAATAGGAACAGAAAAATGAAAAATAACTATTTTATTTAACAGAGTGAATAAAGGCAATTGCAACGAACTTTACGAACTAATTCTTGCAGATTCTTTGAGCCAAACGTCGCTTCAAACGCCTAAAGGGCACGTGAAAGCAAACATTCCTTTTTCAAAAACATGAATTATAAATGCGCATACACAGCCTTCTGAAGTCATAGGATCGCCTTTGAATAATAAAGAAAAAAAAATGTTTAAAACTGGAATCTGGCAACATCTTGAAATCACATTAAAAAGTCATCAGGACGAGTAGAATGAATAAATATTTGACTGCAATCGGTAGAATTCTCAATTGCAGTCACTTTTTAAGGTTTGAATAAAGGAAAAGTTCGGAAGTTTTCCTTTCACGAGGTTCAATATCGAGACATTTATATCTTGCTGTTTCATTTTTAATAGTTTTCTACCATTTGTTACTTTTGACATGTATGAATATAAATACTACTGTCGCTATTTTTCAGAGCAAAAATTCATCTACTACATAATAGAGTTAGCATAAAAGAATATCCCGGTTTTAAAAATTTATATTTCATAAACTATTACACTTAGCACAATAAATGATACATAAAAATAAACTGTGCATTTTTTTTTCTTTTTGAATGTGAGTAACTTCTTTTACGTGCACGTTCCGCACTAGCGCAGTCAGAAATTTCTTCCGGAAAAGTTTTTTGGTCACAACAGTCCTTAAACGTGTATTATCTACTGTTTTAGGATTGGCAAAAATTTTAAAACCAAGATCTCTGGGGGTGTTTTATTCCCAAGTCGCCCATAGAGGTTTGGGGGTAAAAACACCCCACAGAAACTAACTAACCCACTTCGTTGTGCCACTGATGTTTTGCCACGCTGGTTTGGCGGTGCAGGTGATTATGATTTACACTTTGCGTTGACCAGCCAAATCCCCAAACCTAACCCCATATGATTTTTTTTTTAATGATTTTTCGTCAAAGACAGCGTTTATACATCACCATCGCCTACAACATTGCAAGAACTGAAAAATCGCATATGTGCAACATTACGAAAAATTAGCAATGAAACACTCCAAAATGTACACTGCTTGACAATTGCTAAGGAACAAGTGATTTATGCAAGTTCGTACCTCAACCACCTGGCCAATGGAAATAAATTCAAGTTCAGATGGCGTGGTAGACCAAGACTCGTTATCTATATAAAAGACAGTGCATACACGCTCAAAATTCGTACGAAAATTCACGCTGTTTGGTTTTTAACAAAAATAGTGCTGGATGTTAAAAAAGGTTTTTCTCTGAAATTCTGTTTGGTTCTTGAAATACTTAAGAGTAAAATGTCAGCAAGACATCATTTGAGTATCTACGATCGTGAACGAGAGGTTGGACGACTGGAAGCAGGTCAAAGTGTCACCACTGTGGCTGCTGCAATGAGTGTATCAAAAAGTGCCATATCCCGATTAAAGACGGCCGCTGAAGGTGGAAATGTTTTGCAAAAGCATGCCGGGGGTCGTGGTAGGAGCACCACACCTTCAGAGGATCGCTATGTAGCCCCCGTGGCAAAAAGGGACAGAAATTTCACTCTTGGACAGATAGCTGCAAATCTAACAACCGCTACCGATACGCATGTTTCTGCAAGAACCATCTCACGGCGAGTAGGGTCTGGTGGGGGAAAGTGGTCAATGGGGTAAAGTGGTCATTCGTCAAATAAATGACTATAGCTAGAAAATTAATGATCGAATGAATGTGAAAATTTTATTTTAGTGTAGGGTGGTTAGAAACTACATTTTGAATACAAAATTTTACAACTGGCAAAGTGTTATTTGGTTAAAAAAAATGTTTTGTGTGAATATGAAAAATTTTAAAGTCTAAACACCTCTTTTAACTTCTTTCGGAAATTTTGTTCGTTTGAATTATGAACAGATTGACTGCGCAGGAAGCTTCCTACATGTCTCAAGTACTCTTACTCATTAGCAGTTAGCTGAATCTATTTTGGGTAATTTTTTACATCAATTCAGGTAAGATGGGGTAAAGTGGTCATAATATTAGGCTTAACGAATATTGTTCTTCTGAAGTCACTTAATCTTTAAGTATAAGCCAGATATAAATTAAATATTAATTTCATTTAATATGTATTGTTTTTATAGTAAACGGAGTTAACTATACAAGTAAATGCGTAGGCATACGCATATACTCGTGTAAGCACGTATATATACGTATTCACATAAATATACCAATAAATACGTATATAGGTATCTGCAAGTATTTTTTATTTATACAGATATATACATTCGACTATACACGTATATACTCGCTTATACTCTTATATTTACGAACGCGTATATACTCAAGTAGACGCGTATATACGCGACATACTCGAGTAGAGACACATACAAACACATGATATACATGTGTACAGAGTGAGTTTAAACTCTTGGGTAAATTATTAAAAGGTGTTATTGGGGAGGATAAGAAGCAAGAATTATAAGTAAAATATGGTCACAAATACAATGCTGACGCTCTACGTGCACGAAAAGCCAGAAACTGATGGATGCAAAACAGGTCACAAATTTATTACATAAAGACAATTTTACACAACATTTTAGTTCTTAAGAAATTTTTAAATGTATTGGTGACATTTACGGCCTGCAGCTGTAATACATGCGCTGCAATCACAAAGCACTCTCTGTTGCAATAACGAGACTTTTGAAAAACTATCATCAGTCACTGCGCCTTTGTTGCGATGCGTGTATTAGAGCTACTACAGGACGTAACTTTTAACAACCTCTCTAAAAATTTCTTACACTAAAATGCTGGGTAAAATCATCTTTGTGCAACAAATTTGTTACCTATTTTGCATCCATCACGTTCTGGCTTTGTGTGCATGTAGCGCGTCAGCGACCATAAGTTCCTTGTGATTCTTTTTTTTTTATCCTGCCCTCTCACACCCCATAGAGTTTTACCCAAGAGCTTGAATTCACCCTGTAGGCATACATGCATATAAGCGTATATACTAGTATACATACATGTACTGGTGTATTCACGTAAATGTACGTATATACGCCTATACAGGTGTAAATAGTGTTTACGCATACACATACGTATATACTCGTGCTTCCATATACGTGAGTAGACATGTAGAAACGCGCACTGGATTATCACGAATTAACTCGTGTATACCCATATGTGTATGTATGTACGCTTACATATGCGTATATAAGTCTACTATACACGTATATACTCAGATAAGCACGTATATACTCGAGATACAAGTGCATACATATATGATGTTCGTTTATACGCGTATCTACTCGTATATGAACTGGACACGTATATACACGTGACACGTAAAAACTCGCGTAGACACGTATTATACATTCTTGTAGGTAATCACGTATACATGCTTACATAATCGTGTATACACATATATACTTGAGTAGGCACGTGCATGCATGCATCTGATGCATACATGTATCTACTCATATAGTAACGTGTTTACTCATGTATAACACGACACATATATACGCGTGTATACACGTATGTACTCGTGCATATATTCGTAATTATAAAAACAACCGAAATATAAAAGATTAGTATTATTTATAATGGTTTTGCATCTATTTTTAACTATGACTACTTTACCCCATGCTATGACCACTTTCCCCCACCCCATGGGGTAAAGTGGTCATAAAAACATAGGGAAAAGAAAGTGCTATAAAACTACTAAAATCAATATTTTTTTCCTAAAATTCAACGTACCACGTTCTTTAATAATGCAATGTAAAATAACAATAAAAAAAGTTGAAGTGTTTAAACAATTTGTTGTATTTATTATCCTCCTAAGTTGAAAACCAACGATTTTATGACCACTTTACCCCACCAGACCCTAAATAATGTCGGTCTGTATGCACGGAAGCCCGTACGTTGCATCCAAGTTCAACCACGCCATCGTCGAGAGAGATTACGCTGATCTAAGGAACATGTTGGTGGGATCATCAAAATTGGTCTAGAGTGATGTTCTCTGACGAATCTCGTTTCAGTGTGACAAGTGATTCTGGTCACCAACTACTGCGGAGAGAGCGTGTAACACGTTATGCACAAAAATTTGTTTGCGGACGTGATCGGTACGGCCCATGCGTCATGGTGTGAGCAGGCATAATGCACAATGGCAGAACACAGCTTCACATTTTTGAATAAGAAAGCGATACGTCGCGAATAAATTGCAGAGATGTTATGCTGGACCATGTTCGTCTTTTTAGGGGGGGCTGTCGGTCCGGATTTTCTCTTTACGGACGACGATACACGGCCACACTGGAGCATTGAAGTGTCAGACGCACTGCAAAGTGAAAACATTCTCCGTATGCAGTGGCCTGCTTACTTTCCCGACTTAAATCCAATTGAATTTGCCTGGGAGGCTCTTGGCAGACGTGTTGCGCGAAGAACCATCCCTCCCAGAACAGTACAAGAACTCAAATCCGCATTGAGAGAGGAGTGGGTAGAACATCCACCAAGCACTCCTCAATAATTAGTGGGGAGTCTGAAAAACAGATGTAAATTGTGCATCAGTGTCCCTGGTAATCATACATCATATTAAGGTACTCATGTCTCCATCATTCTGACCTAGATCATTTTTTTGGTGTTGAATGAAAATCATCTAAGTAGGATTATTATTATTATTTTTTTTTTTAAGTTCTTACTTCATTAATGCAGCAATATCTGTATTATTTTGTACTTATAATAAAGGCACATCCTCCCTACTAACTATATATTTCGTTCTGTTTCTTTAATCATTATCTATTCTTAACTATTCCAAAAAATGTAATTGTTCCTTAGCAATTGTCAAGCAGTGTATGTTATAGATATGTGCCGCGTTACGAAAGGCGCACGCGTCGAACATTTGCGAGTGAAAAAAAAAAAAAAAATTGGGACAGTTTATCTTTACTTTTATCTATCATTTATAGTGCTAATTCTAATAGTTTATGAAATATAAATTTTTAAAACCGGGATATTCTTTTAAGCTACCCCGTATTATAGTTCCATTGTAGAAAACTATTTTAAAAAATCTTTTGGAGCATTGAAAATTTGGACTCCAGAAGCTTTACTTGCTAGATTGATAAAACTAAGACAAAGTTTTAGATTTTAATAAATACATGTTATTTCTCATTATGTAATATGAAACACGTTCTTTACATTTTTGTAACGAATGCTCGATTCTTTGAGGTCCATGAATGTCACCTTAAACTACCGCAAAATCAGAAGTGAAAATATCGTTGCTTAACTCTGAACATTTTTGTTCAAAAATGTCAAGTTTCTACAAATAGCTGGCCATAGATAGAAAATAGATAAATAATTAATTTTTTGAATAAAACTTTTGCTTTTAACTCTAAATTACGTATTTTTGAAAGCTACGAACTATTCAATACGTATTTATATTTTTATAACTTTTTATTTCGTTGTAAAATATTCTGTCTTTTCAACTTTGATTTTGGGGGCATTATTAATTTTTGTTTGATTTATGGGAATGAAATTACTGCTTCACGTTATCCGATTACGATTTTGATTACATCAAATTTTAACGAATCAGAGTACGATTACGATTATAGATATTTTAACTGTCTAGATTATAATTTTGATTACAATGGGATCGTTTCCAAAATTTTAAACGTATTTTTTTTTTTTGAAAGAACACGCTTAAAGCATAGGATCTAACCATTTTTTAAATAATTTGTTAAAGTTTAATATTAAAGAAAAATTACTTAAATCGATGCGCTTTCATTGTTTACATTTCTTGCCTATGACATCACAAATGATGAAATGCCATTCTGTGTTGCCATTCAAAGAGCAAAATATTTCATTCGCATCCTGACTCACGCGTATTGGCAACGATATGGTTGACAGCAAGCGTAGAGCGCAATTTTAATTCGCTTCTTGATTATCATAGCGTGGAAACGCGGTACAAAGATGCGCCAAAGAGCATCATTTGTGACGTCATTAAGACTACGCCTTATTTGAAAAATAGAACATTTTAAAAAATTAATTAAAAAATAACTGTTGGGAAAATAAAAGAATTTTCTGGGCCCATGTGTTTTTTCCCCTTATTCTATCAATTTCGGTGACTAAAAGTACTACTTTTGACTGAAGGAAACAACCCCTCCCCCCCATTACACAAAAACGAAATCTTCTTTCAATCCATATACATAAAGGTGTATAATATTAGGGTGGTTCAAAAATACATATATAAAAAAAAGTTTTTCCTAGATAGTGGGACACTCCTCAATATTTTTAGACTTGTAGATAGTAATATACTGGAAAAATTTTAGCTGCCTATTTCAACTGAAAGAGGGTTCTCAACCCCCTCCCCCAAACTTCAATAATATGTGAGGGCGTTTAAAAATACATTGAACTGGAAAAACAATGCTACATATTATAATATACACAACTAATATGCACATAAACTGCAATAAAATAATTATTTACAAAAAAAAAAAAAAAAAACAGCTGGGGAAATGAAATGTTTCTACATTTGTGACATTTTCTATGCTATAGCTAATGTTAAATGAAGGGGTCATTGAGCACTCTCTTAAAATTTGAGTAAGAAGCAAAAACGTTTACAAGGGGGTGTCCTGGACTCTAGCTGAAAAAAAGTTTTTTTGAACCACCCTAGTGTACATATCCAGTTTACATCGGATCTTTGTCGAATTTGACGCAGAGGTTCTTTGATGCTAAGAAATTTACGCAATGGGTATTTAGCCAAAAGATCCATGAAATGGAATTTTTACGCCTAATAATAACAATGATTAAATTTTCGGAATTTGAAAGAAAAAAGAATCAAAGAGGTCTAAATTTAAATTTTGAGGTATAAAATTGCTCTTTTCTACACTTTGACAAGAAATCTTACACTTTTTTAAAAAAAATATTTATTCAATCCTGATTGTTGAAAATGCGGCGTTTTTTACTTTTATTTTCGAGGCAGACCGTGTAACGTCGGGAAACGCAGCCAGCATGATGTAGACATTTGTGAAGTTTTATAATGCTAGTTTTGTCAGTAAACATCAATGTGTAAGTTAAAGTACCCTCGTTAGCTCAAAAGTATTTCTGAAAAATTGATTGAGTGAAAGTTGCCACGCATACTCTGTCGTACGAAACTGTATCAGCTCGTTAAGAAGTATAGTTGTTAAAAGTAAATCACACTGCACACAAAACTGGTTATCGGGTTTGTGTTCAAAAACTTGGGCAATAGATTTCGCTTTTGTTAATCGCTTCATACACAGATTAAAATATTATCTAACTCTTTGGAAATAAGCCATTATTTGAAGAAATGAGTTGCTACAGGGTGTCCTGAAATAGGCTGACTGATTTCAAAAATTTATAACGGAAAAAGAGTTAATGATAGAAAACAAATTCTTGCAGAAAATTCATGTGGTGGGCCGTACATCCCCCCCCCCCCCGAGTTCCAAATTTTAGTTCAAAATTTTTTCAATAGATGGCGCTCTAGATAGTAAGCCTTTAAGTCAAAAAAAGAAGGATTTAAATTCGCCGATTTCCCCCCAAATGCGACATGAGGTTGCAGCCGGGGTAGACATTTTGAAAATATTGCTGCGTAATTTTGTTTATTAAAAACGTTTTTCGAAAAACTATGACGTAAATTTCTATCTTTTTTTGGTCTTTCTACGGTTTCTCTCCCCCCCCCCCTCTCTATCTCTCTCTCTCTCTCTCTCAGGATCTGCAGCGCCATCTATTGGAAAATTCTTGAACTAAAATTTAGAACTCCGGAGGACGATACTTTCGACTCACCACATGAATTTTCTGCAAGATTTTTTTTTTTTTATCATTAACCGCTTTCCTGTTATAAATTTTTGAAACAGTCAGTCTGTTTCTGAACTCCATGTATTTTAAACGGAGCTTAGTCAAAACTTCCAGCGAATACTGAACAACTCTTCATTTCATTCATATACACTGCGGTTTCAGCCTTTCTTCTTCTTTTTTTTTTTTTTTTTTTGGAGGGCTCTGAGCCAAAAGCTAATTATAACGAGGTTTAATCAGGGTTCTGGATAGCGAATTCACTTTGATTGCTTTTTGAACTAGAGCGCCTTAAAATAGTAAATACTAATAGTAATAAATTTCAAAAAATAATAATTGCGCACTAATAGGCACATTATTTTTACAGTAATTGCATATTCAATCCTTAAAGCTTGTGAATTCCAAACCAAGATTTTTTACGAATCTAATTTTCATGAATCCAATCTTTTTCTCTTTTTTTTTCCTCTCTAAATTTACTTATTATGTCTCACTTTCAAAATTTGACTTGGTACTATTTTTTATACATAACAGAAACATTTGAACATTTCAAAACTATTTCATTAACATTTATGAACAAAATGTTGCAACTTTCAAAATTTTAATAATACATTTCAGAAACTATTAACTATTTGCATAATAAATAAAGTGCAGCCACATTTTTTAAAGTAAGCAGTTTTATTTCACTTTTTTTTCCGAACAGAAAAACGTTTGCAACCACCCTAAAGTGGCTCTTTGTAACATGGAAGGAAATGAACCAATTAAAATTTCATCGAATGTTCTTAAATACTTTTCACCCACAAAAATATATTCAAAAGTAATTTCACAATTCTAAAATTACTTAAAAAATTAATTACTGAAACCTGCTTCACTTTTGATTCGACAAATATCTTAAATATTCAGGAGACATTTTATTTATTCATTTGGACAAAGTAATGATGTAATGCTTAAACATAAAAAAAAAGATAGCCAGGAAGTCATCTGTAATTAAAATGTTCAAACTGGCAACTAAAGAAACCAGTAAAAGTCAGCTTTACTCGAATCCTAAATAAATATTTAACCGTCTGGCTCTTTTTTTTTCTTTTTTAATCTTTAATTTTTATTGCATGTATTTGTACATGAAAAGCTTTCACTTTAATTTCCAGTTAATTTTTTAGATTCAAGGAAAATACAAACACAATTTTAAAAAATAACTCTTTAATCATTATACGCTTTAATTTTCGTAGCTAACCTTTTCGTATATGCGCTTTAGTTTTCAATTTAATGTTTTAATATTTGATTTTCTCTTTAAAATTAAATGTAACAAATTGAAAGCTGGAAAAACATTGAATTATGTTTACTGGATTTATATAATGTAACATTATTCCAAAGGCCAAAGCTCTGTTTTCTAAACGTATTTTTAGAATTCTGTTTCGGAATATAAGTGAAAATTAGGAGAAGAATGTGAAGCTTTTTTCCACGGTAGCAAAAACAACATTTACAAAAAAAAAAAAAAATTAATTTGAACTTTTACATTTTGAATTAAAGTTACGTTCTTCGCAATCACGTGTGTGTGTGTGTATGTAGGCATCTGTGTTTGTGTGTGTGGGTGGGTATGTTTGTTTGTATGTGGAGGATGTGTGTATGTGTGTGTAGGCATATGTGTTTGTGTGTGTGGGGGGGGTAGTTGTGTGCATAAGTGTTTGGGGGGGAGGTATGTGTATTTGTGGGTAGTTGTGTGTATGTGTTTGTGTGTGTGTATGTGAATATGTGTTTGTGTATGTGTGTGTAGGTGTATGTGTTTGCGTGTGTGTGGGGGAGTATGTTTGTTTGTGTGTAGGGGTATGTGTATGTGTGTAGGCATGTGTGTTTGTGTGTGGGGGGCAGTTGTGTGTTTGTGTGTGGGGGGGTGTATGTGTAGGTGTGTGTAGGTGTTTGTGTGTGTGTTTGCGTTTGTGTGTGTTTATGTGTAGGTGTCTGTATGTATGCGTGTGTATGTGTTTGTGTGTAGGTGTATGTGTGTGTGTAGGTGTTTGTGTGTGTGTAGGTGTATGTGTGTGTAGGTGTATGTGTGTGTAGGTATATGTGGGTAGGTGTATGTGTGTGTAGGTGTATGTGTGTGTAGGTGTATGTGTGTGTAGGTGTATGTGTAAGTGTTGGCAAGTAAGTGACGCAACCTGGAGACGGTCTTCGCTAGCGGAGCAGCATCGTGAGGCGGCCGGCCGACGGTGGTGCTGCAGAGGGAGGCGGGGGAAAATAAAATCATATTAATTCAAAACTGTCAAATGAGAACAAAATGCAATCGTGATTGCTCAAAAGAAAAAAAAAGATTTATGCTGATATTGTAGTTTTAAGATTAATTTTGTTTCTATATAAGGAATTAAAAGCATTTTTGAGGATTTCAAAGGAACCCATTTTTCAAAGATGTGGGAACTCAAAGATGAAAAGTTATCCTTGAAATCTCATCATCCGAAAAATGTCGACAAATTCTTTTCTTGTAGTAAAATGTAGTAAACAGGATGTATTGTATTTGTAAAAATGAATTATAATAATTCAATGTTTATTTCAAATACAAAAAGCCTCATTAGCATGCTTGATTAATTAAAGTAATGAAACTACAGTTACAAAACTGTTCCCCGGAAGTCTAGTGGTAAGGAGACAATGAAGGTCCATCGACTACATGTCGTCGCTTGAAAAGAATAGTGACACAACTCAAAAAATACTGAAAATGGGATATTTAAATAATAATGTTAAAAAAATATATTAACCTTTTATATGAAATAAAGAAACAAGTTGTAGATAGCAAAGTTGCCGGTAGATAGTAACTTTAATTAAAACCTAACTTGACCTAAATTTCATTAAAACTTCTAGGAACCCTAAAATGCTAGCACAAAAACTGTATGAAATAAACAAAAAGAGTAGTATTAACAATTTTTTAAGGGTATTTTAATAAGTAGGGATTTGTTAGGAATTACACAATAATAAATTATAAATCGTAACAATTAAAAAAAAAATGATCTCTTGAAAAAGTTATTTTTTGAGCAATCACGATTGCTTATTGTTCTCACTTTACTGTTTTTGACGTTCCTTTGATTTTTCCCACCAGCACCCTCCGCAGCATCACCGTCGACCGGGTCCTCACGATGCTGCACCTCTAGCGAAAACCGTCTCCAGGTTTCGTCAATATCCTACACTTACACGCATACATACACGCACCTACACACATATACATATATACACCTACACACACATACATACTCCTACACACATACATACACCTACACATACACCTACACACATACACAAACATATACACATACAAATACACACACCTACACACTCACATGCACACAACCACCCACACACTCATGCCTGCACACAGACACAAACACATATGTCTACACACACATACACATACCCCCCACACACACCTACACACATACACACAACTACCCACACACTCATGCCTGCACACAGAGATAAACATACATGCCTACACACACGCACATACCCTCCACACACAAACACACACGCCTACATACACACACACTCGTGATTGCGAAAAACATAATTTGAATTCAAGATGACAAAATTCTAATTATTATTATTATTATTTATTTATTTATTTATTTATTTTTTTTTTTTTTGAGTTGTGATACTATTTTTTGCAAGCTGCGATGAGTGAAATCGTTCAATCAGTGTGTACGAAAGTTGTGTTGTGTGTGTGTGTCAAGCAGTTCTCCATAGGAGTGTTAAGTGTCTTTATTTACTTCACCTACAACTTTACATCCAAATCGTGGAAGTGAAGATGACTGGTGACGACATCTCTGTGAGGTTAAGCCAGTTATCATAAATTTTAAACAAAAGGAACATTAATTTCGTAGGATTCAAAAAGCGAATGATGAATGGCAATTTTACTCCACATTTGCACAAAAAAAAAAAAAAAAAAAAAAATCTAAGCTTTCATTCCTTTGAAAGTTCCATCAGTGCTGAGTGCCAATAAATCGAACTAAGTAAATACTAACGACATATAAAACCCCCGTAAATAAAACATTGTCTTAAATATTGAAAAATCAAGTCACTGAGATAACTAATAAGGACGGGACCACCTTATGTGCAAGATCGTGCGACGCACGACGGCGCCAGAGCCAATAAGACGTCGAGCTCTACCGATCAAAATGCTCCAAATGAAGAGAAGAAAAACTTTTACCAAAAAAATTAATTGAATTCTTCATTATATCTAATAGCGGCGGTGAAATTATACTGTTCGTTGAAACAATTAATCCGTTTCGCTGATAATCAAAAAGATAAAATTATTGACTTTTGTCTAAACATGCTGTTCAAAAGCGCAATCTTTTACACTGAAAACAAGTGACTTCGGTTTGGGGTCAAGGCTTCGCTGCCAAAACTTTGCCGGACAAAACTTCGGGACCAAAACTTCACCGATCCATTACTTCGCGTGGACAAAACTTCGCGTGGACAAAACTTCGTGTGGACAGAACTTCGCGTGGACAGAACTTCGCGTGGACAAAACTTCGCCCAGTGAAAACTTCGCGTGGACAAAACTTCGCGCGGTACAAAACTTCGCCGATTCATAACTTAGCATGTCTAAAACTTTGCCGATCCATAACTTCGTGTGTCTAAAACTTCCCCTATCCAGAACTTCGCGTGGGTACAACTTCGCGCATTCATAACAATGAACTTCCATAAACATATCGTATAAACTTAGCAAACAAATAAAAATGTGTCTTTTTTAGGGGGGGGGGGAGGAGGGGTATTGTCCAATGATTTTCAGGAAGGCATTAGACACACACTGTATAAAAAACTAATTTTTCATAATGAATTACTTGATGGCAAGTTAATTGTGTAAATCCTAAATGAATTTAAGTATAGCGAGTTAATGAAGTAATAAATTGATATAAATTTGAAGATTAAATTAAGATTAACTGATCACTTTTCTAAAAACGATTAATTGGTTTTATAATAACAATTTAGTGTTTTATAGCTAACTAACTGAAGAAATTTTGATGATTTAAAATTTTGTATTTCATTTTAATTTTTTTCATCATTTATTCCTAATCTTATTTTAAAACTAGTTTTTCAAAATTTGTGAGAAAAATTCAGAAGCTATCCCTCCACCCCTCACCCCCCCCCAACTTGCTTTCCGTAATCATAATTCGCTCACCTCTCCATTCGAGCGAGAAATTGATTGATCGAATTTTTTTTTTCGAAATTTTAAATCCTAATTATGCAGGGAAGATGTTCTATAATATATGGATTCATGAAAAAATAAAATAAAATAAAAAATAAATTTTTAAATTAAGAACTGCCACAAGAGAGAGATGAGTTTTAGAAATTTGAGGTTTTTTTAGAAAAAAGTAATCTTAACAAATAGTCGTTATAATGTAATGGTCTTTATATTGTGTGGTCGTTATAACGAGCGTCGGCTGTTTATGTAATTTAAAGATTTTTTTTCACATTAAAACTGAAATAATTTAATTTTAAAAAGTTTTATTTCAGATGCGAAACGTAATACACGTACGAAGTATGCTTGTGCAAAGTTTTGTACGCATGAAATTTTGTCCACGCGAAGTTTTGACTGCGCGAAGTTATGTTCAGGCGAAGTTTTGACTGCGTGAAGTTTTGTCCACGCGAAGTTTTGTTCGCGCGAAGTTTTGTCTACGCGAAGTTTTATCTACGCGAAGTTTTGTCTACGCGAAGTTTTGGCCGCGCGAAATTTTGTCCACGCGAAGTTTTGGCCGCGAAGTTGTGACCCATTACCGTAACTTCAATTAATGCATACATTAGCATTTTCTTTCTTAATGTGGAGCCGTGAATGCTATTTAGGTATGTCTAGAGTGCACAAGGTTGAGCATACGAGACGCGAGAGATTTGCTATTCTCCCTTTTTTGGTTCTTTCTGTGAAATATCTTGTATTATAATTTCTGCAATTATAGTCTTTTTGTGATTTTTAACTCGTGGTAATTCCACTGCTTCGTATTATCATACATAAAAAATAATACAAAAAAAAAAAATACGGTGAGCACATTTATTTGCATATTATTTCCATGTGCGTAATATTTACATTGTAGACAAGTAGACAATAATTTAGATTAACATTTTAGCTCCGAAAAGTAACGAATTGACCATAATTATTCGATTTTCCTACCCCTCCTTTTATTTAACTGTTAGTGCATTCAATTGAAAAAAAAGCTTTGGAGAGACTATGTATTTGTTTAAGATATTACATTCAATGTATTTCGTGACGGTTCCGTATTTTAGAACTTTTGATTTTACTAGAAATGATTTCAATTTCAGATTTTAAGGTGGAATATCCTCTACTTCAGTTTAGAAATCTATTCATTACTCTGTTGTCATGTTTTGACAGGCATAAAACTTTGGATAGTTATTTATCAGTTACAGATTAGTGAGATATTTAGAGTGGCGTTATCTTTGTGATGTTTAAAATATTTTCTTTTTCCAAAAACGCATCAGCACATCAAAGGCAGGGTTCGTCACACCGGGCACACACAGCCCGAAAAACCCGCCCGTTTTTTTTCGGGCAGGCATACTTGAAAAAAACCCACCATCTCGGTAAATTGGGGTTTTCACAATTTTTTTACATTTTGAAACATTTTCTTCAGAAACAAACTAAATATAGATCAACACAAAGTCCCTTATTTCAATCAAATGCCAAGATTTTTTTTTTAAATTGTTGAGGTGAAATGCTTTGATTAACTGAAACTGGCCATCTCTTTTTTTTTAACAGCAGCTCAATGCAAGAAAAAAAAAGTCAGATTTCATAAGTCAATTTCGATCGCATCTCTTTTACATCCGCGCTTACTCGAAATAATTTCGAGATATGAAGTAAAAGCGTATACTGTGTTCTAAAATTAAACATTTACAGATTATTTTCCTTTTGATAAATTAAATGCCAAACGCATTTTTTTCCTTATTGCATTTTTGTACAAAACCGCCTCAGGTGTTACCTATATTTTGCTCCAATGTTACAGCATAAAGGCGCTCAAAAGACTTTTGCACGACGGCGCCGATCAGGCTTGGCGCGGGCCTGAGGGTAGCCTAGTGGATATGGCACTGGACTCATGATTTGAGCGTTTCAGGTTCGGATAACAAATGGACTTTGCTGACGACAAATACATCGGGTTCCACAACGGTAAGAACAAATAATAATTTTGTGGCAATTGGACAGAAATTCAAAAACGATTATCAGAAAATGTTATTTTCAGGACAAATTTCTTTTTTCTAGTGGGACTCTATATTAAATCCTTGCCATTTACAGATCAAGCGCATTCCATAGGCTGCATTCTCTCGTATGACTACACTATCGGCGGTTTGCCTCACCACTGAAGACGTTTTACTTTCTTTTACAAAAAAGGAATTATTGTATTCAAAAAAAAATTTTCACCCAAAAATCGACTTTAATTTCCATTTTGCCCACCCCCGAATGAATGTTGAGGTTTTTTTTTCGACTCGACTACGCGTGGATAAGTGCCTAAGAACGTATAGACACGCGAAATAATCATTTTGACGATTCCTGAGTTAATTACAACGAGTTTTCTCGTGACGTCTGTATGTACGTATGTATGTGCGTATGTGCGTGTGTATGTCGCATAACTCAAGAACGGAATGTCTTAGAAAGTTGAAATTTGGTACGTAGACTCCTAGTGGGGTCTAGTTGTGCACCTCCCCTTTTGGTTGCATTCGAATGTTTCTAAAGGGGTCTTTTGTCCCTTTTTGGGGGGAAATCATTGTTAATTTCGATGCAAACTCAAGTGGTGTTATAATTTGGCGGACACTTGCGATATATGTCGCCAACTTGGCGACACATTTGGCGATTTTTTTTTTAAAATCTGGTTTCAATTTGGCCACTGTTGGTGATATTTAGAGAGTTAACTATTGAATCACATTAAAACTGCCAATAATGAGAAAATGACATTAAATTGGAGTAAAAGGAAGTCATGTGATGCACACATCAGCTCGTTTAGCACAGTTTCCCATCGATGGAGGTACCTGAACACTAACAATGCGTAATTGCTCTGAAGTTAAATTTAGCCAAAGTTGTTTGAACCAAACAGACATTCAATGATATTTAACATTCCGCGACATGGACACTGACGAATTTCTGTAAGGAGAAGGTAGACAACACAGCGTTGCTTTTCAGCTGGCAGCATAGAAATGAGTTTGTATTGATTGTCATAGTCATGTGACGTTCTGTTGCGCCACTGAGTTTTAATGGAGTTAGAATGCTACACATCACTCTTTCGGCAAAAAATGTTTTGCACCTCTCAGCTTAACATAAACCAACAATAATAAATGGCTGCCAAAGAGTGATCGCGCCAAAGAGAAGCAAATACCTGTCACGTGACAATGAAGACTGACAGATCTTCACGGATCTTTTTTCGTTATTAAAAAAGGGAATACTCTGTAGACTGATACGCTTCCTTTGCGAATTTTACCTATAGTGCAGCTCTGGTCAGTTGAGCTGTGACCCTGATTATGTTTACCTGTTTAAGAGGAGTTTAGTGAAAAATAGACGTATTGTTGGGTTCGATTTTAGTTGTAATATTTTTGATAAACTACTAAGAATGTTCCTCAATTCAACTTAGCGCCAATTATCTCTCTCTTTTTTTCCGAACAGAGGTAAACATTGTCAGAGTCGAAGCTCAACTTCTCAGAGCCCTCACAATACTTAAGCCCAAATCGAGCAAGCACAACCCAAACAAACAAACAAATCAACCATTTCGTTCAATTTTCTCGAGAATGGCTGCCGAGCCGGGAAATGCTCATTCGATCAACAACAAAACTTCGGAGGTTTAAGAGAACTGAGAGTGTTTTAAATTGAAACTTTTCATCAAAACACTCATTAATTCTACGAGTTAATTACCTCATTAACGAAACGTTTCGTTTAAAGTCTTTCTTTCGGTAACTCAATGCGGGCAGTTTAAAGCCGCCATTAACACCGGACTGAGATTATTTAGCAGCACTTTTACGGGAAGGGGTAAGATTAACATCTGCTTCCAACCATAATTCATGGCTATCTTTTCACTGCGCGGAGCCCGTGTCAAAACTTGGAACACTTGGGCAATCGATTAGGTCCGCACTTCCGAAGATTTATCCTCCTCGAAGGCTAGAAATCTTAGGCTGCAGTCAGGGCCGATTTTTCTACAGAAAAGGTATAGAGAACAAGTTTGCAAGTAGGGTGCGTTTGATGTCAAACAACCCCTGACAGTGATAGGGCACTCATTCTCACATACGCTTTTAAAAGCAATACTTTATTAAAAAAAGAATAAGAAAACATCTTAGTTAAAAGTCTTGTCATTTATTTTTGACTAGAGGTACCCACACGGCTTTGCTCGTAATACAAAATTAAATGGTCTTTTGTTTGCTGTATATTTACAAATAATGTATGGGGAATTTTCTCACCAATTGGCTTGTGCCCATGTTACGGTTCGACGTTATGATACTTTCGTATCTCGCCAATTGGCTTGTGCCCCATGTTACGGTTCCACGTTATGATAATTTCGTAATTTACTGCCCATCTTATGATAATTTTTTCTTAAAATTGGAATAAAAAAAGAACCACTATCGAATTTTCGGAAAAATCGCTTCAAAGTGCACACCCCCATTCTACAAACTAACTTTGTGCCAAATTTCATGAAAATCGGCAGAACGGTCTGGGCGCTATGCGCGTCACAGAGATCCTGACAGAGAGAGATCCTGACAAACAGAGATCCGGACAGAGAGACTTTCAGCTTTATTATTACTAAAGAAGACTATTGTAACCTAATTATATAATATATTTTACATTTTAGGCAGTAAGAAGCAAAGTGAAGTTAATGGACATACAGGTTTTCAAGTTCCGGTCTTATATTAGGCTTTCACTGAAAAGTTTTTCTAAATCGTGCTGTATGGCAACACCAAACAGGGCTATTAGCACTACCTCTTGCCCCAAAACAGAGAAGAGGTTCACCTACCATTTGCATGGTTATTTCCAAATTTATAATTTTGGCACTTGTATCCCTTTGCTTCTGGCCGCCTCATTTGAAGAAACGCCTCATGGTTTGAATAATTGAAATTGAACCTACGAACGACCAACTTTAACGTAATAAAATTCAGAAAACTTTTATTAACGGCTACGTAGCAAAGTACTTGTAGCTGATAGAAAAATTCTTCACTATGGCTGGCTGCTCTATGTGTAGAGTTTACTGCAATTATGACGAATGACTATTGACTATTCATATATGACGAGAATTATTCATTGAGATTGCCTGACGGCTCTATATGAAGAGAATTATTCCTTATCACAGTTCTATATGTAGCTATTTGCTCATTACGATTGTATGACTGCTTTATATGAGAAAGATTCTTCTTAACAGGTGTGACTGTTCTATACGAAAACAATTCTTCAATATTCCTGATTACAAAACAAAAATACTGTTGCCCAAAGTTCTGGTTCCAACGTTGTTGCTTACTTGTACTTTGGGTAGTTGACGTTTAATTATTTCTGTTTACTTCACTTCTTTTTCGATCAAAACCGTATTAATCCGAATTAATAGGGGATTCAGGCTTTCTGAATTAGTGAAAGTTTGGATTTAACGAAATAACCTATAAATTCCGTAGAACATAAACGAATTTCTGTATGTGGTAAAAATTGCACTTTGAATTCAAGAGAATGAAATGTAAAACTGCATAGAGAAAATTACTAAAATACATTTCAAAAACTCAAAATACAGCGCACAAAAATACATTTATTAGGCTAACTCGCCTTTTACTTATACAGCAAGTCAAGGACGGATCCAGAAAGCATTCAAGGAGGGGGCGATTTTAGTTTCAGACGCTAGCCCTTTATAAATTCCCCAACTCCCGCCTTGTAACATCACGGAAGATTGTTTTAATTTTTGTTTTGAAACTTCCATTCTGAAAAAATTCTAGAGGAGTGCACTGAAACTTTATCCTTTACCCTTCTTGTCATCAAAAGGTGTCCTAAAATTGCGCTGTTTTTCTAACTTTAGTTTTAAAAAGTTCTTAATCGATGGGGGACCCCCAGAACTCCATTTAGCATTTTTTAAAATCGTCATATTTAGTTTTTGGAACTTCGAAAAAACTTCCTATAGAAAGTTCCGATCCCTATCACTAAAGTGTTGAGAGATGTGCTACAACTGAGTTTTCAAGACCTATAAGTCTGAAAAGAAAATTTCGAGGGGAGAACCCTTCTCTTGTCGTAACATTATTGAAGAACGTCTAAAATTGCGTTTTTTGGAAACTTTAGTATCGAAAATTACCAAAGGAAAGTTCTTGCGTCTTGGGTCAAGGAGGGGGCGATCGCCCCCATCGCCTCTCTCTTGTATTAGTCCTTGCAGCACGTAACATCTAAAAGGCTATATGGATTATGCAAAGTTCGGTTTAATAGGATCCGCATTAATGAGGAAATTAATGTATTTGTACCGTCTATAAATTTTAATTGATCTCAAAAGCTCTCTACACTAAGTCATCATTTAATTATCTCAATTCACTTAAGGTTGAGAAAAAATAGTTTTATTTATCAAAGCGATATTTACTATATATTGTGAATAAATGTTTCATAATGATTGAAAATTGTTGTGAACAATCAAAAAAACAAATTGATGGCACAATTTATCAATGTAAATGTTATTATTAAAAGTCGATTTTATGTTTCTGAAAAACGTCCGTCCTCCAGGCTGGAACAAAGCTATTAGATAAAACGTAGTTGAACTTTTAAAAGTAAAAACTTGAGCCAAATATTTATTCATCCGTTTCCCCTCGATGACTTTTTGATGAGATAACCAAACGTTGCCGGATTTCTCCGCCTTTTATTGGATTTTTCCGATGCGTTCTAAAATTCAGTTTGGTTTCAACTAATTACATTAAGATATTTCATGCATAAACATTCATCCACGAAGACGCTTTACATTATTGGGGAGAGAAATTCTTAAGCATTTTATGATGCCCTTACGCAGGATTTTTTTTGCAATTATAAATTTATTTTGCATGTTCATAATTAAAGGTAAAAAGAGTTTAATCCGCAAAGTGACGGGATTTGTGTTCCGCAAAGTATATCGGAACACAAATAGATATGTTACATAAATCAATGGAATGAGGCCAGTGAGAAGCAAAGGGATTTTAGGTGCCAAACTATAATTTAGAGATAATCAGTACAAATGTTAGAAGAACCTCTCCTCTGTTTTGGGATCAGAGATAGTAATAGTAGGTATCCCTAGTAGATGCTGCTATACAGCATGATTTGGAGGAAAAAAAATCAATAAAGGCTTACCTAGGTAAACTTTAAAAGCATTTTTACTCGAAACTACAAAAAGTCTATTTACATTCATTTGCTTCTCATACCTCAAATCCCAAATAAATTTAAAAAATTATAAAGCTAGACATACGGATCTCTGTTACGTGCACAGCACCTTGTCCGTTCCGCCGATTTTCATGAAATTTGGCACAAAATCAGTTCGTAGCATAGCGGTGAACACCTCAAAGCGATTTTTTCAAAAATTCGATATTTTTCTTTTTCTATTCCAATTTTAAGAACATTTTATCGAGCGAAATATCATTACATGGAAGATTAAATTATCATAACATGGAAGAGTAAATTATTATAACGCGGGCCCATAACATGATCGGGCACATTAACATAGCAAATTGGCGAGAAGTTGATCATCCATTAATATACAGGCGAACCAAATGACCTTTTAATTTTTCTACTACGGGCAAAGTGTGGGGTACTAGTGGTACCCGCACGGCTTTGCCCGTAGTTTTGCCACTGCTTTGCCCGGTTTTACTGTACATACAGAGTGGTTATAAAATAACGTGGGGTTTTCAGAGCCTTCTAGCAAGTGAAGTATTGGACGAAACATTGCCAAATTTCATGGGCGCACACAGCTGACCATGGGATTTCGATTTCTGCAATAAAAAAATAGAGCCAAAAATCACCACCACGGGGGATTTGTGGCGCTGCAAAAGTGTATTACTTGTGAATACTGAAGAATTAAATGCCCAAAAAATGTAGCACACTTCAAGTTTTTTGCTACAAATGTTAGTTGCTTACAAATGAGGTTCAATAAAACCAACAAGAAATTTCAATTTGTAACAAGAGAAGACTAATACCAAATGTCGTCAGGAAGAAATTTCGTCGCGGGAGCGAGGATTTCTTTCTTGAATAATATTCATGTAAGAGGTGCACCACCTCATATAGGGCTTTAGGTAGTGAGTGTATGACGGCGCCATTTCTTTGATAGCAGTTTTATTAGTGATGCATTTCCTACGGTATGGCCACCTTGGTCGCCCAATCTTTCACCTTGTGACGTTTCGCCATGGGGATTTCTTAACGGTGTTGTGTATCTGCGACATGTTCTCAATATCTCAATTTTGGAAACTCGAATAACATTACAGGTAGGAGAAAAAATCCCCCCCCCCGCCCACATGTGTAGAAAATATTGTGCATTGTATGCAGTACATGGAAAGAACTTCGTTGTTGGTCATATTTAACCTCATTTGTTAGTAAAAATCATATTTTGTGAATAAAATTGATGCATATTTTGTCAGTTAGCATTTAATCCTTCAATATTCACAGGAAGACACATTTTCAACGCCAAAATTACCCCTGGTGACGATTTTTGGTACTTTTTTTTTCAGAAATCGAAATTCCATGGTCTACTGTGTACAGCCGTGAAATTCGGCAATGTTTCGTCTTATACTTCACTCGCTAGAAAGGTCTGAACACTTCACGTTATTTTATAGCCATCCTGTATGTAGTGCGTTTGTGTGTTTTACGCAAATTTTAAATGACAACGTCTTTAACGACATTTAAATGTGTCACTAAGCAAACTGATTTGCAAACTATTAGACGGTGTATTAACGAGCGTTGGTACAAGAAGAAAATAAAACGAAATATTTGAACTTGCCATCAAAAGTAATTTTAGCGTACAATCTGTTAAGCAAATATTTGAGAGAACCTAACTTTTTTAATTGCTTTTCTCCTAGATTACTTCCCTAATTTGTGCAAAAAGAACTTTCTGTCCTGCGCAGATTTATTGATTTCGTGGTTAATAATTTATTATTTTCAATATTGTGAAAGGATATTAGAGGATGTTTCCGAAGTTGAAGATAAAATCTACCGTGGAGAAATAAAATGAGGCATGGAGACAGTTTAAGGGAACATTCAGTGCAATTTATCTGAAATGAACGACTCTATAGATTAACAAAAAAAAAAAAAAAAAAAAACTTTAGTCAACTGAAGGCCTTGGTACAAAAAGGAGATGGCTCCACTTTGAAAAACTTCAGGAATCAAAAAATGCAAAACATTTTTAAATTAATGGTTTAAGTTTTTGTTTTTATATTCAACATTAGGTTAGAACTTGTCCCAATCGAACAAATTGCAATGACATTTTAATGAAGTATAATGATACCCATGTAAAATTAATTGTTATGTATTTGAAGCTTTTCCGTTGGCAAAAAGTTGACCTGTCTCCTTTTAGCTCAGATGTCTTCCATTTTTTCAATTGATACACAATAGTTTTTGGGTTAGTTTGCAACTTGTACTATTCATGACAGCTTTTTTAATTTGCACAGATGTTCACTTAAGTAGAATTTTGTTTCGGTGCAGATGATAAGAAAACGAAGTGCTTTCACTACTGGCTCCCTAACAAGGATTGTATCAATCTCTCTTGTTTGCAGTGTACATGAGAGGTCAATCTTACTTTGCTCTCTTTAAATGCTTAAATTACCAATAACCTACAGCTACGATTACTTTACTGCAACATTAATCTCTTGGCATACATGTGAAATATGACACTCTCAGAGACCATCGCACCTACCAGTATTTAAGACTGATACCTACGAGACGTAATTCATTTCAGGTCCCATTGTAGACTGAGGTCTTCCAGAATTCATTCATTTCGCGAGCCATTCGGACTCTTTGACATGTAATGACATTAAAAGAAGGTCATTCATTTCTTGTGCCACACTATACTGATGCCTCCGAGACATCATTCATTCAAGTGCCATTGTAGACTGAGGTCTTCCAGAATTCATTCATTTCGCGAGCCATTCGGACTCTTTGACATGCAGTGACATTAACGGAGGTCATTCCTTTCATGTGCCACACTATACCGTTGTCTCCGAGACGTCATTCATTCAAGTGCCATCGTAAACTGAAGTCTTCCAGAATTCATTCATTTCGCGAGTCATTCGGACTCTTTGACATGCAATGACATTAAAAGAGGTCATTCATTTCAGGTGCCACACTATACTGATGCCTCCGGGACATCATTCATTCAAGTGCCATTGTAGACTCGGGTCTCAAAGACTTCATTTATTTTACGTGCTATTACAGACTGATGTTACCAAGACGTCATTCATTTTTTGTGTCACTGCAGACTGATGTCTCCAATACGTCATGCAATTAATATGTCATTGCAGCCTGGTCTCTCCAAGATGTCATTTCATATGCTATTCTAGACAGACGTCTGCGATGCGTCACTCATTTCATTGCCGTTGCGAACTCATGACCTCAAAATTTCATTTCACATCGCATTCAAAAATTATGTGATCAAGCAGTCATTCATTTCACGTACAGTTCTAGACTGATGTCTTCGTGGTGTCATTCACTTCATATGCCCTTATAGAAAATAAATTTTAAAAAAAGTTATCATTTCTTTTTCTTAATCAATGTGCCTTTCGGCATAATTTTCCCCTCTTGATAAAATATTGTTAGTTGTTTGGGGGGGGGGGGGTCGCAACTCCCATGATCTTTTCCTTGTATCGCCCCTGTTTTACAACGCTTTTATGTATGTTATGCGATGCCCGTCTCCACGAGAGTGATAACGTATCCCAAGAACGAGACACTCCCCCCTCAAATAGAAAAATTACCCCTGAAAACCCCCCTTAAAATTTAGTTGGCGTGGCCTGCGCCTTCACGACAGATCCCCTTGCTGGACACCCTTATCATAACTCTTAAAGTGATTTTTTAAAAACATAACGAATAGGTAATCAAGATTGAAAGACGAAAAATAAGTAAAATAAAAGAAATGAAGTTGTGTTGAAGAAATTATATAAAAAATTACTATAATATAATTGAATTATCTTTTACAGCCCCTTGTCAATCATTAACGTATAAGGAAAAAAATGAAAAGGTTTCAACTAACTTTGTTTTGACAGATGCATCGTTTAATACAGAAAACGTCAAAATTCAGATTATCAAAGCAACTTAAATTGGGATCGAAAACGGTGAAAAATGTATTCCAGAGGAAGTTTTTATTTTGATTTCCAGAAACAATAACTTTCTGACGTTTGACTAGTTGATTAAATTAAACTATTCAATTGATTAAAAACGTGAAAAGATCTGTTTACCATTTACAATTCTGCATATTTAAGCATTTGTCATCGCTTTAAAAAAAGTATTGATTTCTCACTTAATGGTAAGAGCGTTTTTAAGGAACAATTTTAATTTCTTTTTCCTCGGAGATTTTTGAAGTGAAAACTTCTTTAGGCGCGTTGAGTATTTTTGAGGTGGGGAAAAAAACCATCCATTTCGTGACACCGCCACTCCACCTCACCGACATTTGGAATACAGCGCATGTGCGACTTCTCTCTGCTCCTCTACGCGCGTTGTTTTCGTTAGAATTACCAGTCTCGGCAGCGCTGTAGGTAGCGCGTCAGTCTCATATTCGGTTTCCCGAGTGAACGCGAGTTCGATCCTCACCCGGGGCCTTGCATTTCTTCTTCAGAAGTAAGCATGTACAAGCCATTGAGAAGAGATAACATAGAGAGAGTGAAGACTTTTTTAAGTAAACCAAAGCCGCCAGGTCACGTGATAGACATTAAAGCAAAGCATTGGAAGAAATCAGGTTTCCTTCGCTAGTTTCACGCAAAACGTTTGAACCATTCGTCGCTGTTCAGTCACGTGACGTAGTCTCAGCTTTTGCTAAGCCAATGATTGGACTTGCTTCCTCATTTGTATTCCTGCTCTAAGACTTAAGCATATAATATTTTTGAAGTGAATACTTCTTTGGGCACATTGGGTATTTTTTGAGAAAGAAAAAAAAACGTTTTTGATATTAGAGAGATATGTGCTTGCCGTTGCCACTCTGAAAATGGACAGCTAATTGCAAAGGTTGCTGTTTATATTTCACCGGAATATTATATAAACGCAAATACAAGAAATTTTTGAATGCTAAATTTATTTATTTTTTTTAATGATTCTTCTGCATTTCTTCAAAATAAAATTGGGAAGATTTTTGATGATTTGCCCCAATGTGGATCCTCTCTCCATTATATCTCTTCTCAATGGTTTGAGCACTAGTACGTTGGAAAATGAACAGCATTTCGCAAAAACACACTACGTAAATTTTCAAGTATAAATAAGTAAATGAAGCACGTTGGTTGCGTCAAATAAAAGTTTTATGTCATTGGAAGGAGGGAGGGGGAAAGGGGGGAATAAGTTTGTCTAAAAATAGAATATCCACTTATCCCCGATCCGAGCGAATGAGATTTTTCTGCTAAACATCTTTATAAGTTGAAAGATGATTTTCATCGTTAGAACACGCCAACACATAGATTAGGTTTTCTTGAACGATTAACAATTTTGACTTCCTTTTATGAAGTAAAAGAAGTATTGTATTCGCGACAAAAAAATTTCAATCAAAAATCGGCCTTAATTTCCATTTTGCTCGCCCCCGAATGAATATTGAATTTTTTTTCAACCCGACCACACGTGATATATGCCTAAGAACGTATAAACACCCGAAATATCCATTTTGACGATCTCAGAATCAATTACAACGAGTTTTCTTGTGACGTCTGTATGTACGTATGTATGTGTGTATGTGCGTATGTGTGTATGTATGTCGCATAACTCAAGAACGGAATGTCCTAGAAAGTTGAAATTTGGTACTTAAACTCCTAGTTGGGTCTAGTTGTGCACCTCTCTTTTTGGTTGCATTCGGATGTTCCAAAGTGGGTCTTTTACTTCTTTTTTGGGGGAAATCATTGTTAATTTCAATGCGAATTCAAGTGGTGTTATAGTTTGGGAAACACTTGGCAATATTTCGCCAAGCTTTTGGTCGCCAAGTTTTTTCGCCAACTTGGCGATAAATTTGGTGGTTTTTTTTTTTTTTTTTTTAATCTGGTTTCATTTTGGTCACTATTGGTGATATGTAGAGAGATAACCATTGAATCACATTAAAATGTCCAATATTGGAAAAATTGAGCTTTATAAAACGTTTTTTCTTTTTTTTTGCTTCAGTTCGCAACAAACTTGGAGTAAAAATATTTAAGGTTTGTTTGCTGGCTCCAAGGAACTATTATCATTAAATTGGCGTAAAAGGAAGTCATGTGATGCACACATCAGCTCGTTTCATATTAGTAAACTACATTGAACCACGACGAACCAAAATTTACTCTAAAATGAGATCAAGAAATTTTGAGATGTCTCAAGTTAAATAACTGTTGTTACGCCTTTGCCTTTTGGTAACAAACTGTTTGTTGACAATGCTTTATCGTCAGTTAGGTTTGTTGATGACGATAAAATCACGATCTGGTGGTGAATTTTGCGTAAACAAAGGGGGGGGGAGCTTGTTGATCCACATGGCTTTATTTGGTGCACCAACCTTTTGCGAGACTAACAGAGACTTTTCTAATGAAAGAAAACGGATTTTTTTTCTATTTCTTAAGATATCGGGAGTAGTGTAATATATCCAGGCGTAGTATGACGGGATTTTGTTTGAAATCCTGAAGCATTTTCTACAAAATTTTACTACCTAAGAAAATTGTTTATGCTTGATAACCGAATTATGTGAGATATATTCATGCCAATTTCACTGCCATTTACCATTGAGTTTTTGCCGACGAACTCAACGCACAACACCATTTCGTATTAAAATATTCAGACGCATAAAACTTAGTGACATAAATTGTTAATCGGCACTTTATTTTTATACCAGTCAAACTGATACCTCATCGGAAACGTCAAGACTTAATGAAACGTAAAACCTAAACGCGGAAAAAATCGAACTTGTTTTTCACCATCGTCAAAATACGCTTTCAGTAAGCTTAATGGATCGAAATTTGCAGTTTTATTTCAATATTGATCGATTTGTGTCAAGATATCATTTGATAATGTCTTTTTGCATCGATTTCAGAACAAGATAGCATCAATTTCCTTTTTTTTTCTGGCATAAAATTAAGTATGGCCTGCTTATATCAGATGACTTTTAGTCTAAGTATTTTTGACTTTCTTAAACCAAAATTTTTACTATATATATATATATATATATATATATATATATATATATATATATATATATATATATATATATATATATATATATATATATATATATATATATATATATATATATATATATATATATATTTAGGGTGGCAAGAAATAACTTGGATACACATAATACACTATAAGTTTAATGCTAATGAAAATATTACGAATTTCAAAATAAATATGAAGACGTTATTTCGTCTAATATATTTTCAAATTTTCGAAGTGGCTACCTTTAGGATTAATACAAAGCTTTGAACGTGTCACAAAATTTTCGGCTATGGGCCGCAACTCACTTACTGATGTTTTATATAATGCCTTGCATAAGGATTTATTTTGGGATGCCAAAGTTTTATGAGAGTTTGATGAAGCACACACCCTTGTCCCCACGATGGATCAAACAGAATAATACATTGGGTTCAAATCTGGGGAATACGGTGGCTATTCTTGAGCTCCAATGAAGACCCGAAAATGTGGCTTGCACCAATCTTGAGTGCTTTTAGCTCTGTGTACAGGTGTGGAATCCTGTTGGAAGGTCCATCTTTTGTTTCCAAAGAACTTTTGCGACCAAAGTAAGACAACATCTTCCAAAATGCGTGTGCGATATGTTTCTTGAGTAATTTTATCCACTGATCAACAAAAAACAAGTGATATTTTCCTTCTAGCACATATCCCACCCAAACTATTAGATTGGGGTCGTTGTTCAACAGTGCAAGAAGATCCTGGAGACAATGTTGTGTACTAAACTTCCTAAAACTTTGGCCCCTAAAGAAATCCCTATGCAAGAGATAGGATAAAATATGAGTAAGTGAGTTGTGGCCCAGAGCAGAAAATTTTGTAACACGTTTAAAGCTTTGTATTAATCTCAAAGGTCCACTTTGAATATTTATAAATACATTAGACGAAATAATGTATTCATATTTATTTTGAAGTTTGATCGAAATATTTCTTTAGCATTAAAGTTAAGGTGTGTTATATGTGTCTAAGTTATTTCTTGTCACCATATATATATATATATATATATATTCAATAAGAACTGCAAAAGGAAAAAAAGTACAACTTTGGGAACTTACAATGAGGGTCTTCATGTAGGGATCCACGCAGGGATACTTGCCCATCCCCTCAAGAAAAATCTAAAGAAGAAAAAAATTATAGAAAATATTTGTGAAAAAGATATACACATGTGTGTATCTTACAAAGAAAGACCAAAATTGGAAAATGTGAACATTTACCGGAAGTAATCGGTCTGTCGCTGATGTTTTTGCCACATGAATGTTGACAACAATCAGCGTCGAATGTCGACATTTACCAGGTGTCAGTCGTTTACAGTAACATATTTGCATCATATATATTTAGTTTTACATCCCTTTGCTCCCAGTAGCGAAAACCGATCTTTACATAAACCCTCAGTTTACGTCCGATCTTTGCCAAATTTGGCACAGCAGTCCTTTGATACTCAGAAATTGACCTCGGGAGATCCCCAGAAAATCCGTGAAACGGAATGTTTACCCCTATTCATTGAATTTGAAAACAAAAATAATAATAATTATAATAAATAGTATCTTGAGATGCACAAATAAAAAGAAATCCAAAGAGGTAAAAATTTAATTTTTAATCTTTAAATTGCCCATTTCTACAAGTTGACGGACATTGTACACTACTTTTAGAGCAATCCGAATTGCTTATTATTGTCACCTGACCATTATTGACGTTCCGGTTCCTTTTTCATTGTTCCCACGTAATAATCATCTCTATAGTAACATATAAGGCAACACCTCATCCATATTTGTAATGCATTTCAATTGTTAAATATATTTATTTATAATGTAATTTAAATATACATAAAATACACCGCAAGCTCAGCCATTTCCAGCCGAGGACTGCAGTTTCGTGCTTATTAGCACTCATCAGCCCGGCATAGGAAAGTGACTGAGCTGGAGATGGAAAACCTCTTAAGGAAGACAAAAGTGCCAAACAAACTGGTAGCTAATATAGAATTAGCGCAGACCAGACGATTTCCATCTGAAGCTCAGTCACTTTCCTATGCCGGGCTGATGAGTGCTAATAAGCATGAAACTGCAGTCCTCGGCTGGAAATGACTGAGCTGGCGGTGTATTTCATGTATTTCTGCTTTAGCCCTGGCTATTGGGCGGTAATTTACTAAATATAATTTCAATATAGTTATTTATTTATTTCATTTTACACAAACAGCCGAATGGCAACACCTCATTGTTGAAAAGTAAAAGACTCACGACATCGTATTGGATACATTTTTCATTTAATTGAGCGACGACTTATTGAGGTGTAACAACGTTATGTGTGATTTTCTTTTTTTTTTTTAAGTTTGATTGATTTTTATAATATAATGGAGTCAAATTTATGTACGAAAGTAGGGAGTTGGTTTATACCTTCCCGACTTCCTCCTTACCTTAGGTTGGTTTATCCCTTAGAGTTTTGTCATGCCTCGAAGAAAACTAACCGATGAATAACGTGCTATCGCACTACTAACGTGCTAAGATGCTATTGCAATTCGGATTGCGAAAACATCTTTTGAATACAACTTGCCAGCATTTAAATGAAAAGGGCCCAAAGGGCCCATCGCCAGAACCAGATTTTTTTTTTTCCTTTATTTAAGCCTGATTGCTGTTATCCACTTTACGGTTTTCGTATGAGAAACCAAAACGTAAAATCAAAGTAATTACTGAACTTAAACACATATAAAAATTCTCCGGGGAGTTCCGATTTCTAAAAGTTAAACAAAGCAAAACGAATACAGAGTTCAAGTTTTATCAAATATTTGAGCGCCTCGCTCTTAATGACTTTTTAATAAAAATCTCCAATGCTGCCACATACAGATTACAGCTGCTAATATTTAATCATTCTTTTTCTGTATGAAAGGAAATAGAATCGCTCGTGGATTGAGCAGTTGTGAGAATTTCAGAATAGAAACGATTTTAACGAAAATGATTTTAAAAGTTGGAAGCAAAATTTGCAAATCTAGAGCTCGAATACGCTACCTTGTGGTGATTAACAATACTAAAGAAAAATGTAAAACATTCCATTCCACGTGTTTTCTTTGGGGTAAATTACAGGCTTCAGACAGTTTATGGTGTAATGTAATTTCAGAAGAATAGAAAAGAAAGCTTCCCACAAACACGATGAAAAATTACTGTCATTTATTCAGCGTCAAAGCAAGTTATAAGTTACGGCATTTGTTTGTTTTACCTTTTTCATCCGCCAATAGACAGGGGCTGCAACGCCCCCCTATAGTTTATTGGAGTTGCGAATTGCTTTAAAAAAAAAACAATTTAAAATCATCGTAATTGTGAATCATTTGAAATCATCGTAAATTTTTTTCTTGATTTCAAAGTTAACTAATTTGCCCTCTTAAGTACTTAATTTGCCCTCTTAATTCGCTTGATAAAAATGCTTTCCGAAATTTAATAACACTACTAGTTATGTGACGTAATTTAGTAGTAAAAATTCAAGAAAACAATTTTTGTATGGATATAATTGAAGTGTAATGCTGATAAGAAATATGAATTTTTAAAAAAACTCGCTTTGAAATTTTTCCTAATATAAATAAAACCAATGAGCCCCCTGCACTGAGTGTTTATTTAAAGAACTGAGCTTGGTTCAAGTAATTTTAAATCTATGCATAAAAGTATAATAAGAATTTAATAAAAGCGAATTTGGCCACATCTGGCAATTTTAAGCTTTTATAATTAATATATATATATATATATATATATATATATATATATATATATATATATATATATATATATATATATATATATATATATATATATATATATATATATATATATATATACGTGTGTGTGTGTGTGCAGTCAATTCGAGATAACTCTAATCTAAAGGGACCGCCTAAAAATTTCGACTTCTCGGAAGTGCGACTTACCGCTAGTTTCGGTTTTCGACATTTTAATATTAAAAACTATCGAATATTTAAATTTATATGTACACATTGCAGACAAAATTACGTAACTTAAAAGCTTTAAAGCACAATATTACTGCTGGAACCACTTGAAAAGTGCTGATTCTACTTCTGGAAAGGTGCACATCTTTCGTTTCAAATTCAGATTCATGGATTGCTGCCGTTTTTTAAAGCCTCTCTTATTTTCTTTTAATATCGTTGACAGAGTAATTTGTTGGTGTTCCATATTTCAGTACAATATCTTTCTTTTTCATTGTTGGATTCTTTTCAAAGTCATAAATAAGATTTACTTTACTTTCTAAATCCAAGATTTTTAGCTTTCGCTTAGACATCTTTTATAGTAAAGAATACTCTCTCGCTCTCTCTCTCTCGGGAACTTATTAGCAAATGATCGAACTAAAAAATGAAGGGAAACGCATCTTAACATAGGTCAGCCTTTGAATAAAGGTACAATCAGCTGACTTGACTACTTGACAGCTTAAAAGCAGATTCATAGTCCAGCAACGTGTCTAAATGTAAACAGTACAGTACAGTACAGCAAAAGGAAACAAGCTATACTCGCTTCCGCACGTGTAACGCCTTTATCGCACATTGGCTCTACATGTGTTCTCCTTGCTTTAGAGGTCTATTGTGAAGGAATTGCAAGTGAAGGTGAAGGAATTTTTCTCTGATAGAATTACTTTTTCCTTTCTTTTTTTTTTTTTTTTTCGTTCTTCCGAAATAAATTTCGAGACATCTTGAAAAAAAAAAACTTTGAGTTAAAGGATGTTAACTTCGAGATATTGAGAATAATTAGCATGGAATTAAAGACAGAGGGATCGAGACTTGATAACAGCTTCGACTTATAGTAATATTCGAGCTATCGGACTTCGAGTTATCGCAACTTGACTGTATGTATATATATATATATATATATATATATATATATATATATATATATATATATATATATATATATATATATATATATATATATATATATATATATATATATATATATATATATATATATACTAGGAAAGAGCATTTTCGTTACTATCCGCATCAGGAACATTTTTACACAGTAAAAGTTTGGTCAATATTATTGCCATTAATAGCACTTTTTAGACGTTTTTACTTAGTGACGTCTTACTCTTAGACGTTTTTACTCAATGAAACGTTTGCCAATTGGCGACTGCTAATATAGAGCTTTAGTGAGTAGAAGGAGAATTTAGTCTGAAATTTGAGTGAAACGTTTTCAAACAATACATCCTTCACTATGCAAAAAGAAGTGAAAAGAAAAGGACACGTGGGAGTTTCAATTTTCCAAAATGGTGAGCCATTTGTACCAAAAATTAAAGAAATAAACGATCAGTACGTTCGAAGTTCCGTGTCCACTTAGATAGAATAACAATGTTCCATTGCATCACTTCTGAGTCCATTAGGGATAAAAAGTAACAGCAGCTCAACCCTCGAAAGGACAGAAGTATCCTTAGGACAATGGCTTCATCCATCAAGACGAGGGACACCACAATCCATTAAGATTAATGGATCGGACGCTTGGACACAGGGAAGATAAGTGTTTAAGAGGCGAGAACAGAGGTCCTTTTCTTTACTTCAAGAAAAGTAGAAGTTCCATTTAAAAGTGATTGGAATCATTTCGTTCGATTTATTCGTAGAACGTGTTGAAAAAAAAACTTTTTGCTTTAGTTTGTAGTAGCTGAGCTCATAGCAACAGAAATGTTTAAGTTACCGCAAAAGACCGAAATTAGAGAAAGTCGACTTCGCCATTGTATGTGATTGTTGATATTCACCGGTCACAAAATGTCAGCATTTACCAAGCTTCGAACTTCAACAGTAACATACATATTACGTACACTGTTACGTAACTGCAAGTTGCATATTTACCTGTCAACGGCAGAGTAGGTTTCAATTAATATTTGAAATGTTAACAACAAGAACTTTCTCATTTTAACAAAAAAATCTGATGTGGACTCCCCACTACTTCCTTTTACATCTATTAAATAACGCATATTTTTTGAATGACTAAAAAAAACAAGGAAAAATTTAAATATTTTCTCCACTTCTTTGTCGTGACCCGATGCAAAAAGGCGTCTTACAATGATTATTTTTTTCAATATAGGCAAATGTAACGTGATTCAATCGCCAATAACGCCGATTGAAACCAGAGTCGAAAAAAAAAAAAAAAAAAACGCCAACTTGGCGATATATTGCAAAGTACATGAAATGCACCGCCAGCTCAGTCAATTCCAGCCGAGGACTGCAGTTTTGTGCTTATTAGCACTCAGGCATAGGAGTGACTGAGATGGAGATTTAAAACATGTTAAGGAAACTAAGAGTGTTAAACAAACTGGTAGCTAATACAGAATTAGCATTGACTTAGCCCTGGCTATAGGGCGGTAACTTACTGCATATATTGCAAAGTGTTTGTCAAATTCTAGCGTTACTTGAGTTGGTTTGAAATTAACACTGATTTACCCCTAAAAGCTGTAAAAGACCATTTTTGAACATCTGAATGCAACCAAAAGAGGAGGTTCGCAACTAGACCCCTCAATGTTAATATATTAATATAAAATTTTTAAATTGGCTTTTTTTTTCATGCACCTTGACCTTCAAACAGGGCCGACGGGGCCGACGAGACGCCATGTCAGCCTAGTTGGAAACTAGGGACCCGTCCTTAGGGGGGGGGGGGACGGGGGGGGGGCTCGAAAATTGGAGTAGTATAAATGTTGCAAATTTTAGGGTTGAAGGTGAGCCCGGCGACCATACTGACAAGTAGCGCGTCTTCGCTCTCGGCGGCCCTGATTTCAAAAGTAACTTTTTAAAAAATATTAAAAAAGAGAAAGAAAAAACTGCAATCAACAAGTTTTTTAATAACATAGTTGAAATATTCGCAACTCCAGTAAACAATAGTAGGAACCCGCAGCCATTGTCTAATGGCGGATGAAAAAGGTAAAACAAACGCATGCCATAATTAGAACTTGCTTTGACGCTTAGTGAATGACAGTAATTTTTCATCGTGTTTGTGGGGAGCTTTCTTTTCTATTCTTCTGAAATTACATTACACCATAAACTGTCTGAAGCCTGTAATTTACCCCAAAGAAAGCACGTGGACTAGAATGTTTTACCTTTTTCTTTAGTATTGTTAATCACCGCAAGGTAGCGTATTCAAGCTCTGGAGTTGCAAATTTCCAGATAGTTGACGCTCAAATTCAGTAAATTGTTTTGTTGTTTCACTTTTTAATGCTATTTCACTTTACTATTCCGCTACTTTTGATAAATTCAGCTCCGCTTTTTGTGAACCTGATCTGGCAACAACGTGTTCAAGCTGAGTTGACAGGGTGAGCAGTACTTGCAGTGGACAGGTAAACGACGTTGTCTGCAGAAAATGAGTTTTCGAGGTATAAAATATTCATTAAATATTCAAAACTATCTATCAAAATTTCTTCAAAATTTCAAGAAACTCGTTTTGTATTCAATACTAACAGTAGGGAAATGTTGAAATTTAACGCATTTTTCGTTTAAAAATGGAAAGGTGCTCAAATGTTAGACCTAAAATTAAATTTAAAGAAAAGAAACAATATTTTAGAGCCTAGTTCAACTTTTAGTTTCCAAAAATTTAAATTTTTAGGATAAAATTCAATGTTTAGTATAATTTTCATTATCCTTTTTCTCATTTCACTTTTTTTTTATAATTGTAAATACTTCGCAAGGTTTTCAAGATTCATCTAAAAGACATTCTTCACAATACCGTCACCCTCGCCATATTTGTTCAACAAAAAGTAACAATAATGCATTTTCAATTGAACCGTCTGCAAGAACAGCTATTTATTTAGACCGAGCAATAAAAGTCTAAAATACAATAGGATGGGAACTTTTCTTCGATAAATTTACAATGGAATAAAAATTATATGCCAAAAAACTTCTAACCCAGAAAAAAAAGTAAAGCTTTAATTTTAGATCGATCTCATAAGTGGGTGTAGCTGAAACGAAATAGAATTCCCAACATCGATCGCTACCTTCCAATAAAAGTTGTCTGCTACAAGTAATAAATCATGCGAACACTCAAATAGACGATTCTATTTCTTTAGTCCTTACAAATATATTGATGCTTTTGACATTTTCCGGTAGTTTTTGTGTAAAAAAGAACACACAAAAAGAGAAATGCAAATCGGAGTTTAAAAAAAAAATCGCGAATGACAATGTGGACACAAAGCTAAGTGAAGGCATTGAAAGGCACATTCTTAATTTACAACAGCAGTGACGACCACGAAATATATTGTTATCGTCTCTGTTGCTATAGGTTGTTGCTTTGGGGTTATACCGACAGCAACAACCTTCCTGCTCCAGTTTACGCCATATTAACTCATGGTTATCTGAGCGAAAATGTTTCTTCATTTTGTCAGGGATTTCGAGAAATTGATGCCCTTATTCTAATGGGGAATATTAGGAGATATTTTTCTTTGTCTTATGGAAAGTTTTGGAGACTATTGTCCTCATTCTAAAATGAAATTTTTTAGACTGGTGTCCTTACTCTGATAGGCGGCTTTAAGGTCCATTGTCTCGTTGGACCTTTTGGGAACTAATGTCGAAATTGTACTGAGAATTATGATGGACCATTATCCTAATTCTAATGAGGATTTGTAGAGCCTATTGACGCTATTTTGGGACCCTCGCCTAATTTCTAATGACCTTTTCAGCTATATTTCTCCTTCTTCATTAATTTATTAGTATTTTTAGGGTTGTGTGATTTTATTAACAAAGTTTTCTCATTCGAATGGAAAGTTTTAGGGACTGTTGTTCAAATTTTAATAGATTTTTAACATCCGTCGTCATTATTCTGACAGGAAATTTTGTATTGTGTTTTTTTTTTTTTTCCTTTTATTTAAGCCTGATTGTTGAACATTACGTCACTTGATACAACTTTTATTTTCCGAGGTAGACCGTGCAAAGCCAGGTGATGCAGCTAGCAAACCAATAAAATTACTACCAGGTACGATAACTTTACAAGAACTTTGGCCACTTGACATACAATAACGCCATTCATTTCGTATTCTGTTGTAGATTTGGATCTCTCATGGAAGTTATTCCTTTCATCTGCCATTGCAGACTTTGAGGACTCCGATACATCATTCATTTCATGTGCCGTGGCACACTTTCATGTCTTCGATGTATCATTAATTTCTAATGCCATTGCGAGAACATATTTCCAATGCATCATTACCTTTATCCCTCATCAGAGGTATGCCGCAAGCACAAGGGGGGGGGGGGAGAACATCTGTTGGCCCGGGTCCGAGAGCCTGAATGGGGCCTGAAGTTTTTAAAATGAGGGGTGAAATACAAGGTGATCCAATAGTCAGGACCAATTTAAAAATGAATAATTCGAAAGCAAATGAAGATAAAAAGATGCGGTTTGCACTGAACGAATAAAAAAGAAATCGGGTTTATTGTGACAATGAAGCAAAAATAGTTGTGTTTTCGACCAACAGATGGCTCAGTAGGTTTTATTTCTCCATAATTATTATAAAACTGTTACGAGTTTAGCCACTTCAAGAAATTCTTTAAATGACGAGACAGTTCTTGAGAAAAGCACAGGAGATTTATTTACAGCTATGTACAGGAAATGTTACAACTGCTACATCAATCATCAGCAATTAAGCAAATATCAATTAACCCCGTAAACTCAACGGTCACACACGTATTTACTTCAAAATACGCAAAAACACAGCGCAAAGGCTAATACACACAGAGCTAAATACATGTTTTCCTAACTTTTTATCATGCGCGGAGGCTATTTATAAATCCTAGAGAAGTTTCGACAAAATTCGAAATGCTTCTCGATGTTTTCTTTTTATTCCATTCACAAATCTTATCGTTCAGAAATGGAAGAACCATATACTTCATTCGAATATAAGGGGGTTGTATATTCATTACAAGAAACTATTTACAGGTTAAGTTACTATAATAATTTTAGGTGAAGAATAATGGAATAAACGCCAAATTCAGCCAGATTACAACAAATTAATCATACAAATAATTACTATTTACCGAATTAGTAACATTGCCCCCTTCTTAAGGACTGCACGTCCCGGGCTGTAGAATCCCCAGAAAGTAGGCCAAACTTATATCACAAGTTTACAAATACACATATTAAATAATACCCAATCAAACACAGAAAACACAATAATAACAAGAAATATTACTAAACATTAAAGGCAAAAATTATTTACAACTTTGATGTTATCAACCACGTTTGTTTACGTAATTGCTCATAAACTATGGCCATAGTATGGGGCTAACTGATCATAATGTACAACCTTAAGTTTTGCGTTAGGTGATTTTTGGATCCTCACTACGACGTCGTTCAGTAGGTTAAGGACTTTATAGGGTCCATCCCAATGCGACTGCAATATGGGTAAAAGACCTTTCTGTGGATGGAATTTCATACCCAAACCCTGTCACCCTTCGTGGAATTCATGTCCTTGTGTCGTATCGGGTCTTCCTCCTCTCCGCCGCGATGTTGATTCGCTCCCGTGCGAAGTTATGAACATCTTCCAACCGGGCCTGGAGATCCTGGATGTACTCCTCAGGTCATGAAGGCGCATCAGGAGGACGACTGAAGACGAGATCACAAGGTAGCCGAGCTCTCGTCCGAAGAGCATCTGAGGTGGGGCATATCCGGTAGTCTTGTGGACAGCACTGCGGTAGACCAGCAGGAACAAAGGTAGCTTCTTGTTCCAATCCTGTTGATTTCTGGAGACCATAAGCGAGAGATTATTCAGGATTGTGCGGTTAAATCTCTCCACCATGCCGTCCGATTGTGGGTGTAGTGGTGTTATCCTAGTTTTCTCGATTCTGAGATTTTGACATAGGCCCTTAAACACAGCAGAGACGAAATTCCTCCCTTGATCGGAATGAATTTGCAAAGGTGTTCCATATCTCGAGATCCAGTGCTGGACTAGAGACTCTGCTACGGTGGTAGCTTCTTGATCTGAAACGGGATATGCTTCAGGACATTTGGAGAGATAGTCAATGGACACAAGGATGTATTTGTTCCCATCAGCAGTTCTTGATAGAGGACCCAGTTCGTTTGAAAGGAGCTCCAACGTTGTTCAGATGTAGCTCCCCTCTTCTTCTTTTCTTCGGTCCTTTACGGGCAGCACAGGTGTCACAAGAATGGCACCACTTATCCACGTCATCCTTCGCCTTGCTCCAGAAGAAGCGCTCTCGAAATTTATTGAGGGTTTTTAACACATGAAAATTTTCTCCAATCGCACTTCTATGTATTTCCTTCAGAACATCTGAAATCCTAGATCGAGGAAGTAGTAACTGCCACCTAGATGTTTTATCATCGTCAGATTCTCATTTTCGGGGTAGAACGCCTTTCCGTAAATGGAGTGAGTTCTATAAAGCCCAGTATCTTTTTGTTGCAGGATTGAAGATGGAAACGTCCTGCCAGCTAGGTCGCCGACTGTCACTTTCCATGAACTCAAAAAATTGGTTTTATGTCTGGGTCTTCAAGTTGATCTTTTTGAACTTGGTCGTCACTCCATGGATCAAGTTCTGATAATGTTGAAGTTACTGTCACCTGATAGGCAGCAGGGCTAGTAGTTCCATACTGTTTCTTGATTCGGGAACAATAATGGCAGTTCTCGGAACAGAGTCTCCTTGATAAAACGTCTGCATTACCGTGAGACAACCCTTTTCAATGCTTGATCTTCATCTCATATTCCTGGAGCCGCTGTATCCACCTAGCTATCTGGCCTTCCGAATTTTTGAAGCTCAAAAGCCGAGTCAACGAGTCATGATCTGTCCAGAGCAGAAACTTTCGGCCATAGAGGTAATGATGGAAGTGTTCTACAGCTTTAACTATAGTCAGCAATTTCTTTCTGGTGATGCAGTAACTTCACTCCGACTTTAAAAAGCATTTGCTCCAGTAAGCAATGACATGTTCATTGCCGTCAATTTCTTGGGATAAAACAGCTCTGATGCCCTCATGGCTCGCATCAGTGTCGAAGATGAAAGGATTTTCCAGGCTGAGGATATAAGAGAATAGTCGTTGATGTTAAAGTCTCCTTCATTCGTAGAAATGCATCTTCGCATTCTTTGGACCATTCAAACTTTTTCTTACCCTCCGTCAGCTTATTCAAAGGTCGAGCAATGTTGGAAAAACCCTTCACAAACTTCTTGTAGAACGTGCAGAGCCCCAGGAAACTTCGCAGCTGATGGATGTTTTCGGGACGACTCCAACACTTGACCGCAGATACGTTTTCTGGATCGGTTTGTACACTCTCAGAAGAAATGATGTGACCAAGGCGGTTCACTTCTCGGCGGAACAAATTATATTTTCACGGACTTAACTTCAGATTGGCTTCCTTAAGCTTTTGCAGTACCTTCCTAAGATTAGACAGATGTTCTTCGAAGCTGCGTCCCACAATGATAATATCGTCTAAGTAGACCAGCAGGATTCGTAGGAGAGTCCTCATAACTCTGCCTCCATATGACGCTCGAACGTGATTAGTGCATTGAAAGGCCGAAGGGCATCACGTTAAACTGCCATAAGCCTTGTCCAGTTGTAAACGCCGTCTTATCTCGGTAATCAGGGTGTATCTCAACCTCCTAGTAGCCGCTCTTCAAGTCCAGGGTCGAAAACCACTTGTGTCCGGAAAGAGTGTCCAAGGTGTCGTCTATCCGTGGAAGAGGGTAACTGTCTTTCTTGGTGATTTCATTCAGCCGTCGGTAATCGACACAAAATCTGGTGGAGCCATCTTCTTTCGGTCCAAGACGATGGGAGAGGCCCAAGGACTGGACGAGGGTTCGATGACGTCATTCTCTGGCATCTCTTTCAGGCGTCTCAACCTGTTCCTGTTTGCGAACCGTAGTCGCCTTGGATGTTGCTTAATAGGGGGGATGTTCTCCAGTGTATATCCTGTGCTGCGTTAAATTCGTACGACCAACATCCTCCGATGCAGATGAAAACAGATGCTTGAAGTCGTCCACCAATTGTTCCGCAGCCTTTCTTTGATTTTTCGATAATGGCGCACTCCCAATTAACTTCGATGTCAAGGACTTAGAAGACACAGTATCGGGGGAATTGATACTTCTAATGATGCAGTTTACTGGAGTACAAAGTTGCCAGCACTTCTCTTTTCCGGATATTCCTTGGTCTTTCACTCACGTTGGCGGCTCTCACAGGAATTACATCCTTAGAAAGGTCCACAAGCATAGATGCTACTAGCACCCCTTTTGAGTTATTGATTAGGTTAGGGTATTCAATGAGGCCAAATCGAAAACTATTACTTTCTTCAATGGAGTCAGGTATTAATACTCTGTTCTAGAGGGTATGGTGAAGTCCTTTTGTGCTATTACTTGATGAGCGGATTTTACATCATTTTCTGCGTTGAAGATGGCTATGTCTTCTCTCATCGAGTGCAGTTCATTAGTCTTGAAGTCAAGGGTGAAGTCATATTTCTTTAAAAAGTCCAATCCGAGAATGAAGGGGTCCGTGATATCAGCAACGAATGCCATATGATGGTAGGTGGCATTCCCAAACACTATTTCCAAGTCCACTTACCTTCAATATCGATTTTGTAACCTGTCACACTCTGGAGACTTATGCGTGGCGATGTCCACAAAAGTTTCAATCCAAATTCGCGAGCCACATCTGTCCTAAAGATGGTCATATTGGCTCTCGTGTCGGCAATCAGTTTGCAGGGCGATTCATTTACATACCTGCAAATGAAAAGTCCATTACTGCCACTACTAGTAGAGGAAATCTTCAGAGCTCTGGTGGTGGTGATTTCCTCCCCTCGCTTAACGTGGCGAGCCGGACAACTCCTTCGCAGGTGCCCTTCACTACCGCCTTTCCAGTACTTCTGCTCTTGTTTCTTTTGGGGATTTATGCTGTTCAGATGTCTTGCCAAGTCACCAGGTTGTCTTTCAAGTTCAGCGAGACCGGATGACCCGGAATCTGAAACATCAGCTTCCAGAGTCCGGATTGCATGGCGATCCACACGGGTTGCTTCTTGTGCGGCCTCGTATTTCATCGCATACACCAAAGCAGATCTCTGGTCTTTGACATCCGTCATCCATAGCCTTCTGGATTTCTGGATCTCGAACCCCATCGATGTAGTTGTTAAGTGCCAGGTTGTCTCGAAAATCTGCAGGACAGTCGCAAAAAGCCAGATAACATAATTTCTCGACGTCCGCCGCTAGCTCTTGCAGGGATTCTCCTGTTTTCTGGAAACTGGATTTCACCTGGAGTTGACTGAAATCTTTCTGGCACTTCTAACCGAAGCGAAGCTCCAACGCAGATCTGAGGGCGGTGAAATCTAGCCGCTGGCTTTCCGGAAGAGTCTGCAGAATGTCCGCTGCGTCACCTCTCAAGGATGCCGCAATATGGCGGGCCTTTGTAACAGAGTCCTATCTATTTGCTTCGGAAACTATTAGGAACTAGGTCTTGTACACTTGCCATGAGGATTTGCCGTCAAATGTGGCGAGCATAATTGAAGATCGTGTAGCCGAATGCCGAACGTCAGCACCGCTTCCCGGCGTCACCAATTTCCTTTCTAGGTCTTTAAAGATCTCTTCTTTAGATAGATGAAAATTTCTATCTTCTTCTTCCAATTTATTTTCAACAGCATTGAATCGGCCTTCAACGGTGCTCAATTTTTCTTCAAATTTTTCATCGATTTTGTTTTCACTGCGATGAATCGGCCTTCAACTGCCTCAAATTTTTCTTCAATAGCATCAACTCGATGCTCTATGTCATGAAATTTATTTTTCATCACAATCTTTACCGAAGTAAGGTCGTTTTTAATTTCCTCTTGGTTAGAAGTTAAGTCATTTTTCAGCACCGTTAAATCACTTTTCCATTGTTCTTGATTTGCAGCTAAATCATTAAAACACAGCGCAAACGCTAATACACACAGAGCTAAATACATGCTTTCCAGCCCACGGCTCAGATCAGTCTTAACTTTTTATCATGCGCGGAGGCTATTTACAAATCCTAGAGAAGTTGCGACAAAATAAGAAATGCTTTTTATATGTTTTCTTTTTATTCCGTTCACAAATCTTATCGTTCAGAAATGGGAGGATCATATACTTCATTCGAATATAAGGGGGTTGTATATTCGTTACAAGAAACTATTTACTGGTTAAGTTACTACAATAGTTTTAGATGAAGGATAATGGAATAAACGCCAAATTTAGCCAGATTACAACAATTTAATCATAAAAGAAATTACTATTTACAGAATTTGTAACAATACAGTTTAACTAAACGGATTTTCTCAACTATTGACAGCATTTCGATGCATATTAGCTTCGACTACCAAAACTACTGCCGTTACTCATTTTTATATCGTTTGAAGCTGTGCGTGATACTAGATCAGATATCCGACAGCGCCATCTGTTGGTCTCTAATAGAATCATTTTTGGTTCGTTGCCAGACAAAATCCGGCTTCTTTTCCATTCTTTTAGGGCAAAACCGCATCTATTTATTTTTATTCGTTTTCGAATTATTCATTTTTAAAGTTGGTCCTGACTTTTGGGATCACGCGGTAAATATGTAGGGACGTAAAGGCAAGCAGTTTGGAGGGGGTCCGTAAAAATCATTTGTGACGGGCCCCAAAATTTTTTTGCACGCCCCTATCTGTCATCGCAGACTTTGATGTCTCCCATGCATCATTCATGTCACGTGTCATTGAAAACTTTTCTGTGTCGGAAGCGTTGTTTCTTTTCGAGTGCCATTGTTGAATGACGTCTCCCGAATGATATCATGCCATGTGTTGGGAATTTTATCCTTCCGACACGTCATTCATTTCTAGTGTTCACTACTTCTTAAAAGTTATAATTTAAGTTCCCAAGATCGTATAGTCCGACCGCAAAAACTTGGCCCTTGTCAGTCAAATGAGAAAACGAGCCCATTTCTTAGAACGAATAGAGAAGGAAAGAAAGGACGTGGGCCATATTTAAGAGTTTAGCGAACTTTTGGCGATATAAATGTTTTTTTTTTTTTTAAACAAGTCTGGTCAAAGAGAAAATAATTCTTTGAAAAATAATTCTGAGAAAAATAGCTAACTATTCGAAATTTACCATTATATGTTCATTAAAAAACACATAGATATAAAAAGTGAAAGTAAAAAATAAGTCTGCGGTCTTTTAGTATCTGAGTGCAAAGATAATTCAATTCGACGAAAAGTACGAAAGACATGAACTTGCAAAAAAAAAAAAGGCTTTTTTCCTGAAAAAGACGTTACTCATGATTACTCCTTGACTAAACTTAAAATTGCTAGTAAATAGAAACAATTTTTGTTTCTTTCAGGTACGAAACTGCTTAAATGAAAAGAGGGGATGTGTCAAACCTCTCACGTGGTCAAACCTCCCTATTTTCCCCTATGGTTTTAAAACAACAACTTTTTCTTTGCTTATGTACTGGAACCTCGATTTTACGTTGCCCGTTTTATATGTGCTCCTGCTTCGACGTCATTTTCTGTTGATCCCTGAAAGGAGCTACGCTGATAATGCTAAAATATTCCGGATTTTGCTTTACCATTCTTTAGAAAATCAGCTTTATACGTTTTCCTACAAACAGATCAGAATAGTTTTTCATATAGAAGGTTCAACCCCCCCCCCCCCCCCATTTTTTTAAAAGAATTCTATGCTCCCAATATAAATTTGTTTTAGCTGTTCAAAGCCTTTGGCATAGTTTTTGTTCTGTCTAATGGGGTGGTTTCCTTCAGTCAAAAGAACAACTTTTAGTCATCGAAATGGATAGAATGAGCAAAAAAAAAAAAAAAAAAAAAAACATGGACCCAGAAAATACTTTTATTTTCCCAACAGTTTTTTTTAAATTAATTATTTTAAATGTCCGATTTTTCAAACAAGGCGTGGTCTTTATGACGTCACTAATGATGCACTACGGCGCATCTTTCTACTACATTCACCACATTATGATAATCAAGCAGCGAATTAAAATTGCGCTCTACGCTTGCTACCAAACATATCGTTGCCAATACGCGTGAGTAAAGATGCGAATTAAATATTTTGGACCGTGAATGGCAACACTGAATGGCATTTCATCATTTGTGATGTCATCGGTAGAAGCGTTAAACGATAAAAGAGCACCGATTTAAGTAATTTTTTAAAAATACTTAGAAATTAATTAAAAAATTGTCAGATTCTATGTTTTTAAGCATGCTCTTTCCGAAAAAAATACTTTTAAAATTTTGGAAACGATCCCATTGTCCTTGTCAGTGAGATTTTTCTACGAGCTCATTTGTCTGCGAGAGGGATTTCCTTTTATCGTCCAATCTACCTGTATGAAAATTTAAGACCAGAACTGCTGACACCCTTCTTGAAAATTTTCCAGAAGTTGAGGAAGCAGGTATCGTTTCATCACATTACGAATTCCTTCAAAATCCGATATTACGATTTTATTTGTAAATGCCAATTAAGAAGCAAATTAGCAAAACAATGTTTGTACTGACTGATATAAATGAAATCGTATCTAAAGAGACAAAACAAGTAAAGATTACACATTTTTTTCCATACCTTCATGGAATAAAAGTCAATTTTTAAGCAATGTACTTATATTTTCAAAATGACCTCAATGTTTCGATTTCTCACTTGGAATGTTTTTCATCACTAGCCAGACCGAAAATGTAAAATCGGGGTTCCACTGTATTCGGAACTCCAGCGCTCGAATACGCTACCTTGCGGTGATTTATAAAACTGCGAATGCAACTAAAACATTGCCACGTTGCGCTCCATGTGTATCTGTTGACGTAAACACAGGCAGTTTGTTCTGAGTAACGCATTCAACATGTCTAAGAACGCCTTCAACAACAGAAATTAATTCGTCCCTTAGTAGTATTCTCGAGCTTCTCAAAATAATGTTAGTTTTCCTTATTTCTTTCAAAAAAGCATTAAATGGTGGAAGCGTAAACAAGAAAACTCTGGATTAACAAAATTGGATAACGTTATACCAGGTAAAATTTTTTATTGTTTTGTATGAATTTGTAAGAATATGAGTTTTTTTTTTAATCTTAAATTAATTTAACTAATCATATTTTACAGCAGCATTTAGTTGGAATGGACAGTATGCAAAACATTTTCTTGAATTTATTATCGTAGAACAAAATGAAAAATGTGAAAGAGTTTACTTTATTCCTTTTATTCTCAGGTGAAAGGTTTCGCCAAATTTGTTTAGGGTTATAGTTTTGGAATTGAGCGAGCAAAGTAGCCTTGGCGAGATTTCGCGTTTTTAGTTAAACCATTTTTAATTTTTATCATGAGTGGAATAAAATGATAGTAAGATTACAGAATTCGATAAGTAAAAAGAAATAATGGTCAATCAACTGAAAAGAAAACTACCACCATATATAAACTGTGAGTACACATTTTATTTATTTTGTTCTGAGTGAATTTGAATAAATATCAGTTTTTCAATTCGATGAAGAAAAAAAAACGAACTTAACAACATTGACTGGACACTTTTCCTTAACCTAATTCCACATAAATGATTTAAATAACCTTTGTTACTACAGTATCCTACTGAAATAGAAAGTATGCAAATAAATTTTCTTGAAAATATTTATCGCAGAATAGATTGAAAAATCCAGAAAGAACGTTAAGAATTTGAACAATAAAAAATAAAAGTTCGCCAAAAATCTGTTTATAAGGTTATGGTTTTAAAATTGTGTGAAAGAATAATGTATCTTGACAAGATTTCGCATATCAGGTAAATCATTTCCATGACGAATGAATTAAATGCATGATTTCTTTAGATATCCAATCATATAGTCATAGAAATAAATTATCTAGTGTTAAACGTTACTCTTGACAGTCTGCCACGTATGTGCACTATGTGACAAAAATGTCAACAAATGCCGGAAATGTTACGAAACTGAACTTAATATGTACTAATGTATAGAAAAAACGGTACAAAATGAAAATGCCGTTCGAAGCGAACCAAAAATTTATGAATTCCGAATTCAACATCGTGAAAATGGCTGCTTCAGAACAACTTACTGTGTGTTCTGCATTAATTGTTTACTTTCGTAATACTTTTTGGTTTCTAATCTCTTTCTATATGGGTCAGAATAACCAAAAGACTTTGAAAAATCTTTTCAAATGAATAAAGCGAAAAAATCATACATAACAACAAAAATCACAACACTTTTAGCATTTTCTTCGTTACCACATGCGTTTGTTTTGGTTTTTAATTCCGCCATTAGACAGTGACTGCAGTGCCCCCTATAGTTCGTTGGAGTTGCGAATTAAGATTTTAACCTCTCAAGAACATGGAAAAAAATACAATTTATAAATTGCTAGCTGCGTTTCCCGGCTTTGCCCGGTCCACCTTGTTAAAAAAAAAAAAAAAAAGTGTCGAGTGACATCAACAATCAGGCTTAAATAAATAAATTTAAAAAACATCATGCAAAAGTTCCCTCCCAAAAAATGACGACATATATTGAAATACTTTAAAGAAATTAAATCGAGAAAGATGATGTAAAAAGCCTAACCATGGAAACACGAAATAAAATAAATTTTAGGAATTAAAATGCGAAAGAAAATGGTTAACAATTCGAATGGACAAGAGATTTTTTGAACTTGAATTAAAAAGGCTTGTAACTTTTTTTCCTTTTGAGATAGAAGCTTAGTTTTCGACCGAAGGTCGAGATGAACCTGGAGTAAAAAATATCGCTTTTTCCAATGCTGTCAAAAAAGAAAACTGTGGGACAATTCCTTCACTTTTTTATTAATAGATTTAATGATGAAAGTAGTGCCTAAATTTCAGCTAAGCCTAAAAAAAAATCAAGCTAAAAACGCAAATAACTCCCGCTGTAATTAAGTTAGAGCATTGAAACAGATTGCGTAGAACGCGGGAAATTCTGGTCTTTCCAACGATATGTCACATTAATATGTGTAAGTAAATTTTCACTCTTATATTCGGGAATTTGTGAAAACTTGGCCTAAATTGGAATAAAAGAACTACTCGTCGTTTTTTTTTTTGAACTAGTCCTTTCCGGTGCTAAAAGAAAGATGCTGTGAAAATTTCAGCGAAATTGGCCGGGTAGATTTGCGCATTCAAACAAACAAACGCTTTTTGGAGACTTCATTTTATATTATGTGGAGATTTGTATTCGACATTTTTTAAAAATGAACTTAAATTTAAGGGCCATATCTGTCCCATAACGGCCTTTAAAGGGTTAACAGAGAAAGCGCCATAGTGGGAATCATTAGACGTCTAACTATCACTTCTACAAGAGTGTACTCTTACGTATACTTAAACAAATTAACCTCAATATTAAGTTTCTTTAACCAGTAAACCATTACTTAAAATCAGTTTTGACTGCATCACCGTAATTGAAAACGATACGATATGGTTCCAGAATGCAACACGATATCGATAAAAGCTACTCGTTCACGATGGAAATGAGTGGAGTTGAGTTGTACAACATTTCTCGCTCGGAGGGAAATGAATTGCCTGGCAAACGAACCGCCCAGTCGTAGGGTCATTAACGTAATTACTGCTCGTTGATGCATTTAACCGCGGGAGGGGGACTTAGTCTCATTACATACCCCCTCCCCAATTGAAGAAATGTCACTGAAATTCGCTAATTAAGAACAGAGTAACATTATTAGATTTTTAAAAAATCTTTTTCGTGAACTCTTATAAAACAAAATGTTTATATATATATATATATATATATATATATATATATATATATATATATATATATATATATATATATATATATATATATATATATATATATATATATATATATATATATATATATATATATATATATATAATATATATATATATATATATATATATATATATATATATATATATATATATATATATATATATATATATATATATATATATATATATATATATATATATATATATATATATATATATATATATATATATATATATATATATATATATATATATATTATATATATATATATATATATATATATATTATATATATATATATATATATATATATATATATATATATATATATATATATATATATATATATATATATATATATACTAGCTGACCCAGCCACGCGTTGCTGTGGCGAAGTATTTGGATTAAAATATGCTTTAACTCAATAGATTGATAGAATCTAATTAATATTTTTAGTGAAGCTTTAAATAGTCTAGTAAATTTTATAACATATGAGATTGAAAACGGGAGGGTTTGGCTGAATTAGGTACTTATTGAATTTAGTAAGTGCTAACTCAATTTTCAATGGTAAAAACATTATTCTTACGTTTAGTAAATTTTGCAAGTATGGCTTCGGACAAAAATAAAAGCAAAATAACTTAAAAGTGATGGTAAATATCGAAACTGATTGTAAAATATTGGAACGTAGAAATTAAGCATAAACCAACATTCATCTCAGATTTCTCTATGATTTGTAACCAATAACTTCTTTATAAAATACATTAACTAAATTAAAAACATATAAAAATTAAATTTTATAAATGAGGTAGACAACATTGACTTCGATCTATTCTTTCGATTATTTGAAAACTGAAAATTATCAAATCACTAACTTGTGCACAATATTCTTGCTTAACCTGTCTTTTGCTAATACGAATAGGTATGATAACTTTCCCACTTGTGAGTAGGCGACAGATAGTGGCCCATGAAAGAAACACGTATGTTTCAAGTCCAAACCGAAAGTAGACATTTTTTGGTCTTGAGATCTATTTATGGTCTTTTCGAAAGCTAAACAAATCGGAAATTGAAGCCTTTCAAATGTGTTTGAAAATTATGATGTTATTATTGGATCACGTGGCAACACAAAAATTTGTCCTTCAAACTTTTCCGTCAAAATTGTTGACATTTTGATGAAGAAACGTGTACCGTTGCAAAAAACTACGTGGGTTTAAACTGTGAAGAAGGAAAATTGGTAAATCAATTTTCAACTGGAAATCGTCTAGTGGCATTCCTGGTATATCCAGAGAATTTAAAAATTCAGTTGGAATGTTTACGGCTAGGTTTTTATCTACTACTGTATAGCCTTGTTCAGCATCAACGGTCAGCACAATCTGATTATGATTTTTTTTTTTCAGCTGTCAGTAATGGCTCATCATTCACAATAATAGTAACTAAGATAGCGTCATTGCACTGTTTTTTCCCGTGGTAAATCAGTGTTAACTAAGTCGGTGACCAATCGATCAGGTGATATCACACCATAGTAACAAAACAACAAATTTGAAATTGAAATGAAAAAATCTTCAGTCAATTCTAAAACTTCGTTATATATATCTGGTCTAAAATCTCGATTTGGACATCAGTGTGCTTGTTTAACTCTATGGAGTACATCTTCAAGCATAAAATTTATATAGTTTCCCTACAGAAATGATGATTGTGTTGGATATTATGCGTCAAAATCATTATTTAAACAGTTGACGACTACTGTTTCTCGTTATGCAAAACCTGCATTAGAAAATGCAACTCCCAATGATTGTGTGCTACGAATAATTACAATGCGGCATCGTGATATGTATTAAACACTCGACAATTAACGGTCCGCAAATTTTCCAGTCTTTTAGGGAATGTTTAAAAGAAACACTCACTTTGTTTTGGATGCACAGTTTTGTTTTGGATGGAGTTTTGGTCCCAATGTCTTGGCTTTAATTTTTAATTATGCCCGAGATTGATGAATGTTATGTTCTTTGTTTGCGTGACTTGCATGTCTTTTTTTTTTTTTTTTGATTTTGTTCAACAATGTAAAAACAATTAAGAAACGTCATGAAAAATAATGTGCAGCGAATACGCCCAATTTCTGCCAGTAATATATCTTGCAAAAAAATAGGAACTTATCACACTAAAAGTCAGAAACATTCCTAAAATTATCCTGAAGTTTTTCTGAAGGCATCCGAAACCTCTCCGATTCGAGACAATCATTTCTCTGAAACCTTTAGAGAGAACCGAAGTAAGATTAAAAGTAATAGCTTGTCATGTTTTTCGACTCACCAAGAAAGTACCAAAAGCATTTTCGCTACCATGGCCACTGCTAAGATAAACTTGCAAGCATGCACAAAGTATTCCACTTACTTGTTGTTACTCTTGGAAAGTTACGAAATTCAGAGACTCACTTCCTCCCATAGGGAGTTACGTCAATCTGGACGGACATTGAGGACTATAGTGAAGTCAGTTCATCACTAAAATTCATTAACCTTCCTGAAATTATCCGGGAATCTTTTTGAAGAATTCAGTACTATCCCAGGCTAAAAGCCAGTCGTATCGCTGGATCTTCAGAAAAAAAACTAAAGTAAGTTGAATACAAAGTTTGACACATCTCTACTTGCCCAAGAAAGCTCCAACAACAATACTGCAAGCATGCAGAAAGGTAACACAGACTATCTCGCCTGAGATTTCTGCAAAGCTACGGAATCCAGAAGCTCATTCACTTTCGCTGGGAGCTTAGACAATGCAGATGAATCTTAGTTCACCTGAGGCCGATAGAATTAATAAATACGTTCAGTTAATCTTTAAACTGGGAGCTAAAAATATTTTTTGCAACAGTGAGAATTCTGCATTCATGACGTTTGCAGCAGTGCAGGAAAAATTTTGACGCAGATAGATGATTTCAAAACAAAATTGTTGAAGATCTGTGATATCCCGACATGTTCCACGGAAATAATCAGTGACATTTCGGATTTTTTTACAGTGCATGTAAAATAGCGAGGAAAATTGGTAAATATTTTTATTTCTGAGAATTGGACCAAACACTTTAGGTTTTTGGCAGTGTGAAAAAAAAAAAAAAAAAAAACACAGGGTCGATTTTGATGGTTCAAGTGCTCTTCGTAAAAAATATTTTCGGTAAAATATTCTTGTTGACTGTTTTCAAGATGTACTGCAAGAAGCTGTACAGAAGGGACTCTTTCGTATATGAGGAACCTAAATTATGTTAGATAGCCTTTCGTTGCTGCTTATATAACCACACATCGCGTTATTTATCCTTATCTCCTACCTCACATGCGACCTAATACGGACCTTTAATAGCGCATTTGACAAAGCATTTACTGGATTTCACGAATCTGCGAAACTGGAAATTTATATGAGCCTCATACGTTTTTAAAAGAAGTGGTGAGTATGGAACTACCCGCTGCTTATCAATTTCAACTTGATTTTTAGAATTTGACATTTACATTGAAATGTGTGGCCTCTATACTCTTCCTTTCTACGGCAATATTGTTGATAACCATCAATATCCGTAACATAGTATCTTTTGTAAATTTTAATTGACTTAAGAATAAAATTTTTGAGGCAGAAATAACATACAGCGCCATCTATTAAGAATTTGCAGAACCAAACAATCAGTACACACTATTAAAATATAATAAACATTTTATTTGCAATAAAAAATTATAAAAATTATCCTATCTTTTAAGTTGGGCCAAATTACAGATACGTATGAAATTTGATAAAAATCGGTTCAGTAGTTTCGGAGTTTACCCCGAACAAACATCGTGACACGAGATTTTTATATATATAGATATATATATATATATATATAGGATTTAAAAATTGTGATAACTTGTAGGTATGTAAACGACAAATGATCAACATTATTAAAAATGAACAAAAACAAGAACAACCATATAAGCAATTGAACTGCTTCATCGTCAGTGGGTGGGAGCAGCATACCCTAACCGAGCCTCACAGGTTTCGGAACGCGTCGCGAGTCAGCAAGTAAACCATATAATATACATAATCAAACAACGTTTGCAAAAGATACAAAATTTCATTAATTCATTAGCGTATATTGCAAATTGCAGTTAATAAATGTTCTAAAGAACAGCCAGATATACCTTTTTTTCTTAAAACCACAATTTATAAAAAGGACAAAATGGAATTAATGTAAATATGGCATCAATGTTTAAAGGCAACTTGCTGAATGGGAACGTCCCCACCCATACCTGCAAGGCAAAAGGAGGCTAACATTACTTCATATAAAAAGACTTAAAAAACTCACTGCCCCCACGAAAAATCTTGCTTCAAATTCATCCAATGAAACTTATTCGGATAAACTCAAGTCGTTCCGTAATCCAAAATCAGTACTTTTCAGCCCAGTCTGCACGGCACACAAATCCCAACATCCAACTGGAAGCGTTCCGAATTTGAAGCAAGATTTTTCGTGGGGGCAGTGAGTTTTTTAAGTCTTTTTTAAGGTCTTTTTATATGAAGTAATGTTACCCTCCTCTTGCCTTGCAGGTATGGGTGGGGACGTTCCCATTCAGCAAGTTGCCTTTAAACATTGATGCCATATTTACGTTAATTCCATTTTGTCCTTTTTATAAATTGTGGTTTTAAGAAAGAAAGGTATATCTGGCTGTTCTTTAGAACATTTATTAACTGCAATTTGCAATATACGCTAATGAATTAATGAAATTTTGTATCTTTTGCAAACGTTGTTTGATTATGTATATTATATGGTTTACTTGCTGACTCGCGACGCGTTCCGAAACCTGTGAGGCTCGGTTAGGGTATGCTGCTCCCACCCACTGACGAAGAAGCAGTTCAATTGCTTATATGGTTGTTCTTGTTTTTGTTCATTTTTAATAATGTTGATCATTTGTCGTTTGCATACCTACAAGTTATCACAATTTTTAAAGCCTAAATATTTGATATAGTTTTAAGTGCTGCAGTTTTGCGCCTCGTCTATATTAATTTTTTGTTTGTTTGTTTAAAATCTTTCTCTCTCTCTATATATATACGTATTTATGTCTCAAAAAAAAATAATAATCACGAGATAAAAAATATACGCAATGTAATACTTTGATTTATTATGATTAGGGCCAGGATTATATGCAAGTACAATCCTGGCCCTAATGTGCATTGCGTATGCAATTCCATATTTTGTTTCTTTTGACATTAATGCAGAAAACTGCATATAAAAGAATTTCAAAATAATTGCATATTACTGCTTTTTCGCTCATTTTTAGGTGGATTTTCTTGAAAGAAAGATTACAAAAAAACTATTTTGTTAAAAAAGAACAAAACAAACGGGTGACCGGTGAAGTTTTCTTGGATCGCCCGATATTTTGTGCTATTAATGCGTATACTACGTTTTGTTCCAAAAATGTAAAAAATACAAGAATAAGGCGATTCGTGTGGTTATTCCTATGTGAAAACTTTTGTTTGCGTGAATAAAAAAAATTTTGTGCATTATTTTTTTAACTTTTGGACCATATTGTAGGAATTTTCCGTGCATATTTTGATGACTGTACTATGCATATAATCCGGGTTCTAATTACTACGCACTAAAGACAAATATTTATGAGTCAATAGAAAACCGCCCGTCGAGGTATGACGGATTAAAATTGCTTCTACATTTGAACGAAACCATTGCCTGTTTGGTGATATTTTCATAGTTGAAATTCTAACCCTAACTCCCTTGGATCAACTCTAAACTCCAGTAGGTAGCGTTCATTGTTGACCAGTAAAATAGTTAAGTTACCGAATCGAGTTCAGCCTTTTCACAATAAAGCCTTTCCCTGCATGTTAAGCATTACCAAAACATATTATCAAATTATCATGCCGTGGCGTGAGTTTCATTGTTGAAACACGCGCATTACTCGATCATTAGCTATTATATATATATAAGGATTCCCTTTAACGTTTCTTTCGCAAACATGTGTTCTTATCGGCGCTGTCGGTGGGACTTTTTGAAAATCCCAACCGAGGTTGGGGTCATAAAACTGCCGAGATGTAAGTAAGAAACCCGAAGATCTTATAACGAATATTTCTTAAAACTTATTCACATTTTTAAAATTACAACTATTACAATTGGTCGATGATAAATTTTAAAAATGATTAGTAGAAAAAAGATACTAAATACTTAAATTTTAATTAATGCTTTGAACAAGTTCTTAAAAATGGTGCACAAAATTTAAAAAAAAAAAGGTTGTATTAATATATAAATGCAACTATATAAAAAGTGCAAAACACGGTAGGGGGAAGAATTAAAGACTTAAGAGGGTGAAATCACTCTACACTCTTTCCGGCGAGAGCGGGAAAGTTTTTTTTTTTTTTTTTTTTCAATTAATAATGCATTTTTTTTAAAATAATTTTTATTGTTTAAACTTTTGACCAAAAGGTGGCCTTGGAGTTCAACTAATGGAATAATACTATACTACAGCAATATTGAGCAATGAAAGTTTTATTATAGCAGCTATTCAATATTTTTCCCAACATTGAGAATTAAGCCGTCAGACGATGAAAAACACTTAGCGCAGGTTTAAAGGGCACTTCAAAGGGTATACTTGTCACATGATGTCGATTTTAACAACATTTTTTAATTGAGCCAAAGAAGTAGGTTGATACCTAAACACGTGTGAACTTAAATGAGTCTCACAATTAGATGTCAAATTACGTAAGATTTGAAGACAATGGGGATCCATACATGCAGAAAACATTAACTAAGGACAAGGCTGTCTCCAAATGTCAACTTCAGAACCGTCGTACAAGGGCGATCCAGAAATTTTTCAAGGAGGTGGCGATTGTTTTTTTTTTACTTGGCCTCTTACTATGTATCTGATTTACACCTACTGGGAAGGGGGTGTCGCAAAAATCATTTTCATTTAAAATAACTAAAATATAGAGATTTAGCCAAATTTTCTGTTGATAGAGTAATTCTAAAATTGCGTTTTAGAAATTCAATTTCGTTATATTTTCGGCGGCATTTCGAAACCCCTTCTCTCTAATATATTCAGAAGTCGTCTAAAATTGCGCTTTTTGGAACTTCAGTTTCCAAAAGGTTTCCGAGAGGGAGATTCCAACCCAATTATTTCCTTAACGTCATATCAAAGATGGCCTACACTTTCGTTTTGGGACCTTAATTCAAAAAAATATGGGGTTAAAGTGGACGGATACAAGGGAGGGGCAATCGCCCACATCGCCCCTCTCTTGTATCCGTCCTTGCTGTCGTAACAAGAGTACCTATGTGCGCAAGCGCACCCCTCTGCATAAATGTCATTTAATGAAGTGTTGTCCTCTCTTGAGTATAAGGGGTAGCAAGATTTTTTAAAATTACTTCATACTGTTCGCCTGTGAATGAAACTGTTTGAAACCAGGGCTGCGGAATCGGAGACGAAGAATCGGAGTCTGGCTGATTTTGGAGTCAAGGAGTCGAAGTCGAAGAGTCGGAGTCTGGCTGATTTTGGGGTAAAGGAGTCGAAGTCGAACAGTCGGAGTCTTACTGATTTTGGGGTAAATGAGTCGAAGAGTAGGAGTCTGGCTGATTTTGGAGTAAATGAGTCGAAGAGTAGTAGTCTGGCTGATTTTGGAGTAAAGGAGTCGAAGTCTGGCTGATTTAGGGGTAAATGAGTCAAAGAGTAGGAGTCTGGCTGATTTTGGAGTAAATGAGTCGAAGTCGAAGAGTAGGACTGGCTGATTTTGGAGTAAAGGAGTCGAAGTCTGGCTGATTTAGGGGTAAAGGCGTCGAAGTCGAAGGTTTAAAATTACAAGAGTCGGAGTCGGTTATATTCACTCGATTTCACAGCTCTGCCAGTGCTTGCGGAGTCGGAGTTGGTCATTTCCCTCCGATTCTGCAGCTCTGTTTGAAACGCGTCGCCATACAACTCCTCAAATGAAAAAGGGTAATTAATTTAACTCCAGTGTCATCTTTTTGTCAAAAATGTAACTAATTATATATATATATATATATATATGTATCATGCGCAAAATTCTCCACTTTTTCTGAGCATTTATCTGCAATGCGTATCCTTTTGTTGCAAAAAATTCAACAATCGTAAGATTTCAAAAAGTCAACTGACTTTTGGATCACCCCTCCCCTTAAAATATATGATCGTGTATGTATGTGTTTGAGCAGATTGAAAATAATTCTCTTGGATGCAGCTACTGAAGTAAATTTAAGTTATTTATTAAAAACCAGCAACAAAAAAAATTTGTTACAGCAATACATGCATACATATATATCCTGCTTGAAAAGTTTTTCCCGACAGGTAATATGAAACAGAAAAAAAAAAAAAAATGCCGACAAAGCAAACTCTAGTCTCCCGAACCGGAGAAGAAGAAGAAAGAAAAAATAAAGCTTTTAACCCCCAAGCTGCGTGGAAGAGAACTTTTAATGGCCCTCGCAGGTCTTTGGGGAAGTTGACGAAGCAGAAGGTAGATTCCGATTTTTTTTCTTCCACTCTTTCCTCCTCGTAAAACGTACTCCATTACTTTTTTTCTCAGACAGCAGTCCCTACTCTTTTCTTTTTTTGTTCAAGTCTACGATAATGCGTAACGAAAGTTTATTTTCTGTCAATGATATTGCTAGAATGGATTCATTTGAAGAAGAATGTTTTATAGGATTCTCTAATAAACTACGACTCTACTTGGCTTCAGGAACAACGAAGTAATTCGGTTTGTTCTAAAAGAATTAGACGTAGTTAGTTTGTGCTTAATTCAATCAAGATTTTAAATTTTTTTTTTGATATTGTTTCGTACCATCGGCGAAGGATGTTGGTTGGAGAGCAGTTGCAAATCGTCCCTCGTTGAAAATTAAGACTATTTTTATTTCCTTTTACATAGAGAAGGAAGTATTGTAATCACGAAAAAAATTTGACTCAAATATCACCCTAAATTTTCATCTTGCTCACCCCCGAAGAAATGTTGAGTTATTTTTTTGGTCCGACAACACGTGCATTTGTTTTCCCCTGACGTCTCTATGTGCGGATGTGCGTATGTACGTATCTCGCTTCACTCAAAAACGGTATGCCATAGAACGTTGAAATTTGGTATGTAGACTTGTAGCGAAGTCTAGTTGAGGACTTCCCTCCCCCCTCCCACTTTTGGTTGTTGGTGGATGTTCCAAAAGCGTCTATTACACCTTTTGGGGGAGGGGGGAATCAGTGTTAATTTCAATGCATACTCAAGTGATGCTATAATTCGGCGAAAATTTGGCGATATATCGCCAAGCTTTTGATTGTCTAGTTTTGTCACCAACGTGGCGATATATCGTCACGTTGGCGACACATTAAATGAAATGAGTTATTTTTCGAATCTAGTTTCAATTTGGCACTATCTGCGACATTTAGAGAGTTAACCATTGAATCATGTTAAAATTGCCGAAAGTGGGAAAGATAATCTCCTGTAAAATGCTTTTTTGTTTCTGTTCATGACAAACTAGGGGTGAAAATCTTTAAAGTGTTTCCTTGCTGACTCCAAGGCACTATTATCAATCAATTGGCGTAAAAGGAAGTCATGTGATGTACACATCAACTCGCTTTCCCATAAAATTTAGGTTTTCTTCACCCCATACTGAGAAATAATCTGCTGACTTTCTCAAGAATCTGTGACGTACGTCGCGTCGTCGCAGCGCCACACTGTTTCTGCTACCGGACCCCCAACCTTAACTGATGTGGATTCTACCAATAAGAAAATACTATTTGAAACTTGTTACCGGGGAATGAGCACCTCTTGGTTTCTTTATCAGTAATAGGCAAGTTACAACCTATTAAATGTTCATACCTTGACTATTGGATATTGTTAATTGACCCTCAAAACTAAAAAATTCACCATCGCCGAACTTTAAAACACCGTGATTGATTTTTAATGAATTTTTGACAATCCACTCGCAAAAGTGCGCTCTTCTGAAACGTCACGAGTTTACGTCACAGGGCACTAATGGGCAGCCTTCCGCCGAAGATCCCTTGTTTTCGCACATACATTTTGAGCGCGCAGATATTTTTATTTTTTAGAAATTCAATAATCCTTTTGAACACACTATGGAGGCCGGATTCGTTAAAGCACAATCTAAATAATCTTCCTGAAGTAACATCAATGATGATATCCGAATATTTCCGAGGGGATGAGAGATTTAATGTTCCAGAAACGCGAGGAGTTAAATGCGAGGAGATAAGCCTTTTACGTTTCGTCTTCGAAGTCAACTGCAAGTCCTTCGGCTTCTCCCGTATCGGAAGAACGCATGACGTCACTTCCTATGCCATTTGACGTCACAAGCGCTTGAACTTTAAAAATTAATTAAAAAAAACTACTTATCGTATCGCAAAATTTTTTTCACCTATGATGTTCATACATGCTACTCTATCATATAAAAATAAAATTGAAAAATCGAAAACTTCCCTATTCAGAAAGAAAAGTTCTTCAAGTTCAGTAAACTCCCGATAATCCGTGGAATAGGGTGGCACGGTAACCGCGGATAAGCAAACTCGGCGATAATCCGAAAACTAGGTAAAACGATGCCATTGCATGTAAAAGCTTAAAAATATCAATAATACTCGCACACATTAAAACTACAACTAAAAACAATACTGTAGGTAAAAAAATGCATGTAAAAGATAAAAAAGATCCCTCATTATTGCAAACGGATTACACGTATACGCGAGCAAATCTTCGAACCAGATAACCTACAACAGATGAAACAAGGTTACCCAAAAAGCTCACAGGAAAGGGGAGCAGTTTTTTTTTTCAAGCCAGGTCCAGTTACTCGTTTACGCGCATACGCAGTGTAGATCTATAATTCAGTAAGAGGGGCAGAAATAAAAATCAGTAAGTGGGCTAGATATAAAAATCAGTGAGTGGGCTAGATATAAAAATCAGTAAGTAGTGTAAATCTAAAACAGTAAGTACTGCAGACTTAAAAATCAGGTTTCAACTAGTCAGATTTCGGTGACCATGGAAGGTTTGATGTCATTGAAGAGAGGGTTAAGAAAAATAATTGGAATGTCTATAAATAGACTTTGCACTAGTTACGTCAAAATGTGTGCATTTATCTACATTCAGTTAATCATCGCCGATTTTTTTTTTTTTTTTTAAGTGGAAAGGTTACGGATAATCCGTCACGCGGATAATCGAGAGTTTGCTGTAGCTACGATTGATGGAGGAAGCTTTCATGCTACTGTTGAATGCTTTATAACAGAGGAGTTCACTTTTCAAAGTGAAGTGGTTGCTTGGTGAGCAAAAAGCTTCCCGCCAAACACGATAAACAATTTAAAAGATCTATCCATATTTCTGAGGAGTTGAAGGTGGGAGGAGGTTCTAATGGAAGTAGCTGTGATGAAAGAGGAGAAGAGGGAGGATGATAGTTTGGCAGATACTTGGCGGGCAAACTAGATATCATAACTTCTTATGGCTGAGGGGTTTTGGGTTTAGGATGCACGTTTTCCTTTTTGTGCGGAAAAGTTAAAGGTTTTCTTGGCGGGGAATTTTTTACAACAGGGTTGTTTTTGATGAGATTCTATTGTCAATAACAATTTTACTTCTAATTGGCTAAAAAAATTAAGTGAAACAGAAAAGTTAACCATTATTTTATTCAACTTTCTTGCCACATATACGCTACTATGCAAATTAATTGGGACAAGCTCAAAAATTTCCACAAAAGTGGTTCGATTGGTATAAGTTAACTTACTACATGGTACAGCAAGCTAATAGGAAATATGTCCTCCTCTAGCTTGAATGAGATCTTGTCCACGGTTTGGCATGGATTTCTCAAAATTATAACAAAGTTTTGATCTCGTCCTCACCAAAAAATAATAATCTTATACATATAAAATCTGAGTATCTATCTATCTATCTATCTATCTATGTCCAAGCTTCTTCTCCCGAACGACAGTGAACTGACCATCGAACCGGGTATCGATGGATTCGTAATCCTCCCGTCTTCATGTTTGGCTATTTAACATAATTCTCCGATAATAATTAGCGGAGATATCAATTAAAAACTTTTAATTATGACTCTTAGATTTCAAAATCAAATCACTATTTTTCGAAGGCTTTCCTCCATTCAAATTATTATTCAGTGCTTCATCTCAACTTTCCATAACAATGCTTTTATTAAAACGTATAGCGTGAAGAAAATTATTGAGATGAAAGATCTGTTGCCATTTTTTTTCTCGAATACACACAGGTAAAATTCTTGTTTTTATTTTGAGGCTTTTCCTGTAATCAGGGATTTAAAATGTTTACTTTTTGGGGTTTTCCGCAATCTGCCGCAAAATTTCAGTGACTTTTTTTTTTTTTTTTTTGGTTCAAGCCTGAGTGTTGAACTCGCGTCACTTGATATAACTTTTATTTTCGAGGTGGACCGTGCAAAGCCGGGCGACGCAGCTAGTAATAATAATAATAATTGAAATTTGACATCTTGAATTCAAATTATGTTTTACGCAATAACGAGTGTGTGTGTATGTAGGCGTGCGTGTTAGTGTGTGTGTGGGGAAATGTTTGTTTGTGTGTGTAGGCATGTGTGTTTGTGTGTGTGGGGGGGTATGTTTATGTGTGGGTAGTTGTGTGTGTGTATGTGTGTGCATGTGTTTGTTAGTGTGCGTGTATGTGTGTGCATATGAGTGTGTATAGGTGTGTGTGCATGTATGTGTGTGCTTATATGTGTGTAGGTGCGTGTATGTATGCGTGTGTCGGATACGGACGCAACTTGGAGACGGTTTTCGCTAGAGGAGCAGCATCGTGAGGCGGCCGGCCGACGGTGGTGCTGCAGAGGGAGGCGGGGGGAAAATAAAATCATAGGACATCAAAACAGTCAAATGAGAACAATAAGCAATCTTGATTGCTCAAAAAAACTTTAATAATATTCTCAATGTTCGTTTTCTTTGCTGAGCAGTCCATTTTACACACGTCTCTTTACACTGCTCCACAAACTGTTTATAAGGTTTATACCAGGAAAATAACCAGGACAATACAAAACCAAATTTCTGTTCTTAAAAAAAAAACATTTTGGAAGATCTTGTCTTGTTGAAAGGTAACACCATCAGCGGGCGCTTGCATCATACGCAGTTTTTTATCTTTCTATTATTAGAAATGTATTTTTTAGACTTCATCATCCCTTCAATTAGTACTAAGCTGCCAGGTCTTCCGGGTAAAATAACTCATAACATCTCTTCCAGGAGGTTCTCAACAGTTTGAATAAGATGTTCTTCCCATCTTATTGTCCATCACTTCGCTTGACAAATCTTGGTCGAAATCCTTGCGCAATAAAATGCATTTCGTCACTGAATACAACCTTCTCCTTGTCTTCTGCAGTCCATGATTAGTTCCTGGCAGAGTCAAAATGTTTTCCCTTCACTGCAGGTGGTAATAACTGTTTTTTGATAATAATTCTCACTGAAGATCTGAACTTGTTTTCAGGCATGCAAATGCATTTTGCTATTTCTTAAAAGATATTAATCTATCAGAGGTATGGTCTTGCATTTGCGTTCACATTTATCCTTCCGTTTTGGAAACGTTGTGCCAAAATTCTTTTGCTGATGATTAATAATCCTAGAAATACTGGATTTTCCAACTCCAACTGCGACAGCCCACACAGTCATAGAAGTTACAATGCTGACTAGGGTTAACAATTTTAGTCATTTTACTTGTAGTGATATCCGTTTTTTAAATACATGTCAGACGCAGATAATTCATACAATTGATCACTTTTTACGGCAGCTGAAGGGAACATTTTCGGCATATCATGGACGAAGTCAGTTCAGAATATTAAAGGGCATTCATGCGTTCTGAGAAAATGTAGCTAAAACAGGTTTGAGGCAAAAAATCCACGAGAAAGGAAACTTTTTTTAAAAAAAAATCTGTTTGTCCCAATTAATTTGGACAGTACTGTTACTAGTCTTGAAATGGAGCTGTTTCCTTCAGTCAAAAGCAGTACTTTTTGTCACTGAAATTGATAGAATGAGCAAAAAAAAAAAAAAAAAAAAAATTAATAACATGGACCCAGAAAATTCTTTCATTTTTCCAACAGTTATTTTTTAATTAATTTTTTTAAATATCCGATTCTTTAAACAAGGCGTGGTCTTTATGACGTCCCAAATGATGCGCTATGGCGCATCTTTCTACCGCATTTCCACGTTATGATAATCAAGAAGCGAATTACAATTGCGCTCTACGCTTGCTATCAACCATATCGTTGCCAATACACGTGAGTAAAGATGCGCATTAAATATTTTGGTCCGTGAATGGCAACACTGAATGGCATTTCATCATTTGTGATGTCATCGGCAGAAGCGTCAAACGATGAAAAAGCACCGAATTAAGTAACTTTTTAAAAATACTAAACTTAAAGAAATTATTTAAAAAATGGTCAGATTCTATGTTTTTAAACATTCTCTTTCAGAAAAAAAAAATACTTTTAAAATTTTGGAAACGACCCCATTACCGCCTTTTTTTTCTCTTGAGGTTTAGATTGCAGTTTTCATCCGCATCTCCGAACCTCAATTTCCAGCAGCAGCACGCATAAAATCAAAATATCGAGAAAAAGATTGGACATTAAAAAGTAATCTAAGGTGCGCTTTGTCTCGGTTACAGTTTAATAATGAGAAACTTGCAAGAGCAAACAGCGCGCCCTCTTATAGATATTGGTAAAGTGACTAACATCACATACGACCCTTTTTACTTCCTTTTACAAAAAAGGAAGTATTGTATTCGCGAAAAAAATTTCACTCAAAAATCAGCCTTAATTTCCATTTTTCTCATCCCCGAATGAATGTTGAGTTTTTTTTTCGACCCGACCACACGTGGATATATGCCTAGGAACCTACAAACACCCGAAATAACCATTTTGACGACACTCGAGTTAATTTCTATTTCTATTTCTATTCAAGAGTCACAACTGACTACAACTGTATTTATGTCGAGGTCTGCACACTAGTGCCTTGCCTCCATTATTTTATATACCGATAGATGGCAGCACCATCACCGGATCGAACAGTTAATGAGAATTTAGAACTAGTCCAAGAGCTAATAGCTACCTGGTACTAGCACCCCCCAGAGGTATCGTTTCACTTGGAGGACATTAAGACCACGAGCATATTTAACGTCGCCCAGTCCCCTTTAATGACGACGGTGGGTCTTCGACCAGCGGGGATCGAACCCGAGCCCCTCCAGCCCCGAGTCCAATGCCCTACCGATCAGGCTACCACGGCCCCACTCGAGTTAATTACAACGAATTTTCTAGTGACGTCTGTATGTATGTGTGTATGTATCTCGCATAATTCAAAAACGGTATGTCCTAGAAAGTTGAAATTTGGTGCGTAGACTCCAAGTGGGGCCTAGTTGTGCACCTTCTCTTTTGGTTGCATTCGGATGTTCCTAATAGGGTCTTTTGCCCCTTTTGGGGAGGAAATCATTGTTAATTTCGATGGAAACTCAAGTGGTGTTATAATTTGTCGGATACTTGGCGCTATATCGAAAGTCTTTGGGTCGCCAAGTTTTGGCGCCAACTTTGCGACAAATTTGGAGATTTTTTTTTTAAATTTTGTTTTAATTTGGCCACTGTTGGTGATATTTAGAGAGTAAACAATTTAATCACATTAAAATTGCCAATAATGGGAAAATTACATTTAATTGGAGTAAAAGCAAGTTATGTAATGCACGCATCAGCTCGTTAGATCCTAGATTATTGCTTAAAAAATAAAGTTGCCCGTAGTGAAATTAAGTTTTGTGTACGAAGTGATCTATATTTTTATTTAAGAACCAGATGAAGTTTTCCTAACTCGTTTCAGTTTCAAATTTCTGCTTAACTTGCATTGACCACATTTGGTGGTGGTGAGGGAGACGTTACCTCGTATCAGTGTTCAAATGGGACGCAGAGGCTAGAAGGTTGAGAAACCTTGCTCTATAACTTGCACTGAACATGCGACTCACACAAATGAACCGCGCATTCAACAAGTTATGTGATAGAATCTAGTTTTTTTTTTTTTTTTTTTTGTTACAAGATTGTTGTTTTTTCTTCAACAGTGTCTTCTCAAAGCAAATTTCTTTTATCCGAAATTCCGTATGAGGTATATGAGTTTCAATGACTTACGTTTATTAAAACAAGTGTTATTCAGTCCAAACAGGGTAATTTGGACTTAAAGGGACTGTTTGAGAGACAGGATAGTCCCTCTAGTCAGCGGTTCCAACCTTTTCAGGTCCACCGGTGCGGACTACCAGTTTTGGGTAAAAGATTTTGAGATCTAGTAACTACGAAATATACAAATAAAATTGTAATGTTAAATATAAATTACAATGAAACCGAAACAATGGCAATGCTTTAAAATGGGATTTTTTTTTAAACTTTTTTAGGTACTTTTCTTCAAAAAGTTTCTGATTCAATGATTTTCATCTTCAATTTTAGGGAAAAAGCTAAGAAAACCTGAATTTTAAGCTACATCGCTCATGCTAATTGCTAAGTATGTGTACAAGCGTTGCCCCGTTACACCGCCATATGCGGTAGGCATTTGCCAAAAGTCGCTAATATGTCAAAATAGTCACGTGTCCTAATTGGATTCATAAATATGTACGATGCAGAGACGCTTTCCACTTCTCCCCAAAATAATTATCTTAAAAAAATATATATAATAACTGGTTCAGTTTTCTTCCATAGTTTATTTTTGTAAAAAAATATTTTACAGTTTTAGAAAAAGAAAAAAAAATCTTCTCATGATTTGTGATCAATCCAAAAAATGTTTGGCAGTACATTATTTAGCTCTTACAGAGAGCATAAAAAACAGGAATAAATATTTCTAATGGAAGCGAGGGATATAAAAATATATCAACTCGAAGTCGTCTATACCAACTCCAGAAGAAACCATAAAAAGTTTTCTATTTCCCGGCATTGACGTTAAAAGCATTCCTCGCTCCCCCCCCCCCTTCCCCCCTACGATGCTTTTTGCCTCGAGTTTTTTTCTACCTGTGAGGTTACTTTTTCCACATATATTTATGCTTGGCGTTCGATCTTAAATAGCTGATATATTCCTTCCAGGGCTGCAGCAGTCTTTACATTCGTGCAGAAACGTACGTGAATTCAAGTGGTTGTTCGATAACATTATTTATATTAGACGCGTATTACGAAAAATAGTAATAAGTAAGAATGATTGGAAGTTAAGGAGAATAAAAAAAAATTATTTAAAAAAAAATTTGAATTTCGACATCTTGAATTCAAATTATGTTTTTCGCAATCACGAGTGTGTGTATGTAGGCGTGTGTGTTTGTGTGTGGGGGGTATGTGTGTTTGTGTGTAGAGGGTATGTGTATGTGCGTGTAGGCATGTGTGTTTGTGTCTGTGTGCTGGCATAAGTGTGTGGGTAGTTGTGTGTATGAATGTGTGTGTGGGGAGGTATGTGTATGTGTGTGTGTGGGGAGGTATGTGTATGCGTGTGTAGGCATATGTGTTTGTGTCTGTGTGCAGGCATGAATGTGTGGGTAGTTGTGTGTATGTGTGTGTGTATGTTTTTGTGTGTGTGTATGTGTAGGTGTCTGTATGTATGCATGAATGTGTGAGTAGTTGTGTGTATGTATATGTGTATGTTTTGGTGTGTGTGTATGTGTAGGTGTCTGTATGTATGCGTGTGTGTATGTGTGTGTAGGTTTATGTGTGTAGGTGTATGTGTGTGTATTGTGTTTGTGTGTGTATGTAGTTGTGTATGTATGCGCGTGTGTGTAGGACATGGATGCAACCTGGAGACGGCTTTCGCTATAGGAGCAGCATCGTGAGGACCCGGTCGACGGTGGTGCTGCAGAGGGTGGCGGTGGGAAAATAAAATCAAAGGACATCAAAACAGTCAAGTGAGAACAATAAGCAATCGTGATTGCTCAAAAAATAAAAAACCCGACTGCGTAAAACCAAAAAAAAAAAAACTAAAAAGAAAAATAAGCCCAGTAATTTAGAGTGTTATTAAGTAGGGCAGACGGGGTTAGTTGTTACACGGGGTAAGTTGTTACATTCAAATTCAAAATTAACAGCCAGTAGAAACTGACTTTCTTTGCACCGGATGATAGCACTAACCCATCTGCATTTCCTGACGGTCACTGGAGTGATTGCTTGCAGTCAGTAGCAGGGACAGTGCTCAAGAGAAACGGTTGTGTGAGCCTGGAAGTAATTTTTCTGTCCGCTTGTTATTTTTCTATTTGCGACGAAGCTGTTGCAGATAACGGATTGATTTCTATACCATGTGAAAGCCTACATTTTCAGGTGAGTGCTAACGTATTTAAAAGTTTTGTTTGTAGATATAGTACCAGTAATATGTGCCAAGATTTGAATTGGCGTCATATGGGGCAAGTAAGTTTATTTGTTTAGAAGCAAAGCAGCTTCACCTATATAGAGGACTACGTGCCAAGCGCCTTGTCTCCGGACACACACAGGAAAGATTTACAACATAAGAGAAGGAAATAACACCCAGGGCACCGGCGGGAATCGAACTAACGACCTCCGGCTTAGAAGACGAAGCTTTTACCACGGAGGCACCACAAGGGGCAAGTTGTTACAGCTTTGTTAGGGTTAGTTGTTAGAAGTAACAACTTGCCTCATGAAAGTTTTAATTTAATTTTAAAGTGTTGTATAGCACTGCGAAAAGAATGGGTGACTATCGCTAAAGCCGGTAATTTGTTCAAGATCGATTTAGTAGACTTTGTAAACAAAAAATGCAGGCAGCGAAAACGTGTTCGGCACGATGCCGAACTGACAATATGGTGACTGGTTGTTGCTATGATGAATTTTGATTTCTGTCATGTGTTTAGTGATACTGGCAAGGTAAAAACAAATCTATTTACGCAAGAATCAAAATTTGCCAAGGCGTTTAGTCTCTACAACGCCACATAGGAACAAACATACATAGACTCATAAGCACATTATCCTCCTTTGCGTCGTGCACGCACAATCGGGAAAAATTAATAATAATAATAATAATAAGGACAAGGGACAGATGACTAAAATAGTTTTTGGAAAGTGCATGGTTTTCAAACTTTAGCATGTGTTGTAGTTACAGAAGAAATATGACAAATAATAAGGATATTTAAGAAGAACAAAATCTAGTAAGTATAGATGTTAAGATAAAGGAGGTGAATTGAGAGAATGGGGTCACCCGCGATGGATCAGGCAGCTTGGGTCCAAAGAGTAGCGGGGTCGTTACCGGTCGCTCAAAGACCCTCCGTTATGATTGGTGTCAAAACTAAGTTATGATTGGTGTCAAAAGTTATGTACCTCAGTTATAATTGGTGTCAAAACTAAGTTATGATTGGTGTCAAAAGTTATGTACCTCAATTATGATTGGTATCAAAACTAAGTCCGTCGTTGTCAAGAAGCGTTACAAGTTCCTGTTACAAATAAATACCTCTGAGCTAGTGGATTAAGGGTTATTCGGCTCCTGGTCTGGATCAAAAACAAGTGCCATGTTTCTATCCGACCAAATTCGGACTTTCACTTTTATGGAACTCGTTAAACATAAGCCACACCAGTCTGTATCAAGTTGACTCGGTATCTACGGGGTGTCCAGAAAAGGATTCCCTGAGTTCAAAATTAAATATCTCGAAAACAAAGGCCGGTATTGGAATAAAATAAACGGCATGTTTCTTGTGAAACCCATAAAAAATCACATATAGAAACTTGGAAATTAGTTCAAAAAATTGGCAAGGGGGGGGGGGGGCGCTGCACGCTGTTATTGCAATGGAAATCCCCATAAATAGTGCTGCGAAGGGGTAAGGCGCTTCAACAGTAGTTTTGCCTCTCAGAGGCATTTACATTTTCGCTAGAAATTATCGTCCAACCTCTTCGCAGCGCTATTTATGGGGACTTGTATTGCAATTACAGCGTGCAGCGCCCCTGTTGGCAATTTTTGTTACTAATTTCCAAGTTTCTGTACATGAGTTTTATGGGTTTCACAATAAACATACCGTTTATTTTATTCCAATATCGGCTTTTGTTTTCGAGACATTTTATTCCGAAATCAAGGAGCCCTTTCCTGGACACCCTGTATCTAGGTTCGGTTTATCCAAGCTCGGTTTCCAGAATAGCAACAGCTGAGGAAGCAATAACAACATCCAGAGACTGCAGTTTCGTCCTCATTCCGGGCCTACCCGCATTTTGGCAAACAACTCTCGCAGAATTGAAAGCAAAATACCGAGCAACTTAATTACAGCATTCGGAGGGGAGACTAGACCCTGGATGTTGAAATGGAATTGTTCGGTATTCGGCTCTCGAGTATGCCTTAACTCAAGTTGCATATTTGACTGTATTTAACTTCAAATAACAGAGGTTTAGATTACATTATTATTACTATTATAAAAGTACAGCAGTTCTTATTAGTAAAACAGAAAAGTATGAGAAAAGAGTCAGAAACAAGTGCAAAATACAAGACGGATCCTTTTTTCTCCCCAGTTTTTCAAACAAAAATTATTTTCTTTAAATTATTTTTCTTTACTTTTTTTCTGATATTTTCGGAATTGAATAGAAGAAAGTTATTGTTGCCAATAAATAACATTTTTTTCTCGATTTTTCTTCTTTTTCCCATAAATTATTTTTCTTACGAAAAAACTTTTGCTCTCTGCTTGGACTACCCTTAAAAAATACAATACTTAAGAGAGAGCGAAAAAAAAAAAAAGCTTAAAAAGATGAATAATGTAAGCATAAAGTGAAAGCGCGAACTATTGAAATGCACTGTGAAAAACGATTTAAGGAAGACCGGGGCTAGTAGTGACATTTTCGTCATTTTGACCTTACCGTTATATTTCAACTGATGTAAAACATTTAGTGCATAATATCATTAGAGTAAATCTTGAGCAATATACTGTTTATAAAACAATTATCACCATTTTAAACGTTTTTCGTGACATAAAATGGAATTTGCGTAGTATTTAAAACGAAATTAATTATGCTTATATTATAGCACTAGTGATACCCGCACGGCTTTGCCCGTAATAGAAAAATTAAAAGGTCTTTTAGTCCGCCTGTATATTTACAAATAATGTGTGGTGAATTTTCTCGCCAATTGACTTGTACCCATGTTACGGTTCCACGTTATGATAATTTCGTATCTCACCAATTGGCTTGTGCCCATGTTACGGTTCCACGTTATGATAATTTCGTAATTTATTCGTCCATCTTATGGTAATTTTGTTCTTAAAATTGGAATAGAAAAAGAACCACATTGAATTTTCGAAAAATCGCTTCGAGGTGCCCACCCCCATGCTACAAACTAACTTTGTGCCAAATTTCATGAAAATCGGCCGAACGGTCTAGGTGCTATGCGCGTCACAGAGATCCAGACATCCAGAACCCTCCTGGACATTCAGACAGAGAGACTTTCAGTTTTATTATTAGTAGAGATTTATGTAGGGGAGACCGGGGTTAGTAGTGGCATTTTTGTCGTTTTTGATATTACCGTAAGGTTTGAACTGATGTGATACATTGAATGCATCATATCATTTGAGCAAACCTTAAGCAACATATTTATAAAACAATTATCACCATTTTAAACGTTTTTCATGCCATAAAATGGAATTTGCGTAGCCTCTAAGTTTGTCTCAACTTGCCCGCAGCGGGGCTAGTAGTGACATGCTTGAGGCACAATGTGACACCCAAAGAACGCGTACAAATACGTCGTAACATGTACAAATTGGGGCCGTTGTAGCCCGATCGGTAGAGTGTCGGATTCAGGGCCGGAGGGTCCTGAGTTCGAACCTCGATCGTCGAAGATCCACCGTCGTCATTAAAGGGGACTGGGCGACGTTAAATATGCTCGTGGTCTCAATGTCCTCCAAGTGAAACGATACCTCTTGGGGTGCTAGCACCAGGTAGTTATTAGCTCCTGGTCTAGTTCTAAATTCTCATTAACTGTTCGATCCGGTGATGGTGCTGCCATCTATCGGTATAAAAAAATAATGGAGGCAAGGCACTTAGTATGCAGTCCTCGACATAAATACAGTTGTAGTCAGTTGTGAATCGAAATCGAATGTACAAATTATGTAAGAAATGCAATTGAATGGGAATATTTAAGTTAAGATTGAAAAAATTATTCATTTATAATGCTCTTAATACAAAAAAGAACACCTTTATGTTTTCAATAACACTTTAAACGAAATGAAAATAAAACACACAACCAAATCAATTGCACATTGAAATCACTTCATTTGCTTCAATCAATCTCCAAGTAAACTAAAAACAAAGTCATTGTCAAAAGTCATTCAAATCAGAACATCTCACCTTTTCACTCTAGTTACAGCTATCATAGAACACTATTTTTAAAAAAAAAAAGGTTTAAAAAAAAAAAACTTGAAATCTGAAGATGAGCGAAAAAAGAATAAACCTTTTACGTCCAATGTTATCCAGAACCTTCAAAGGCTGAAAACCCATTAAAGCATCTCTGTCACTTACTGACAAAGTTAGAGTCGTTCTCTTCATCTCAGCTAAAGCAATAAAAGTTTTCTTGTTTCCTCCTTCAAGCCTTTTTTTTTTCTTCTCTTTAACAACCCCTTCTCCCGTTTTCCTCCCTTTGAGCTAAAAATTATTTTCTCCAACATCAAGTACGAAATTTAATACTTTGTCGCGGAGGGTGTTAAACAGTCAGATTAGGATGTATTAAATGTTGGCAATAGTGTTGATTTTTCTTGTGATTCAATGGAGTAGCGCAGTGGTTCCCAATTTTTTTATACCGTCACCTCCACCCCCCCCCCCCCCACCCCTTGATACTAAAATTTTGCTTGAAGAAAAGTTATATTTCACACTAGTGGTGCCCGCACGGCTTTGCCCGTAGTTGAAAATTAAAAGGTCATTCGGTTCGCCTGTATATTTACAAACAATAGATGACGAATTTCTCGCCAATTTGCTATGTTCATTCGCTCTCCCATTCCACATCATGATAATTTCGTAATTTACTCGTCCACCTTATGATAATTTTGCTCCGGAAAATGTTCTTAAAATTGAAATAGAAAAAGAATAAAATCGAATTTTCGAAAAATCGCTTCGAGGTGCACACCCCCATGCTACAAACTAACTTTGTGCCAAATTTCATGAAAATTGGCCGAACGGTCTAGGCACTATGCGTGTCACAGAGATCCAGACATCCTCCAGACAGAGAGACTTTGAGCTTTATTATTAGTAAAGATAACACAGTATTGCTTTTATGTTAGTGCCAGAGTTGGAGTTTGCGTATGATGAGCAGGTAAAATTCAAGCGTCAGGAGCTGGCTGACAAATTTTGTTCGGAATAGGTATGACTAATGATGATGGTAAGTAGACTAATTGATTAGCGATTTATTACAATAAATAAAGTTACAATTAAGGTTGCTACAGAAAGTATGTAAAGAATTAATCTTACTTATTGTTATTTTTAAGTTTTTTTTAAATCTTTAAAATAAGAGAATTGAAAATTGTTACATTTACCAAAGTTTGTTCTGAACGGGGAATGGATCACAAATTTAAGTTTGTTTACATTAAATAAAGCGTTTCAACCATTTAGTAAATTTTGGTGTTTTATTTTATACTAATCCTCTTTATTTACACCAACTACTACTGCCTAGGTCAACCTACCCCATGCGTATGGTCAACTTACCCCGGACTTGGGGTAGGTTGACCAAGCGTCAGGAGTTTATGAAGTCGCCTAAATAAGTCTTATAGTGATGAATATATAGGCCATATTATAGTGTTTCAGGTACCTGAATAGTTCTATCTGTAGCAGTTGTTGTTTTTGTCACATTAAGTTAAGCATCAGAGATATACGAGGTTAAGTCAAAAGTTAGTCGACCATCCCCGATCTCCCCTACTTTAATTTTATTGTACAATCTTCCTTATTAGATTTTCGCTGAAAATAAAGCACGGAAAAATCGTCAATTTCCAGCATTTCCCTGTTATTTGCATGGGATCCGAAACGATTTTCTTCAAATATCTGAAAGCGCCATTTCTGCAGATATTACGATTTACCTTCCCACGGCAGCGCATATCATTTTGAAAAGAAAAAAAAAATACTGAATTTAACGCAAAAATTATATTTCAAATATTTTCAATACAAACGAGCTGATGTGTGCATCACATGACTTCCTTTTACTCCAATTCAATGTCATTTTCTCACTATTGGCAGTTTTAATATGACCAACAGTGGCCAAATCAAAACTAGATTTAAAAAAATTTAAAATTGCCAAATTTATCGCCAAGTTGGCGACAAAACTCGGCGACCAAAAGACTGGCAATATATCGCCAAGTGTCCGCCAAATTATAATACCACGTGAGTTTACATCGAAATTAACAATGATTTCCCTCCAAAAAGGGGCAAATGACCCCCTTTAGAGCATACGAATGCAACCGAAAAGCAAGATGCACAACTAGACAACACTAGGAGTCTACGTACCAAATTTCCACTTTCTAGGATATTCCGTTCTTGAGTTATGCGACATACATACGCACATACAAACATACGCACATACATACGTGAATACAGACGTCACGAGAAAACTCGTCGTAATTAACTCGGAGTCATCAAAATGGATATTTCGGGTGTCTGTAGGTTCCTAGGCACATATCCACGTGTGGTCGGGTTGAAAAAAAACCTCAACATTCATTTGAGGGTGAGCAAAATGGAAATTAAGGCCGATTTTTGGGTGAAATTTTTTTCGCAAATACAATGCTTCCTTTTTTGTAAAAAGGAAGTAAAAAAGGTAAGTGCACTTTAAACAAGAAGTTATGGAGCAGTTTTAAATGTCTAAATTTCCTGGTCAAGTGTTCTTATTTTCATTACCGATCAAATGTTACTAACTTATAGCAGAACATATTAAACATTTTTAAACAGTCATGGGGAACCCAAAACTGAGATGGAGGGGGGGGGGGGGGTTCAAGCTCCACTCTAAAACATTGGTACTGTTACATTTTTTAATAAAGTTTGAGCATAAATATCATTCAAAACATTTTAACAAAAGCCATTAATGAATATCCATCATTAAACACTTCTTTGCTTTAAATTTTTTCAAATTTTAGTCTGCCTTAATTTTCTTTTTAGTATTATAACAATGTATTTTACATCGATAATTTTCACCTGTCTTCTGATGAAAACAGAAATATGATTAAAAGTCTGTCGAATTTCAAAACAAAAAATGTTCACAAATCCACCTTACTTTTATTACTTAGTGAACTGATGAAGAAGAAAGTGAAAGATTTTCTCCTTTGAAATAAAACCTTGAAACATATAGATTTCCTTAGCGTCGCTCTAAAATTACAATGTGAACAGCCTGAGTAATGTGCTTTGTGCTCTCGAAAAATGACTCTTTCTTTTGTAATCAAATTACATCTATTATATTTGCATTGTAAATATTTTTTGTACTGCATTTTTTAAATTAAACTTTCCTTTTTGTATTGAATTCAGTATTAAATTCTTTTTAAAACGATATTCAATATCGTTCTCATTTATTCATTAACTAGAAAGTTGCTCTTCAAGATATGACGGGTGAAAATTGCTTCTACATTTGAATGAAGCAATTGCCTCTTTGGTGATATTTTGATGATTGAAGTTTTAACCCTAGTTCCAGTGGAAAACCCAGAACTCCAGTTGATAGCGTTCATTGCCGATCACTTTTTCGTTTCTTCATTCTCCTGAAATGACTGCTTTACCAGTAAAACAGTTAGTTACCGGATCGAGTTCAGTCTAGTCACAATAATGCCTTTTCTTGCATGTTAAACATTACCAAAACATATTATCATGCCGCGGTGCGAGTTTCATTGTTGAAACACGCGGGTTACTCGATCAACGGTTTTTGTATACAAGAGGATTTTATGGATTTGCGTTTCGTGAAAAGTATAATTTTCTGTAAGCAGAATTAAATTTTTCCAAAAGTGTGCACGATTTCATCCACCACTGTAATTGCGATGCGTCTCACTAATCTTCACTAATAATAAAGCTGAAAGTCTCTCTGTCTGGATGTCCGGAGGATGTCTGGATGTAGGTTGGATGTTTGGATCTCTGTGACGCCCATAGCGCCTAGACCGTTCAGCCGATTTTCATGAAATTTGGCACAAAGTTAGTTTGTAGCATGGGGGTGTGCACCTCGAAGCAATTTTTCGAAAATTCGATGTGGTTCTTTTCTATTCCAATTTTCAGAACAAAATTATCATAAGATGGATGAGTAAATTACGAAATTATCATAACTTGGAACCGTAACATGAGCACAAGCTAATTGGCGAGATACGAAATTATCATAACGTGGAACTGTAACATAGGTACAAGCCAATTGGCGAGAAAATTCACCATACATTATTTACGAAATTATCATAACGTGGAACCGTAACATGGGCACAAGCCAATTGGCGAGATACGAAATTATCATAACGGGAACCGTAACATGGGTACAAGCCAACTGGCGAGAAAATTCACCATACATTATTTGTAAATATACAGGCGAACCAAAAGATCTTTTAATTTTTCTATTACGGGCAATGCCATGCGGGTACCACTAGTGCTAAATGCAAAATGAACCGAAAACAAGTTAAATTACTCAAAAGCTCCTCTGCCAATTGTACTTAAGCACACCTCGAATAAAGATGAAAGCGAGAGAAATGTTTTACCTGTTCTCCGGTAATGCTCTTGTAGCGTCAACTCATTAGCCGTTCGAAGAATTACGCGAACAGGTCATTAATATCGACACCGGGGTCATTTCCTCTGCTATTCCCGCCAGATCGTTCGGAAGAATGGCATGCTTTAGTTTATCGTAATAGCTGGTATTAGAACGCAAAAGTTGAGAAAGTCTTAAGAGTTTTGCTTAAGGTTTCTTAATGAATGTATATCTCAAAAGGTCAATCTGTGGTTTATTGGGAAAACTCTGAGTCAACATTTAAAGTTACAAGAAAACAAGTATGTTGAGGAAAACAGCTTTTAAAAAACGTTTTCAACTGATGATTGAAATTAAAAAAAAAAACTTCGAAAACGTGTGTGAAAAGTTTCAAAATATTATATTTGAAAAGTTTCAAAAGACTAGGCTTGCCAGAGTTCTGAAATTTTCAACCAGGATCCCCCCCCCCCCCCCCGTCGCGATTCAAAAGGGAACCAGGGGTGATAGTGGACTCAAGTCAAATTTTCTGAAGACAGTGAAATTTTCCGAACCTATAAGGAAACACGACCCCCCCCCCCCCCCCTTCGTAAAAATTGTTGAAATGTGCTAACAAAAACTGTTAAAAATAAATATTTTAAAAGTTTTTTTTTTTAAATAATTTTTCAGTTTTAGAATGTGTTGTCAGCCCAAAATTTTTAGAAACTTTGGATTCTCAAAAACCCCATGAAGGGAACACCCCCTGGCTGGTTTTAACGTGTTTTAAAGTTTAGAGGGTAGTTCATTCTCAATGCTATGAATAAATTCTAATTGAACCTAAACCAGGGGAAATAACGAATGACACAAGCAGATAACTTTAAACATTTTATTTCTTACATGTAAATATTTGTTAGTTTAGTAAGAAGAAATACTTCGAATGAGGAATAAAAACTTGAACAATATTTACATGTATTTTTCATTCAATAGGACTTTTTTTAGAAACCCTTTTCTGGTTTTAATGTTGCTGTAAGAATCCTCACAAGCTGATTAGATATTAATGTTACATGTCTATGTTTCAAATGACAAAGTAATTATTTAAAATAATCCTTCACAGTTAATTATTTTTAGACTCTTTTGGTCGTTTAGTCAAATTTATCGTTTTCCGGGACCTGAAGTAAACCGGCCGGGACATCGGGATTTTGCCTAGAATCAGGGACTGTCCCGGTTAAACCGGGACGTCTGGCAAGTCTACAAAATACCAAAATCCACAATTTAAGGCTTGTTTAAGTTCAGCTTTGAAGTGAATTTTTAAACTTTATAAACAAAATTAACTTTATAATTCTGTCCCCGTGGCTCTATGATGCTTCGCCTCGCATGCCGGAGGTCATGGGTTCAATTCCCGCCGGACTATTGGTGTTATTTACCTTTCCTGGGATTGTTCGGAGGCAAAGAGGTTTCGATCGCGGGCCTCTGTGTCTAAACGAAGCTGGTTAGTTTCTGTTTTTTAAATTTTTTTTATAATTACTATTGTTTATTTTTTGGTGAGGTTCCAACTGGCCCAAACTGTCAAACACATAAAAAAAATCTTGTCAGTCAAAACCACGAGAAATTTTTGGACCAAATAGGAAAACACCCTTCTTTTTTTGGACCAAATGGGAAAACACCTATTTTTTAATTCCCGACACACAAAGGAAGGGGGTTATAAGTTTGACATGCCTGTGTACCTGTGTATCTGCCTGTGGATCTCTAGCGCCTAAACGGATGGACCGATTTTTAAAAAAAAATCTTGTTCGAAAGGAGAGTTGAACGAGAGTGTTCTTAGCTAGGTTGCATCTTCGAATGACATTAATTAACGAAGATATTAAGTAAAAACCTCTAAAAGGTTTTTTGCAATTTTTGCAGTGAAAACATATTTAAAAATTTAGTGACAAATTGAAGAGTATTTTTTCTGCGTCTGTGTGTGGAATGTGTTTGGAACTTCCATGCTGTATAGAAGTCGAATTATAACGATTTTTTAAAGTAGATTTTAAATACGGCTAAGCTTTTATCCACGCGATCGGAAACCGAATTCATTGTTGACCGACAAGAAAATCAAACGCAATGATTTAAAATTTTTATCTGTTGCCAGTTTCTATTAGTTAACAAATAAAATAATCGTAATTGATTTTTACTTTCTTCTATATCTAATATATAGATAAAAGTGCTGGATTCGTGCAAATTTTCGAATTTTGAAGGATTCGAGAGTTTTGAGGTGTACTGAGCCTATTTAGACCATTTTTGAACCATAAAATGTCTGTCTGTGTGCGTGTGTCTGTCCGTATGTGTGTGACCAGTTTTTCATGGCCTCTCTACAGCAAAAACTACCGCATGAAATCGAACGAAATTTGGTACACATTTGTGCCCCCATGTGAACTTGTGCCCATTGGTTTTTAGCGCAGATTCCTCCAAGGAGGATGGAGCAATGGGACTTTTCTTAAGTTATGCGTGCCTGCTATTCCCCAAGAAGAAACTGGCGGAATCAAACAAAATTTGTTCCATATGTTGCCCCTAACAGGTACAGATTCGATTTAACGGGGTTAAGCTATAAAACTTTTTCGTCGTCAATTGTGACTGCTGTATCTCAAGAAATAATGAATGGAATCGAACAAAAATTTATCGACAAGTTGTCCTTAGAGGGTATGATACTATTTTGGCATCAATAGCTGAAAACGGGGTGGCGCAATCGAACGTTCTTTTTTTCTTTATTGTGAGTGCCATATCTCAAGAAGTAATGCTACGTTCTGGATAAAATTTGGAATAAATGTGAATCCATATGTAAACAGGCGTGGTTCAATTTTGGCGCCAATCGCTCCATGGGGGGGGGGGGGCTGATTTTTTTTTTGAGCACTCACGATTGTTTATTGTTCTTACTTGACAGTTTTGAAATCCTATGATTTTACTCCCCCCCCCCCCCCCCCCCCCGCCTCCCTCTGCAGCCACGCCGTCGGCCGACCGCCTCGCGATGCTGCTCTTCTAGCGAAAACCGTCTCCAAGTTGCGTCCGTATCCGACACACACACGCATACATACACGCACCTACACGCATATAAGCACACACATACATGCACACACACCTATACACACTCATATGCACACACACATACACGCACACTAACAAACACATGCACATAAACACATACACACACACCTACACATACACACAACTACCCACACATAAACATACCCCCCGCACACAAACACACAACTACCCCCACGCACACAAACACACATGCCTACACACATCTAGCGAAAACTATCTCCAGGTTGCGTCACTTACTTGCCTACACTTACACATACACCTATACCTATACCTACATACACACATACACCTATACCTATACCTACATACACACATACACCTACACACACAAACAGATACACACACGCATACATACAGACACCTACGCCATACACACAACTACCCACACATAAACACCTACACATACCCCCCCCCCCCGCACGCACACACATACCCCATCCCCCGCACACAAACACACACGCCTACATATACACACAAACACACTCGCGATTGCGAAAAACATAATTTGAATTCCAGATGTCAAAATTCAAATTTTTTTTTTTTTTTTTTTTTTTTTTGAGCAATCACGAATGCTTATTGTTCTCACTTGACTGTTTTGATGTGCTATCATTTTATTTTCTCGCTAGCACCCTCTGCAGCATCACCGTCGACCGGCTCCTCACGATGCTGCTCCTTTAGCGAAAACCGTCTCCAGCTTGCGTCCATATACTACACACACGCGCATACATACACAACTACACACACGCACAAATACATACACCTACACACACATACTCAAACACATACATACACACACGCATACATACACAACTACACACACGCACAAATGCATACACCTACACACATACTCAAACACATACATACACACACGCATACATACAGACACTTACACATACATACAGACACCTACACATACACACACACAACTACCCACACACTCATGCCTGCACACAGACACAAACACATATGCCTACACACACATACACATTCCCCACCACACACAAACATTCATACACACAACTACCCACACACTCATACCTGCACACAGACACAAACACACATGTCTACACGCACATGCCTACATACACACACACACTCGTGATTGCGAAAAACATAATTTGAATTCAAGAGGTCAAAATTCAAATTTATTTTTATTTATTTATTTATTTTATTTTATTTTATTTTGTTATTTTATTTTTTTATTTGTTTATTTATTTATTTATTTATTTATTTTTTTTGAGCAGTCACAACTGCTTGTTGTTCTCAAATGATCGTCCTTGATGTTGTGGTTCCTTTTTCAACTTGGACCAGGGGCCTCTGCAGCATCACTGCCCACCGGTGCGGCTCCTCTGATCCTGAGCACTGTCCCCCGGAATCCACTTCTACTGGACCATGTCCTACACACGCTCGCTCATACATGTTCACTCACACACGCGCGGGCCTTTGCACACACACACTTAAGCCTACACACACACACCACTGAACTTTTAACACATAACCAACCAGGAGGAGGGATGTCCTAAGGAGGGGGGAGCGGTTCTAGAAACAATAATTCAAATGAGTAGGGTCTTGTCGCAACTAGTAATTGCGAAAAACATTATTTGAATTCAGTTTCAGAATTCAAATTAGAGTTGATTGGGGGAAGTGGGGGTCACATGTCTTCTTTTTTTTTTGTGTGTGTATGTGTGTGTGTGTGTGTGTGTGTGTGAATGAAAATAGTTTTATATATGCAACAATAAGAAAGATAAATCGCGTTCGACTGTCTTCTGCTTATTTCGCGTGATTTTTATTGTTGGAAAATGACTAGAAAATCGCGATGATTTAAACTTTTTAACTGTTGCCATCTTGTGTTTGTTAACAAATAAATGTTTGTAATTACTTTAAGCAAGGATTTTAAAATAATTTTCAATTTTCACTCTTTACTTTGCTTTTGAAATAAATCGGGAATGGGGTCGTTTCCAAAATTTTAAAAGTTTTTTTCCCGAAAGAGCATGCTTAAAAACATAGGATATGACCATTTTTTAAATCATTTGTTTAAGTTTAATATTTTTGGCGCGTTTTCAATGTTTATGTTCTGTCCGATGACATCACAAATGATGAAATGTCATTCTGTGCTGCCATTTTCACGGTCCAAAATATTTAATTAGCATCTTTACTCACGTGTATTGGCAACGATATGGTTGATAGCAATCGTAGAGCGCAATTTTAATTCGCTACTTGATTATCATAACGTATAAACGCAGTACAAAGATGCGCCAAAAAGCATCATTTGTGACGTCATAAAGACCACGCCTTGTTTGAAAAATCGGACATTTTAAAAAATTAATTAAAAAAGACTGTTGAGAAAATGAAAGTATCTTCTGGGTCCATGTATTTTTTTTTTTTTTTTTGCTCATTCCATCCATTTCAATGACTAAAAGTAGTACTTTTGACTGAAGGAAACCACCCCATTGGGACGGTTGTCAAGTTTTGGCGTGTGTAATTTTGTTCTGATTGGGAATATTGCTTCCTCGTCTAGCATGGGGAGGGATAAGAATTATAAGAAAGATATACAGTGGGTCCCAAAAGTATTCGTACACTTTGAAATTTTTCAGTAAAACAAAATAACGCAAACAGATACAGAATTCGAATATGAACACCAATATTTTTTTCGCATCATTCCTATATCATTCAAAATAAAACCCAGTAGTTGTTTTCAAAATATTGATGGATCTTCCTTTTGAAATGGGTCAAAAAACGAAATAATACGCCACTTGTGTTGACCCTTAAAAGTCATTTGGCTTCAACATTTTGTTTATTTATACCCTAATATTTGCTTATTACTTTAAAATGTTTCACTCCATGCCGAGTTGTGTAGCAGCTCTTATTGCGGTGCGTGGTGGCCACACAAAATACTAATTTCTATCTCTTTTTATTGTTTGTTTGGTTTGAAAATGTTTATTTATATTTATTTTAATCATTACCATTCAACTGTGCATTGAATTTCATTCAACTATGATGCTTCCATCATGGTGTTGCAATTTTCACAAGCAGGAGTGTACGAGTTAAATTAGATAAAGTTAGAAGACTGGCCAGCTCTGGTGATGTAATGTGATACCTAGCGATCATTTTGAAGGCTCATTGACCTAAGACAGATAAATATAAACGACCAGTCCTTCGCATCAAAAATTTGGTGGCATTTGAAAATATGGCTAAGATATTTAGTTATCGAAACCTTTCCCTATTCTCTCAATAGTCAATGAAGTTTCAGATTTTGAGGCATTATTTAAAAGCTCATTATCATCAGAATTTATCATGATAACTCATAATTAAAATGAAAAAAAAACCCCAGAACGTTCATTCTCGATTCTTACTCAATTCAAATAATAAACATGTCTAGCAAGTCTAATAAATATCCATTTGCTACACTGAAGGACAATATTAATCGAGGCCATTTGTAAGAAATACAAGAAAAGATTTCGCTTCGAAAATTTGAAATCTAATGTCAACAAACAAAATGACATTTTTTGTGTTCCCTTCTCAAATGTCTGAACACAGCCATTTTGTCGATAAGTATTTTCAATGGATTTTCTGAAATGGAACGGCAAGATGACGAATCAATAAAATATCAAATGTAATAGATTTTCATAAAATGCATTTACTTCGAAGAAGTGAAAAGAATTGAAATCTTTCTTTTACTTTTCAGTTGCTTTGGATAAGATTCTTTGAATTGCATTAGGGATAATTAAATCATGATTTCATGAAAGAAAAATGCAGTACATCAGTTGCATTTAGTAGTTCACAAGATTATATCGAAGGGGAAAAAACAGCATCCAAGCGAAATTGTGCGATATCTGTTTTTGTTGGGAAGCTTAGTTAACTGTGACTGTATCGTCTGCTTAACTGATTGCCAGCAAAGAAAACAAATGATGTTGCAATGTGGAATTTGAAAGAAATGTTTCATTGATTAAGTATAATAACTCGTGTTAAGTTAATCGTGAAGTGATGCAAAACTTCCAATTCAACCTAAAACAAATTACTGCAAAAATTTCATTATGATTTTGAATTCCTAAGCAAGAACATAATAGGGTAACGGCACCAGTAACGTACAAGTGTCCAGTAACAGACAGTTGTAATTTTGGATTTAAATAATAAGAATTTTAGGCGGGTAAAACTGATGTTGCTGCGATCCATGAATACGGTGCAACCATCGAGTGTTATCTGAGTGAATTTTATGAACAAGTTGGGTTTTAGTGGTAGAAGGTTATGAACAGCTATCACGAGGTCTGTCGGTGCTTCATGTTCAATTGAATCTAACACGGTTTTAGATCTAAAAATAAAGAATTTTTGCACATTTTGAAGAGAGAAGGGGAAATTCTGTTCGTTACTCATCCTATCTGTTACTGGGTATCATTAGAATTGCCGGTGTCTGTTACTGGGGGATCGGACCTCTTTTCGAAATCGAGCAAATAAAAATAGAATTAACTAATTCAGAGGATCCAGAATCAACTAAACGTTAGGTGAGATGTAGTTGCATGAGAGAAAAATAGTTTTAAAAGTCTAAATACATTAAAAGGCTCAGAAAATTGAGTTAATCTGAGAGCGATTTCTTAAGTATGTCAGTTACTGGGCCCGTTGCCCTAGTTACTTTTCGCTAAATAACTCAAAATATGTGCTCAAAATACTGACCGAAAAATTCCAAACATGTTTTTTCAATGAAATAAAAATTGAACTTTGAAATCAATTAATTGAAATAAGCAGCAATAAACTTTCGGTTATGTCGGTTAATTTCTAAAAAGTAAATGAAGGGGGGGGGGGGGCATTAATTCGACACACCTTGATACTTTTGGGCATGGCAAAAAAGAACATATCACACGAGTATATTTGGCACCTTAACAGTTCTGGATCTTACTTATTACAGTGAAAAATAAAATAAGAAGTTTAGTAACGAAGGCTTCATTGGGTTAAAAACTTATGCATGTTCGCCAACGCTGGAACTCCAACAATCTAATATCACTAATCACTATTCAATAATTACTAAACTTCTGTGCTTCTATTATTGCGTAATTAATTTTGTCAGCAACGTTAGATAATCCACTAAAGTTAGATTTTATTACTAAGTTTATTATTATTAGTTAGAGAAAAAATTGTTTCCTTTTAAGACTTTTAATATGATATGTGTCTTAAAAACAAATTGTTTTACAATAAATACGAATTTCCCAGCTAATAACTATTGCCTTTTTTCCTATTATTAGCGAAAAAGTATTAATTTGGCTTTTAAAAAAATTATTTACCCTGCTTTGAGAAAACTGGCTCCTAACTCAGAAAAAAGTGCCGACTATCTGAGTTAGGACAGGTTGTTTTCTCTGCAGTGAAACTACCCTAGCAGAGGAAAAACTTTTACAGAGTTCATCATCGCTTCTCTTGTGAAAAGTTGAATGAATGGAAAATTTATCACTCAAATTTCTTTGCTTTTAAGTTTAAACCATTACAGATTCAACCTTGACTTGTGTTTTCGAGCTTTCTATGCGTATGTTTGTGTGCAAGAGCAACCGAAATATCCGTTCTGACCATTCCTGAAACAATTTTGGCGTCATGTGACGTGTGTGCGTACGGATCTCACGTAACTAAGAAAAGCATTTATAGAATGTTGAAACGAGCTGATGTGTGCACCACATGATTTCATTTTACGCCAATTTGATGATAAAAGTGCCTTGGAGTAAGCGAAGAAATGCATTAAATTTTTTCACCCCTAGTTCGTTGATACAAAAATGAGTTCTACAGAGATTAAGTTTCCTCGATATTAACAATTTAGACATGATTCAGTTTATAACTCTCTAAATATCGCCAATAGCGCAAAATTGAAACCTAGATTCGAAAAATATTTTTTTTCGCCAAACTGTTCGACAAGTGTTCGCCAAATTATAACATCACTCGTGTTCGCATTTAAATTGACACCGATTTTCCCCAAAAAAGTGTAAAAGACCCTTTTTGCAACTTCCGAGTGTAACCAAAAGGGGAGGCGCATTACTAAACTCCTCTCAAAGTCTAGGTGCACAATTTCAGCAATCTACGGCCTAGCATTTTTGAGTTATGTGAGATACGTACATACATGCGCACATACAGACGCCACGAGAAAACTCCTGGTAATTAACTCGAGGGTCGTCAAAATAGATGTTTCAGACGTCCGTACGTTCTTAAGTATATATGAACGTGTGGTCAGGCCGAAAACACAACTCAGAATTCATTACGGGGTGAGCAAAATGGAAATTTAGGCCGATAGTTGAGTGAAAATTCTTTCGCGAATATAATACTTCCTTTACGGTGTATAATGAAGTAAAAAGGTGTCGGAGTCTGATAAAGGAGTCAAAAGTTTAAAATTCAAAGAGTCGGAGTCTGTCATTTCCCCTTAGATTCCGCAACTCAGTCTGTGCTACGGAGCCAGAATCGGAGTCTGACTGATTTTGAGATAAAAAAAGACGGTGCTTGAGTATGTCAATTTATTTTACCTCCAACTCGGCCGCTTGGGTTGAAATTTCGTGTATGGGGGTCGTCGACAAATGATGTCACGCTTTTTAGGGAGGGAAGAAGGTTCGTGAAATTGTGACAGTAGCCGCGTTCACAACACAATTTTCGACCCGGTAAATCCCCGCTCTGGCTCCGCAAAAAACTGATTGAAAAATTCTTCGTTTAAATGTAATAAATTATTTTCAAATAAAAAAAGAAATGACTTCAAAAAACAAAGAGGGAATAAAAAGTAAAAAATAATTGGTCATACTTACATACGATTTCCTACTCAAAATCAAAATTTATTTTACAATTCCAGTTCAAAAATCAACTAAACACCCAAATCTAAAATAAACTCTGATTTTAATAACTATACGATACATTATTTTAATACCTAACTAATCATATACGATCTCTTAATTTTTAATAACCATCAAACAGTACTTATCCATTTTTTCGCATTTTACCTCCGTGCTTAACTTTTGGCAGTGAGTGTAAAATTTTATTGTGAATATGCCTTAAAGCGCGAAAAGAACAAGAGCATGGCAGAAGAGGAACGTGTTGGTGAAGTGACAATTCAGAATGCGAAAAGACCACGTGTAAGCCATTCCGCGGAAAATGGTAATTTTGACCCACACGTGACGTTTCGTACATTTCACAAAAAATAAAAAATTTAAAAGAATAATGTACAAAATTTTGTTGCTTAAGAAATCACAAACGTAAGTGAAACTACTTAAAGCAAAAAAGTTTCGTCATTATATTTTAAAACTTTCTTTTTTATGAACTGTAGGGACCGTCACGGGAGGGAAAGAATGACCATTTTCAATGGAATGGCCTTTTTTTTTTGAGTAATCACGATTGCTTATTGTTCTTATTTGACTGTTTTGAATTCCTATGATTTTATTTTCCCGCCAGCACCCTCTGCCAGCACCACCTTCGACCGGCCTCACGATACTGCTCCTCTTGCGAAACCCATCTCCAGGTTGCGTCCGTATCGTACACACACACGCTTACACACACTCATGTCTGCGCACAGACACAAACACGCACTCCTACACACACACTCATGCTTGCTCACAGACACATATGCCTACATACACACACACGAACGCCTACACACACGCGCGCGTACACACACAGCACTGCATACACAACACGCACATGCATACATACACAAACATGCACCCACACACATGCGCCTACAGAAACACACACGCGCATTAATACACACACGCTCGTGATTGTGAAAAACATAATTTGAATTCAAGATGCCAAAAATTCAAATTAATATTTTTTTTTTTTTTTTTAATGGTTTAAAGCATTGCTTCAGATTTGTCTTCGATTCATTTTTCTTTTTTTTTTTGAGTAACTTGTTAATTGGCGCACTTACGCTAGGCCTTCTTTAATCATTTCTAATCAGTCCTACTGCAATAATTTACTACAGTAAAAAGTAACATATTTATCTGTATCATGCGCCAAAAAAATTTCCATCGCTTCTGAAAGCCTTTGAGAGACTCAAAAATATGAATGAAACATTTTTTTTCTTATTCAAACTGACTTTTCTGGGGAAAAAAAGAAGTCTATGGAAAAATATATACACAGAGGTATTATTTCCGTTTATAACAAACCTATTATGTAGCAGGGCCAAACATTGTGGAAAATTTTCATGTCAATATTTTACTTCATAACATTTTGAAACATGACTTTCATTGTAAAGGAATATCATAACAAAAACTCAGTTTCTAAGAAAATAAACTCTGTTATCAATTTTAATGTTTTTACTTCCTTTTACAAAAAAGGAAGTATTGTATTCGCGAAAAAATTTTTACTCAAAAATTAGCCTTAATTTCCATCTTTCTCACCTCCGAACAAATGTTGAGTTTTTTTTTTTCGACCCGACCAGACGTGGATAAGTGCCTAAGAACCTACAGACACCCGAAATATCCATTTTGACGACCACAGAGTTAATTACAACGAATTTTCTCGTGACGTCTGTATGTACGTATGTATGTGCGTATGTGTGTATGTGTGTATGTATCTCACATAACTCAAAAACGGTATGTCCTAGAAAGTTGAAATTTGGTACATAGATTCCTAGTGGAGCCTAGTTGTGCACCTTCCCTTTTGGTTGCATTCGGATGTTCCTAAGGGGGTCTTTTGCCCCTTTTTGGGAGGAAATCATCGTTAATTTCGATGTAAACTCAAGTGGTGTTATAATTTGTCGGACACTTGGCGATATATCGCCAGTCTTTTGGTCACCAAGTTTTGTCGCCAACTTGGCGACAAATTTGGCGGATTTTTTTTTTTTTTTTTTTTTTTTAATTTGATTTCAATTTGGCCACTGTTGGAGATATTTAGAGAGTAAACAATTGAATCACATTAAAATAGCGAATAATGGGGAAATGACATTAAATTGGAGTAAAAGGAAGTCATGTGATGCACACATCAGCTCGTGTACTTTTATGAAGACGGAGAAAATATGTCCTCATAATATTCAGTGCATAGCTATAATATTCAGTGGATTTCATTGCGCAATGAAATTAGTAAATCTTACTCGTTTTTTACGTTTCTACGACCACGAAGAGGATTTCAGGACCGGCACATTTGTTAAACCTATAGGACGAGAAGTTTTTTTTTTTTTTTTTTTGATTACATTAAATTCAAACAAGTAAAATTTTAATAAGCTTAAGCAATGATCTAAACCTCCTCGTTATTAACAATCTGTTTTCATTCAGTGTACACATTTTCAATCCCGAATCGATCAAAGTTAATTTGTTTTGGAACATTAAGACTAGGGAAATAGAATTTCGGAGGTCAGTCAAATTTTCAAGTCCCCTCCCCTACCCGCCACTATTCGTTCTGATCAGTCTCTGGTCTAGTTAATGTTTCAGAATTACATTTCCTTTGTGTTGACAATCACTAGAGCATACTTCCACGGCGACATCGAACCATCTGACTTCCATTTATTCGTCGATACAGACAAAAAGCCGGAAAATTTCGCTGACATGCAAAATACCTTTTCCAGATAGTTTGCTCCAAAACCAATTGATTCTCATCGACCCAGGATTGATAATTTGCACAATAGATGCCAAAAAGATGTTGATAACTACATCATTAGCCAAAACTAAATTAGCTTAATAAACACAATTATTTGAACTTAATGTAATAAAACAACATCACTTTTCGGTCCCTCTAATACAGCTCAGCACATTTTCACGGTGTGACATTTTTACGCAGATATTTAAACTTTATTTCCGAAATTTTAAACTTTGGCTTTTAATTGTGATTTATCCGATGTTACAGTTGTGTATCATAATTGTGATATATACTTCATACTGTGATACATAAAAGTTTCTAATATTCGAATATTTGAAAATTAAAAATCAAAGCTTGAAATTCTGGGAACAAAGTGAAAAAATCTCATTTGTGCAAATGAATTGAGCAATATAGCTTCTTTTAGTAAATGTTTGCTCTACTCGCAACCAGGGCTACGGAGTCGGAGTCGGATTGAATTTGGGGTAAAGGAATCAGAGCCCGAATGTTTTAAATTCCAAGAGATGGAGTTGATCATTTTCAGAGTCAGACTAATTTTGCTGTACATGAGTCGGAGTCAAAGGCCCTAAAATTCTAGGAGACGAAGTTGAAAGTTGGTCATCAAGAACTTTTTCCAACTAAGTTTGTTTGAAGCAAATCCGCTTTTAATTTCGGGATCTTGACTTTTAGCTTCCCCGTAAGCGCTAATAATTTTAAAGGGTTTGAACTGTTCTAAATGAACGAAATTTGTTCAATTCAAAAAGTTATTTTCTATACATGCTCCTCATCAAGAGCTTTATCCAGTAAAGTTGGTTTGAAGCATATTCACCTCTAAGAACAGGATTTATATTTGCCTTGAATTTCCCGTAGGCGCTAATGTTAAGATTTTTTGAATCGTTCAAAATTGTGCGAAAAATTGTTGAAATCAAAAAGTGAAATGTGGGAAGGAGGTGTCTTTACCGAGATCTTTTGAACAAAAAAAAAGTTTGAATCAGACTATTCACTCAAAAGTTATTAGGGGGTAGGGACAGACAGACCGACATGTATTTCTCCCCATCTCAATACCCTAGTTTCCAATTTTTACTTTTTCGATAGTTATTTATTTGATTTATTTTTTGACATTTTTCTGTTTCTAGCAGTATTTTTAAGACGCATTAAGCCTTCTTTCATGCTTTTTTCTTCCTTCTTTGACTTTTACTGGAAAAGTAGGCTAAAAAAAAGCATTTCGTACAGATTCTCCAAAGCGTTCAATATTTCTTCGTAATTGTCGAACTGTGACGTCACATTCCCGCCAGAACAGTGCGGAAATGTAAGAATAAATCCGTCCTTCCGACTCTTTACTTCCCCCTTGTAGCGGCAGCATAATTACATTAATTACTTCGTGGTTAAATGGCTCGTTTGTTAGCGCAATGAATTATTTTCTCAGCGGCAGAAACAGTTCCACTCAACTCTGCTCTGGGAGCCATGTCCGTCGCGTCGGTTATGGTTAATGATCTCTTTCAAGCATGAAGGAAAATGTGAAATTAGAATTAATTTCAGAGCTTAGGGGATCATTTTCTATTCATCTTCATCGAAAATTCTTACTTCAAATTGGCTTCTTCTAAACTTGACTTTGTCAGTAAAATTACTTAACTCAGCGCTTAAGAAAACTCGACAGTATTCTAAACAAGAAATAATTAAACCGAAGACTTTTGCGCATATTTTACACTTATGAGTGATTTAGCAAGTTTAAAATGTTTTCTGAAGAACCAAGTTTTGTCACCTGAGGCAGTGAGAAGTAAAGGAATGTAAGTGGTAATTTTCAAGTTTTGAGTAAAACGCGTTTAAAGAGAAGGTCCTAGGTAGACTTTCATTGAATTTTTTTTCTAAATCATGCTGTATAACAGCACTTACCATGGCTACTAGTATTATCACTTGCCCTGGGATAGAAGAGAGTTTCACCTAGCCTTTATACTGGTTTTCTCCAAATTTTTAATTTTGCCACTCTCTTCCACCACTGCCTCAAATTTGTTGTAAATTACAGTCGGACCTCCATACATCGAAGTAGCAAATTGCCGGAAAAAAATTCGATGTATAGAAATTTCGATATATCGAAACAATCTTATTTTATCATAAAAATCTCCTAAAACATTAAAATTAAAGCTAATTTTCGTGCATGAAACCCAATTTCTAATTTATACGAGCATTGGATTAAGTAAAAGTTAGTAATTGAAAAATTAACAGAAATTACATTTTTGTGCCTTCATACATCTTCATTCTTCGGCAGTTCAACTTGATTCGTCACATGAGGAGATTTTCGTTTTGACAATGTAATCGAGAGAAAAGTAAAAAAATCAATCTACTTAACTTGAATGATTTCTACTGAAGCTAAAAAGACTAGGAATGATAATCAACAGACAAAAAGGATAACTTGAAACTGATTTTACAGTGTTACTGGTTACAATTAAGATTTGAAATAAACTTGAGGGAATTTGAGAACTCCAGAACGGAACAACGACCTATCTACACACCCCTCAAAGCCAGATTTATTATGAGTTTCTTAGCAACCTTTAGTAAACATAATTTTCTCCCCTAACCTTCATTTTTCGTGAGACAAACAGTCTAAAGTTAAAAAAAAAATCTACAAATGTCTCAAAATAATTTCGATATATAGAGATTTTTTCGATATATAGAAACAAATCTTCTATGTAATGAACATTGAAATTTGCTGGGATTTCGATACATAGAAAATTTCGATATGTGGAAGTTTGATATATGGAGGTTCGACTGTAGTTCACTTACACGTCGAGAGTTCTCAAAGTATTCTTACTCAAGCCGCGTTCACAACACACTTTTGTGCCTCGCAAATAACCACTCCGGCAACGAAAAAAACCGGTTGAAAATTTCCCCGTTTACATATAAAAAGAGGTTTTCCATTGTACCCTAGAAAGCGGTTTTTACCCAGTATCCTTAGCAGCTATACCCAGCAAGTAGAAGAACTTGTTTTGCATAATGAATTCTGGATAAAAACTCCCTCATTTACTCCTGAAAGAAACAGGAGGGGAAAAAATCCACATTTCCTCGTTAAATAACCGGAATGTGCTGAAAAGCATGTTATTTGCGGGGTCGATACTGTCCTGATTATCCGCAGAATAGAGTGACGTAGTAACTGCGGTTAAACAAATTCACGGATAATAATCCACAAACTTGGTAAAAACGATGTTAGTGTAAGCAATAACTTAAAAATATCAAAAGCACTCGCATACATTTAAACCATAGCTACACAATAAGAGTGTATGTAAAAAATGCATGTAAAAGCTAAACAATTATCGTTCATTATTGCAAATAGATTATACACATATGCCGGCAAATCGTGCAAGCAAATTAACCGAAACAGATTAAACTAGGTTACACCAAAAACGCATAAGGGAGGAGAGAGGATTTTTTTTCAAGACTGGTCCAATCACTCGTTTAGGAACGTAAGTAGTGTAGACATAAAAGTCAGTGTATAAGGTAGATCAAAAAATCAGTAAGTAATGCAGATCTAAAAATCAGGGTTGAACGATCGAGATTTTGGTGATCTTGAAAAGTTTGATGTCATTGGAAGAGAGGGGAAAGGAATAAGAATGTGTAAAAATAGGTTTTGCACTTGTCAAGATAAATATGTGAACTTATCTACATTCAGTTATTTCTTTGCCGATTATTATTACTTTATTATTATTATTCAAGTGTGAAAGGTCGTGAATAATTCACGACCACTGGAAAGGTGCAGACTACTTTTGGTGACAATTTCTCGTCATATAACTCGCACTTCACTTGGACGATTCTGCCGAGAAACCAGACTCATGTAGTTCATTGTGCTCGATCCTCTCCTGATGTAGCCCCTGGCAACTACTGGCTGTTCCTCAAACTCCAAAAACTATTGAGAGGCTTAACCAGTCATATCGTCATTTTACTTGAAATTAAAATTCCGACAGGGAAAAAACACGCAATGTCCGTCAAACTCTTTCTTAGCGACTGAAGTTATTAACAGGCGTGAAAAAATTCGAGCATGCGCAGAAAGATTTAAAGTCAGCTCATGCAAGCGCTTGATTGATATCCATCAGGTTTTTCACCCACAAAAAAATAAATAAATAAATAAATAAAATACGAGCGGTACTTTTCTAACAGCCGTCGAATATGTGTGCGTGCGTGCACGCATCTACGTCTGAGTTTGTGCGTCTGTGTGTATGTCTCTCTACATATGCGTGTGGCGCGTCTTTGTGTGTGCGTGTGTGGTTAACACTTGTATGAAATTCCAAAAACTGCACATTTTTTTTCTATACGTCCTATTTCCAAGACTGTCTAGTTTGATTCCTTCATAAATTTTATGGCACCCGCATTCCATTCAAGCACTTGTCCCGTTTTTTTTTTTTTTTTTTTCTAAACGACACAGAATAGGCGATTTCAATTTATAATTAATGCGAAAAGCATCTTTCTCTTCAATATAATCTCAACAAATATCCGTGCAAGACACTTATTCCTCATATTTCCGAAAAAAAAAAAAAAAAACCCCAAAATGCTTTGTCGTTCTTTCAAACAAAATTCCGCTTGAATAATGCATTAGCAGCAAATATCTTTTCTCCCCTTGTCTTTTAAACTTGAGAAAGCTCTGCATAAAACACATTTCGACGAGCTCTAGCCTTTCGAACGACATAGCAGTAGAATGTTTGGGCTTGATTCGATGTTTTTTTCCCCTCCTGTTCTCTTCGGAATTTTCTGGAGATTCTTTCGAGGGTGTCTTTAGTTATCAGCGAATTTTATTCCGGGAGGATAAGAGTTCGACATGTTCGGAATTTGTTCCATAAAATTGGTGTCTTTTATGCATATTTCATCAAAGAACTGGCGAAATGTTCTGTTTCCGTGTTTTGGTGTTTAATAATGAATTTAAAGTAAATAAGACGGTTCACATTTGTTGGTGATGAAAAGAAAAGACATTTCTGTACAAGATTAGCACAAAAAAACAATCGAATTTTAAAATTTTATTTTATAGAAATTTTAACTCTTTTTAAAATAATTTGTACACGAAGTTAATGAAAAATATACTGAGTCATTAGTAGGCACAGTGATGTAATGAGTAATAGTTGGACTCTTACCTCCAAAGAAACGGGTTCAAACCCGGCTCTAATTGTTTAGTTTCCAGAAACAGAAAATCGTCAGCAAACATGTCGCAGGCTCTGTGTAAATAATACCTCGAGTTTCGTTTGGCCTTGAATATTTTTGGAAAAATTAAATTCCCAGAGCAGTTTTGCAACGAAGATAACCCAGGTGCCGCCATCTGGTGGGGGAACTGGTCATCACAGTTCTGCGATAGTGGCTGTCCAACGAGGGAAGTGGCACGTGAGGGAATGGGAAGCAGCTCTTGAGTAATGCGCTAGATCTGCAAATGGTGAGCAATCAATACGCAGCACCGCATTATAAAACAAAATAGGGTCATGTGGGGTAAAAGGAAAGCGGAGTAAATGGAAACAAACTATTACCTCACTTGGGGTAATTTTTGAAACTAAACTGTTAGTGAATGTATCTTAGTGTTACATAGTTAGTGAGTGTATTTAATAAAGAATTTGAACGTGTTGAGTGTGCGACAGTAGTCACACCGAGTTTATGTTTCATGGTTCCTTTTTGAATTTAAAATTTAATAACTATCCTAATAAATGATTCAGTTAAGTTTGAATTAAAATTTGCAGTTACGGTAACTTTGAATGAATCTTTTGCTGTGGTTTCATTTATTTCGCAAATCTTTTTCAGTTTTACTTGAACTTTTAATGTACTTACTGGCTTTTGCTATGTACTTGACCCACTATTTCAAACTTGAATGTAATTTTAAATCCCACTTTTAATGTTTAATCTTGTTAGAAATTCATGTTGGCTCGCAAAACATGTAAACCACGTCAAGATAACGGAAATCAGTGAAGAAGAGCGCAGTTAACGTGCAGTGCAAATTAACGTGTACGTGGTTTCGTCTAAATTTACATTGGATTAAAAAAAAAAAACGAGCGACCGATTCATTAATCTCACACCTCAGGACGGAGAAGTCACATGGGGACGCCACCCAAGACAGTGAGTGGTAACTGCCCTGCGGAGAAGTTCCTTCTTTGACCGTGTCATGCCCACTTGGAGGTCACCACACTAACCGATAATGGAAATCAGTGAAGAAGGACGCGGCTAATCCCCAGCGAGATCCCCTGCTGATCAGGGCGGATCCAAGTGAAGGGTGGTCAAGTATTGGGTCTGTCCGCCGCATTCTCCTTTGCGGCGAGGCTCTTTACTAGCGCACACTACCCGATCAGTCCATCATTGGGATGAGATTTCATCGAACCACTCGGTATCCCCCCGGGATTCGAACCCGGGACCAGCTGTGCGAGAGCCATCGGCTTAAACCACCATACACTGGCTGGATACAACTATATAGGGTTTTAACTCGTATATAACCTTAACAATTGAGAAAAAAAGTGCAGGTAACTGAGTGACAACAATAGTAAAATATGTTCATTGTTGCATTTCAGATAATACGTTGTCTTTAAAATTATTCTTTCTTTGATAGACAACACGATAGATGGCGCCACTGGCAAAGGTGGTTCCCATTATTTGATTTTTTTTTCCCGCAGGGTTGCCAACTTAGGGGCTTTCCCCCTAGATTTTTGGGGGAAAATTTTAGAATGGTTTTTTAGGGGGATAAAATTTTTAGAGTTAAATTTAGGGGTTTAAATTTTAGGGTTTTATCATGTAAAAGTGTTTTTTTTTAACCTTTGGGAATGCAATGTTCAACTTTTTTTTTTTTCTATTTTTTACTTACACACATTTTTTGAGGCTTTTTGAACCATTTGTTTTGATCAGAAATGACATAAAAATGAAAAAAAAAAAAAAAAAGCCTTAACTCACTCAGCATTGAAAATAGCAATGGCCACTTGATCTTTTAATTTGCCATATGTGGCGTCACAGTAAAAGATCACGTGATTTCATGACGTCACATGAATCAATCCAATCGCATTTAGGGGCTTTTAGTGGTTTTATGAGTTGAGTTTAGGGGGGGAAACATTTTTAAGAGTTGTCAACCCTGGTTTTCCGTGTTAGATAATCGAGTTATAATAAGTGGAGAGCGAAATGGCAAGTCTTTCCCATTGTTATCAGAAGGGCTAGCTTTACCATTGCGAGTCGAGATGTATGATTTAGGTGGTTAATCACTCTTTTAGGCACACTATTTTTTTTAAACACAATATTCGTCTTAATCAAGCTTTTTTATTGTATTCTACGATTGTAGTAAATCGAAAGTACCTAACTGAGATTGAGTTAAAATTGTCTGTATAACTTTGGGCATTCTCAAAATAATTACACAGAATTTATAATTTTTCCTTTTTTAAAATCAGCACATTTGGTTTCCTTTTATGTTTTTTTTTTTTTTTTTTGAGTAATCACGATTATTGCTTTCATTTGACTATTTTTTTGGCGTCCTATCATTTTATCTTCCCACCGCCACCCTTCGCACCATCACCGTCGACTGGCTCCTCACGATGCTGCTCCTATAGCGAAAGCCATCTCCAGGTTGCAACCATGTCCTATACACACGCGCATACATACACAACTACACACCCGCACACATACACACACGCATACATACAGACACCTACACATACACACAAAAACATACACACAACTACCCACACATTCATGCCTGCACACAGACACAAACACATATGCCTGCACATACATACACATACCCCCCCCCCCCACACACATTCATACACACAACTACCCACACACTTATGCCAGCACACAGACACAAACACACATGCCTACACACACATACACATACCCCTACACACAAACACACATACCCCCGAAAATCCGGATTGTCCAGGTAATAAGCAACACACATTCTTAAATAAGCATACTTATCTAACTACTGCAGAACACAATGCTTTGTACTAAAACTACATAGTACCGTTTCTCTCAAATACTTCATCAATTATAGTTCGGCTGCGTTGGTGTCGGACTGACGTTTCGAGTATGCCATTTTGTTTGCTAAATACTTTATTGTACGTTCTATGCAGGAGTTGTATGTTTAATCAAAAAAATAAATCAAATATTTGGCGTCTTGATAGTTCTTTCTTGCAATCATAATTTAACATTACTTAAGTAAATATTTTTTTTTTTTAACTCTACAAATTTGATCCGGATAAATCGGAGATCCAGCTAAACGGGGACCGGATCAACGAGGTTTACTGCACTCAAATAAATAAAAATTAAAAGCCAAAGTTTAAAATTCCAATAGAAAAATGCAACTTTACACGCAAAAAAAGTCACTCATTTGCAAATACGTAGGTCAGTTAGCAAGTTAGTTGCATTACTTCGTAAATATGTTTTGTCTTAGGCTATTTTGATGACACTGTGTGGCAACACTTCCGACATGTACTTTTATCGTGTGACGTAGCGGCTTCCCCGAGGCAAATTTCGTTTTTCCGATAATCAGTCGCAAACATGTCACGACAGCTGAGAGTAGCGTCCAAATTGGAAATGCGTGCAGTGATTCGTTTTTTGGGGGCAAAAAGGTGCAACTGCACTGAAACTTATGGGTAGTTGCATGAAGTGTATGGTGAAAATGCAATGTCACGTCAAACTATCGTGATATACTGCAACGAGTATGAGAATGGACGTACAGATATTGACGACGCTGAGCGCGAGGGAAGACCAAGTTTGAGCGGGAAGTGTGGGATCACCCTCCTTGGCCGCCTAGACCTTTCACCTCCTGACTTGCATCTTTTTGGTCCAATGTCACAAAAACTTTCAAAGCAATGATACCATTTGAATGACGAAGTGAAAGCTGAAACTCAACAATGGTTATCAGAAATTGGACTGAATTATTTGGAGAAGGCATCGAAACACTTGTACCACGCCTCAACAAATGCTTAAATAATGGAGGTTGTTACGTTGAAAAGTTGATTTTGAATGAAACTATGAGATACCAATAAAGTTATTGCAAAATTTCAAACATTTTTTGTTTTCTTGAACAGTGAAACTAACTTTTGACTGACCCTCGTTCTCCTGACTGTGTTCAAAGACAAGTAAATTTTAAAAAAATAGTTTCTTTTTCTAGAATTACTTTCTTAATAAATTTAAAAACACAAAACAAAAAAAGCTCAGATTTTTTTTTTTTTTAGTTCTGTTTTTGTTTCGTCCTGTCAAAGTATAGCTGTCCCTTAAAAACAAGCAAGAGTGAAGAATTTCAATCCCATCGGCCGAAATCAAATCGGGGAAGATTTCAGTTTTTTTGGAAAGAGTGAAAAGACATGGCTTTGCGGACATGGAAACACGGATTGGGATATCGCGAGATCCGCGAAGAATAGAATTTGTAATGGATTCGAAGGCACAATGGCCTCGGACGGAACGAGATCAATCGATAGGGTTCGAAAGAATAGATATTTTCTCGGAAGCATCGAAAAGACATCCATTCTCCTTCAACTACATTTTTTATTGGTTTCTCATGAAGTTTGAAGTAGAAGTGCATGCATTCTCGAGCACGCAGACGATATTTTTACAGCTATGTTTTAGAACAGTAGTATAGGTAAAAAATATAGTGCTGTCTAATAAGTAGAGTCCGGATCCTATGCACTAAAAATCACTAAAACATGCACTGAAAGGTACTTTTTCGTTAAACATATGTTACTCTGTTTTGGCAACAATAGAAATTGCTTAAAACAATTGGAAATATCTGCAAGTACACGGCAACCCTAGAATTTGGAAACCGAATTTGTTGAGTGTCGTCAAATGCAAAATTCTTACTTTGTAATAGCCATTGAGAAGACATAAAATGGAGGGAGTGAAGACTTTCATTCAAGAAACCGACCCCAAGTCACGTGACAGATTTTAAAGCAAAGCATTGGAGAAAATCAGATTTCTTTCGCTTGTTTCACGCAAAACATGCCAACCATTCGTCGTTGTTGAGCCACGTGACTTGGGGTCTTTAGGTCAGCTTTTGCTAAGCCAATGATTGGAGTCGCTCCCACCATTTTAATTCCTGCTCTAAGATAATAGCTATGAATAAATTAAAATCTCCAAAAATGTAAACTGTGCTAACTCTGCACCTTACTTACTAAAAATACCTAAAATGCACTAATAATTTCAACTGCATAGAAAATAGTTGTTAAAATGTCGAGTAAAATATGAACGCCCTTTCTATTTTTGACTTTTGTTATACAGTGTACCCTCGATTTAACTATTGTCAAAAGACTGGAAAAAATTTTCGTTAAATCAATGATATCGTTAAATCGAGGATCATAGACATTCAATACAATCAAATCGGACCAGTGAAATGCATCGTTAAATTGAGGGAATAGAAAAATCAAAGTTATATACAGTATGCGAATTTGCTCTTTAAATGGTTAAAACTACCAATTTTTGCCCGTTTTTCATATGTGATGGCTCAAAATAAGTGGTCTAAGGACCTTTTAGCTTCAAAATTGTCATCTTTCTGGAAAAAAATATATGTTATGCATGATTTAATTCTAAAAAAATTGATACCTTATTTATTACCATTATTTTATTACAATACGCAAAACATTTTTCAAGTTATTGTAAAAATGCGTAAACTTTCCCCATAGAGATTTATGTTAACACCAGCTGTTTAAGCCTCTTTTTCTCAGGTGCCGGTTTCTTGTTTTGCGTGCATGATATCTCAGAAAGTTTCTTATATATTTCCGTAAAACTTTTCATGCACTGTTAAAAATTTTCCGGAAAATTTGCGGTAATTGTTACTGGCATCCATGTTGCCAGTAACTATTACCGTAAAAATCAAATGTTACTGTAAAATTTTACGGTATCCTCGGTAGGCCGCAGCAACCAATTGGCGCTGGGATCGCTTATTTCTCCGGTATAAATTACAGTAAAAATCAGCTATGCGTTAGTCCGTCATTTTACAGTAACAATTACCTGAAAATCTTCCTGAATTTTTAACAGTGTGCATGTTTGTCTGGTTTATTTTTATAATTAAACTTACAAATTTTCACTAAAAATGAAAGTTAATATTAATTTTTAAAAAATATTTCCCCCAAATTTTGGAAATTTTTGATATTAAGTTATAAAATTTCAAAAAATAAATAAATAATTTTAAAAATAATAAATAAATTTAGGTTTAGATCATAAAAATAAACCAGACAAACATGCATGAAACGTTTTACGGAAATATATAAAAAACTTTCTGAGATATCACGCACGCAAAACAAGAAACCAGCACCTGAGAAAAAGAGAATTAATTAGTTACTGTTAACATAGATATCTACGGGGAAAGGTTACGCATTTTTAGAATAAGTTGGAAAGCTTTTTGCGTATGGTAATAAATAAGGTAACAAATTGTTCAGAATTAAATTATGTATAACATTTATTTTTTCCAGAAAGTCGAAAATTTTGAAGGTTAAAAGTCTTTAGACTCCTTTAGGGGTCGGAGAGTTTATTTCAAAAATTTTAGGACACAATTTTGATAAAATTTTAGGACATTTTTAAAACTTAAATACAATTTATAAGCTTGATTTTCGTAGTGGATAATAAAACGTTTCAAATTCAATCTTGAAAACTATAATAAAATGCATTCAATCTTTTATTTTTCACATTATGAAGCAGAAGTGTCCACATACCAGTAGGATAAATGTATGTCCAATTGCTTCTTTACTTGCCTTGTTGTTGTTTCATCAAGTTGAACTCGGTTAATACGAAATGTCAAAATTCCACGAATTTGTTCGTATTAGCCGTTCTTCGTAACAACCGTGAATGAGTGGTACTGTGAAAAAACGAAAGAATGCTTACCTATATTTAAAAAAATATCACCACAAATACACACATTTTAATCTAACTGTTAGTACATTCAGAAAAAAAAAAACATTTATTCCTTAGAAAAGAATGTTTTTGGAAAATATTGAAAGAGGAAGCTAATAATCGACAATCGCGGAATAGGTTGTAATCCACAATGGAAGATGATAAATTTTATCTCCGAGTTAATTGAAAGGTCCACAGGTAACCAAATGTACAGGCTTTATTTTCTATCCAAAATATTTAATATTTTCTTCTCGATACAGAATGGGACTTCTACTACCTAAAAAATATTTTGAAATTTTTTTAATAAAAGAAAATTGCATTATTCATTTACATTTTAGGTATAGAGGTCTGAAGTGTTTGTTCGATTTTGCCGATACTTTCAATTTAATGTACGTATCATACGTGACATTTTTAATGTAATTAGATAGTAAACCAAACATAACGAGCGAAATATTCGTTTTAGCCGTGATTTCGTATTAAACGTGATCGTATTAAAAGAGTTTCACTGTGATTTACAAAGAATGAGGAAAAATATCTTAATAAGGAGAGATTTAAAGCTCGGTGCAAGTCTGAAATTTTTTATGCACTTAACTTTTATCAGATAATTTGATACTTTTTGCTATCTCAGAACCATCAAAAATATCCCTGCAAATTACAGATAAGTCATTTAAAGATTTGAATGAATAAATTATTTTACGGCAACTATTGCAAAGAAAATCTCCGCTTTCGAAAATTTATCATGGAGTGAATTTGGAACAAAGGCTTTGGATTGCTTCATCATAATAAATTCTTTTTCAGTAGAAGAACAACAAGGAATTAAAAATACAGTTTGATTTTTCAAGCTACTTGTCAACCTTTTATGTTTTGCAGCATCAGAATGACCCAATACCTGTGAAAATCCTTGATTATCAATATCGGAAAGATGATGTACAAACATAACAATATGCTTTTCATTCATCCTTCTCTGCACGGCACCATGTGCATCCATTTTTGTCTGCTTTTTCCAACCACAAAGAAGATAATTTCATATTCCGTCACATTTTAATAAAACAAATTATTATTTACATTTCTAAGGCAAAAAGTTAGTGACTAAATTTAAAAATTATATCTGCAAGAAATAATCCAACTGCAAACTGACTCTTTGCACTGTAAGAATTAACTAATGCTCAAACCACAAACACAAGATACGTACAATAAAAATAAATATTACTTCCCACCTGGGGACAAATCATTTAAATTTTGCTCTAAATAATTTTTTTGAACAAAGTGTTTATAGTTGGGTTCTAACTCAACACAATGTATTTATTTTGTTTCAATTAGCTATGATACCTTTCACTCCACCCCCACCCCTCACTGGCACGGAACTGCAATTTTAGAGTAGGAGGGAATACTCCACCCACCCCCCGCCCGGTTCACTTATTACTTTCTTCTATATCTAATATATAGAAGAAAGTATTGGATTCGTGCAAATTTTCAAATTTCGAATTTTGACGGATTCGAACGTTTTGAGGTGTGCTGAGTCCATTTCGAAAATTTTTGGAAAATGTCTGTCTGTCTGTGTGTGTGTGTGTATGTGTGTCACGTCTGTGTGTGACCAGTTTTTTGTGGCCGCTCTACAACAAAAACTACCGCATGAAATCGAACGAAATTTGGTACACATATGCGCCCCTATGTGAACTTGTGCCCATTAGTTTTTGGCGCGAATTCTTCCAAGGGGGGTGGAGCAATGGGACGTTTTTCGAGTTACGCGTGCTTGCTATTCCTCAGGAAGTAACTGGCGGAATCAAACAAAATTTGGTCCATATGTTGGTATTAACAGGAACAGGTGCTGATTCAATTTTGGTGTCAATAACTCAAACGGGGGTTGAGCTATAGAACGTTTTTTGTCGTCAATTGTGACTGCTGTATCTCAAGAAATAATGAACGGAATGAAAGAAAAATTTATCGGCAAGTAGCCCTTAGTGGATATAAGAACTGATTTTATTTTTGTGTCAACAGCTAAAAAGGGGGTAGCGCAATCACCCGTTCTTTTTTTCCATTTTGAGTGCCCTATCTCAAGAAGTAATGCTACGTTCTGGTTGAAATTTGTAATATATGTGAATCCATATGTAAACAGGCTTTGGTTCAATTTTGACGCCGATCGCTCCAAGAGGTGTTGATTTTTTTTTTTTTTTTTTGCGGATAAAAATATTTTTATTAATGCAACAATAAGAAAGATAAATCGTAATAGATTGTCGTCTGCGTATTTCTCGTGATTTTAATTGTATGGAAATGATAGGAAATATTATCTCAATGATTTAAAATTTTTAACTGTTGCCATTTTATGTTTGTTAACAAATAAAATATTTGTAATTAATTCAAGCAAGGCTTTTAAAATAACTTTCAATTTTCGCTCTTTGCTTTGCTTTTGCAATAATTCAGACATTGGGATAGTCGTCAAGTTTTTGCATCTGTAATTTTGTTTTTGTTGGGAATATTGCTTCCTCGTCAAGCATGGGGAGGGATCAGAAAAAAAAAGAAAAATATAGAAGAAAGTTTCGTGATGGCCACAACATACTAGTTTTTTCATTTATTTTCAAAACCATCAGATCATATTCTTTTCCCCTAACTCTTTTTCTGCAAGATTTGCTGTACAGATATTTTGATTTTCTTTATTATTTTATTTTTATGTATTTTTTGCAGAAGAGGAATGATTGCAAGAGTTACAAAGTATAGATAAAATTAACAGCTTCATATTGAGTATGTGTTTTGGGTAACTGCATCCCCCCTCCCCTCTTCCAGGAAAAAAAGCAGCAGCAAAGGTTTTTCTGTTTCTTTTTCAGAGAAAATTTCTTGGGGTCTACAAAGTTGATTTTATCCTAAAATATAGGCATATCATCATGAAAAGTTTCATTTTTAGGTTGAATTTTTTTTAGCGTAAGTAGGGAATAAATAATGAAAATTTTAGGACAAAACTCGAAATTTTAGGAATTTTCGGACAAAATTTGAAATTTTAGAATTTTTAGAACAAGTCCTACCACTGCCCCTTTGTCTGTCGTCAGAATTAACTTTGAGCAAAGATAATTCACTCTTAAGTGCTGCTGGAAAACTGAGAATATGAGGGAAAGCAGTTCAGAAAAAGTTTCAGCGAGATGTGCCAACAAAACTCACAATCATTCGTTTAGTGAATAGGTGTAGAAGAGAACTACTTCGGATGTTAACAATCATCCATAGCCTCATACGAGAAAGGAAGTCACTGAAATGCGCCTTCGATCTCCTAGAAAATCTAATCTGCCAGCGGTTCGTGAGACAGTCGAGTGTCTATGGCATTTTTAACTGTGCTCAGTGGAAAAACTGATAAATTGTTCGTAAACCGTTGGAATGTATTGTATCTTTTTGGCAAACAACATTTTCTGTTGTATAATGAATTTCTCTAATAGACTTTCCCTTAAACTACCCTGATTGCGCCTGCGTCGGCACATTTTAGAATTATTTTTTTCCTCCGTCAAGTAAATTCTTATACCTCACTACTGCTCTGTTGAAATATCAAGACATTGTGACCAGTAGTTTTGAAATTGAGATTTTAACTATAACCACCCTGTATGTTAGCCCACTAACGCAGCCATAACTTCCTGGTTGTAGGCCATTTTAAAACAATAGGGCCTACGCGGCATTTTTTCCTCAAGAAAACTTTACATCCCGTCTTGATTCAAGTATTTCAAACTACGATATTACGATGTAAACAGTCGCTGGTGACTATGTCGCAAGGACAGATCCAGAAAGTTTTTTCAAGGAGGGGGCAGTTGATTTTTTAATTGATATCTTACTGCGTATCTGGTTTATACATGCTTGCCTTGGTGGGAGAGATGATTTTCATCTAAAACAACTAAAATTTAGAGATTTAGTCAAGGATATCCCGAAAGTATTCCTTTCCTTTTTTTTTTTTGTTGAGAGAATAATACATGCGCACGTGCGTGCATGTATAGGCATGCGTGTGTATGCACTTAGGTGTGTGTGGGAGTGTGTATGTGCGTAACGATGCGTGTGTGCGCATGTATGTTTGTGAGCTTGTGTGTAGGGATGGACGTTGAATTGAAGTTCTAAAATTGCATTTTAGAACTTCAATTTCGTAATAATTTCAGGGGAATGTTTCGTCCCCCCCCCCCTCTTGTCTTCTACTCCAAACATCATCGAAGGTCGGCGAGACTTGCGCTTTTTGAAACTTCGGCTCCGAAAAATTACTAGAGGCTAGTCGCTGAACCCATCCTTTCCTCTAACATTAGCCGAAATGTCTACAATCGTGTCTTTATGACTTACATTTCACAAAATCCCCTGGGGGAGGCTTCTTCCTAACATCCCCAAAGATAGTCCAAAATTGCTTTTTTGAATCTTCAATTTCGAAAAGTTTCTGAAGAAGAGATTCAAACCCTAATCCTTTTCTTAACATCATCAAAAAGGGCCTGTACTTGCATTTCAGGTCTTCCATTTGGAAAAATTACCAGTCCAGGGTCCCTCATGGGAGAGGCGATCACCCCCATCGCCTCTCCCTTATATCCGTCTTTGCTATGTTGTAAAAATAACTAATGAGACGTTGAGCAAAAAACTAATTTCACCAAATCTTGAAAGATAACTGTTTGAGTTTAATATTGCAGTCGAACGCATTTAAAGCAATCGCGAAGAACCACAATATTCGCTCGTTATAACCAAGTGCTCGTAAAAGAACGGGTTAGTGACAAAAATTATAATACATAGTACAGTGCAATTAGACATGAACCTCAACATCCAAAGTAAAAGTTTCCCGTCAACTCCAAATTGTTGTATACTGTCCACATAATGTTTGGTAAAAAGTTACACCGTTTTCAGCGTCGGGTTTTGGGGGGAGGGGGGAAAGAAGTTGGTAAATTAGTAGTTTTTATCAGTTTTTTTTGAAATATTTAGAAAACTATGGTGTTTAGCGCGAAAAGTGCAATATACAAAATAATCTACACTAAATTACGAACAAAATGGTCCTAAACATTATTTTGTTAAGTGAACGGTTCAAGAGTTACGGCGGGTGTAAAAGTAGAAATTTTTCGCATTTTTAAGATTTTTTGGAAAATGCAATTCTAACTACTACGTAAACAGAAATAACTAAACAATTTTATTAAAAAGTAATATTGTACAATCGTATTCTAGTCTAAAAGAAACTAGAAGGCACCACATGGGGTTACAAACGTAGAAATACTGGGAACGAGAACCGGTTTTCTGCAATTTGCGTGAACTGTGATAAAGAACTTGAAGTTAGACTTCTAGCTTCAAAAAAGATTGAGAACAAAACATTCAGAGATACACTTGAAAAGAAAGTTAGCTGTTCAGTCTCTAGCCTCTATTACCAAGTCTATGATAATTAACAACACCACTGTATGTATGAACCCTAATACCAGGGGTGTTTGTGATCCGAAATTTCAGAAATTTCAAAAACTTTTGAGTTGACAACACATTTTAAAACTGAAAAATTATTTTAAAAGATCCTTTAAAAATAAGTTTTATCAATGATTTAAATGATTTTTGTATGCATATTTGAAGAGTTTTTATTGGGGAGGGAGAAGGGTCGAGCTTCCTCATAGTTTCAGAAAATTTCACGCTGCCTTCAAAAAATTTTACTTGAATCCACACGCACCCCTGCCTAATACTCTTTCACATCGGATGGTGTGCACTGTAAGAAAATATGAGAGACTTTAAGAAATACTGTCGAACCCGCTTAAGTGAATAGCCACGAAAAAATATTCTAATAAGCGGGATATTCCAAAAACCGAGATAAGAACAAGCACATTACATTGGTTTGGTGCATTGAAAATGTATTATATTAAGCGGGATATTCTTTTAACGGATATTCTAATAAGCGGGCTCGACTGTATTTTAATTCGAATTACGTGCATATCCTCCACCCTTTTCTACGAATCTGGCTTGATAAGGAAGGGGAGAAATCTCCTAGTGGTGTCTGTTTTGGTTCCAGATTCAAATGAATCATCGGTCACCCCTTATTTAGAAAAAGCGTCCTACATCATTGTTGAAGATCATCTTCATCGTGTTTTCTGATGTTTCCCAGCTACCTTCAAACAGATTTGCGAAAAATACATAAATTACGTAATTGCTCATTATAGGCCTGCAACTTGTTTTTGATGAATACGAGCAAGGAACCACAAAAGATGAAGAACAATTATGTAGATCACGTTCTACGACTAACATTGAAGTCAAAGTTGAAGACTCAATCGATGTAACTGTCAACCAAAGTGAATTTCTAGCTAACACTAAGAACAAAATGGGCCTAATTTCTCTCCTGACAATGTACTTGCAAAGAGGCGGTTGCACAGTTCATCAAGCATCGGGTGAACGATGACTTATTTATAGTTTTAACAGCGATCGATAAAGCTAAGAATGGAGTTGAAGCATGTGTGATCGGTGATGACATGGACTTACTAGTCTTGTTGAATGTTCACACACCATCAGAAAACAAATTGAAAATGGTGGTACCAAAGAAAGGCAATCAGCAGGAGAAGGTGTGCACTGTTTCGGACATTCAGCGAAGCATTGGAGGTATGAAGGGTGTACTCTTTGCAATATACCCCTTCACAGGATGTGACATTGTACCATCTTTCTACAAGAAGGGAAACATTTCATTGTATAGGAAAGCGTAAGCCAACAACGCTCTTCGTACGGAGCTTCTAAGTCTTTAACGATTCCAAAGCTGACCCCAGTGCGGTGGCTGACGCGGGAAAGTATTTCTTTCTTGCGATGTTTGGAGCAAAGAATACTGAAGATCTAGATAGCTGTCGCTACCAGTGTTACTTGCAGGCTATTGCAAAGCAGCTCATACATTCATTGTTCAAGTTGGCTTACCCTCACTTCAACAACTACTAGGCAGCATTCATATAGAACCTACCACCAGGTTCAGCAGCGGCTGGATGAGGAAAAAAAATTACCTCCAGTGGGGGGTGGAAGAAGATTGGTGAATACCTGAGACCAATTACAACAATGCCTTCTGCAACTCCCGAGGAATTACTTTCCCTCATAGTGCGCGAGCGCGTTTAAAAAGTCGAATGCGTCCATAACTGCGAGTGCCGAAGTAGTGGTCTAAACTGCTCAAGCATGTGCAGTAATTGCTCAAGTGTAGGAAGTAATAACAGGGGCACTAATATCATAGACGAAGATCTAGAAGAGGACGGTGGTATGCTTGAAGAGGATTGAATCCTGGCGAATACTTTACATCACAATATGTCACATTCAACGTTCTACATTTTTATTAAACATTAGTATTGAACTCGTTTACGAACGTCAAAAAGTTTGATGAAATATGGATGTAATATACAGGCAAATATGCCTATTTTCTAAAGAAAAAACTTCAAAAGCTGCACTTATAATAAAAATGTTATTAGTAAAAATGATATAACTATAAATCATAATTGTTATGAATTTTTATAATTTAAAATCATCTATGTTTAAAATATATTCATTCTTATTGCGGCATTGTCTGGAGAAAGTTTGGGTTTCTCCGTGCCGCAGATTTATATAACTACGGTCCATGAATGCTTCTTTTCCCTAAAAGTAGAGCCCCTTGAGTAGGTGGTGAAGTTGTCGTTCCTTCAAGGGCTAATCACAAACATACCACCTGCCCCATAAATCGCAATTTGCTTTTACAAAACATTCCTCATACAAAAAATTAGTTTCCTGAGTGATAATGAATTTTTTTTCCGAAAAATCTAAAAAAATACGAAAATTTTCTATTTTTCACCTATCGTAACTCTGCAACCGTTCACTTTACAAAACAATGTTTTGGACCATTTTGTTCGTAATTTAATGTAGATTATTTTGTATACTTCACTTTTCGCGCTAAACACCATAGTTTTCTAAATATTTCGGAAAAACTGATAAAAACTACTAATTTACTAACTTCTTCCCCCCCCCCCTCCCCCCCAAAACCCGACGCTGAAAACGGTGTAACTTTTTACCAAACAATATGTGGACAGTATACAACAATTTGGAGTTGACGGGAAACTTTTACTTTGGATGTTGAGGTTAGGCCTTTTTTCGGTCTATTTGCACCGTACTAACAGTGAGACCCCGATTTTACGTTTCTTAAGGTACTGTGTTTGAAAAAACATAACATACGGGAAAACGTAAAATACGGGAAATATGAAAAAAGCAAAAATCAAATAGAAAAAAAACTAAAGAAACTAGTGAAAATGACTCTTGAGAAAGGATATCATCATAGATATTATTATCATTTCAGATCATTTCAACACATTTAGCTGAGAATCCGACAGTTTAGTTTGAAAACAGTTCGAAAAGGGGATTGCTTATTAGACATTGAGTTCAAAGTAAATGCAGTATCTTCCAGCATTAAAACACTTCGCAAGTTTTTTTTTTTTTTTTTTGAGCAATCACGATTGCTTATTGTTCTCATTTGACGGTCCTTGGCGTTGTGGTTCCTTTTTCAGCTTGGACCAGGAGCCTGTGCAGCACCACCGCCCACCAGCTTCGATCCTGAGCATTGTCCTCCTTTAGCCGCTTCTCCTGGTCGGTGGCGTCCATCCCTACACACAAGCTCACAAACATACATGCGCACACACGCATCGTTACGCACATACACACTCCCACACACACCTAAGTACATGCACACACGTGCGCCTGCACACACAACTATACGCATGTAACCGCTTAGGAGGAGGGGCAGGCTTGGGGGGACAGGAGCCGTTTCTAGAAACAATAACTTCAATGAATAGGGTCCTGTCGTGATTGCGAAAAACATAATTTGAATTCAGAATTCAAATTAATTTCATTCTTTTTTTTTCGGTCTTTATGAAGAAGAAAATAGTCTCACTATTACTATTTGTAAGCTCTTCAATGCGATATTGAAAGAAGGGACGGGCTGTGCTTCCGGTTCTTCTTGTTCATCTTCACTGGTGGACGAAAAGTCCACAAGGTCGTTTACAGATGGAGTAGTAGCATTCCTGTTTTCATAGATTAACTTTCAACAACGTGGATTATTGTTTAAAAAGCACAAATGAAACATATTGCTTATTTAAGAACATTTCTTTCTTTGTTTCACTTCTCAGAGAAATCGTAAAATGCGGGAAAATCATAAATAAACAACTTACAACCTGATAAGATAAATAAATACCTTTGTTCAGTAAGTTACCACCCTATAGCCAGGGCTAAGGCAGAAATACATGAAATACACTGCCAACTCAGTCAATTCCAGCCGAGGACTGCAGTTTCGTGCTTATTAGCACTCATCAGCCCGGCATAGGACTAACTGAGCTGGAGGTGGAAAACCTCTTAAGGAAGCCAGGAGTGCCAAACAAACTGGTATCTAACATAGAATTAGCACTGACCAGACGAGTGACCGAAACAATGGTTAAAGTAACAACGTCTAAAATGCACAAATTCGCAGATTACTGCAGACATGTTTCGGCGTTTCAGGGAATGCTTTTTTCAATGCAAAACGTAGTGAGCTTATGGATGAAAAGACATACTCACTACGTTTTGCATTGAAAAAGGCGTTCCCTGAAACGCCAAACATATGTGTTGGGAAATGTGTCTTTACCTTAAGTTCATAGAACTAAATAAAAGGTTTACAGAACCCCAACATCAAAAAGCCGTGCAGTCTGCCAGTAAGAAATAAAACATACTCAAAGTAATTTTAAATAAATAACATTTATTAAAATATCACAGTATACAACAAGAAAAATTTGTTAAATGCCAAAATTAATTTAGATTGTAAAACCCCCCAATTATCACAGAAATTTCAAAGTTAAATTGTAAAATAAACACTTTTAGAAAAACGCGAAACATTTTAGAAAAATTGTAAAATGTCACCTTCCTGCGCTAAATGCGCATGTTTACATTGCTGAAGAATTCTTGACAAAGCGTAATCGAATTTGTAGATTCATCAAACTGTTCCATCATTCACCGGCCGATAGGCTTGCTTAGTTCTAGAAGAACCTTTTCATATACCGGAACACCAACTTGTGCACACACTGGAATCTCACCGGAACCTTCTGGAACTATAGTCGGAACATCTAGGAAATCCAATCATGAAGGTCACTCTGAAGGACATCGATGATTTCAAACTGATGACAGTTCCATACCACCATAGGAGCACCGGTAAGTCAATCCAGGTATAGGCCAAGTTTAAGTATTAGGCCTAGTTGCAATGAGCTACATCTCTTGATAATCTCCCGCGAACATCTTCAGCAATGGTGACATTTTCCCTCCACAAAAAGGAGTAATTTAGAACATTTTTAAACAACAATTAACACTGAATAAAACTTATCTCAAGCCCTGCTTGAATTCAAAAACGTTGCATCAACAACGGCTCGAGCACGCCGCAACTTCCATCAACAACCTAGCACGGTTGCCAAACCTTCAAAGACCAATCTCTGATTGGTCAACAAAATGCCAAGATGCCAATGGGGAGTAAACAAACAATAAAGTGAGCACTGAAAATATTTCGATCAATCTATTTATACGTTCTATGACCGCGATACGTCATCCCATGACACACCCTACTTTGCATTGGAGATATACATCTCAACTATTCCTGATTGAGTGATTTAACAATCTTTCTATTCGTTTTTTCGGCTCAAAGTAGCCAAAAACATCTCAACCATCGGGTGTTACGTCATAGGATGATTCCGATGTTGCACGATCATGCCCGAATCAATTTCAGTTATCCGCCGCTGGGACACAGGACGCGGAGTGGCAAAAACATATCGGAGGTAAGTTTCAAAAAAATACTTTAACATTTGTAATTAAATTAAAAGCGCTCCAAGATACTGAATAAAGGCTTTTAAGCCCAACAATATGTCTGCAGTAATCTACGAATTTGTGCTTTTTAGACGTTGTTACTTTACGTTACTTTAACTTACAACCTGGTTTAAATTAGCATTTATAGTATATGGAAAAAATGGTACTTGATGGAAAAACGCGAAATGCGGGGAAAGCGTAGATTCGGGGGACGTAAAATCGGGGTTTCCCTGAAACTCATACATACTTCTTTTAATTTTCTTTTTTTTTAATTTAAACTTTTCCGTACATATAGTTGATTTACTCGCTCTGAACAGAATTTTTGTATCTATCTCTCGCTATCGTTTTCGAAGAAATAGTTATGGCCCGGATCACCAATTAAAATGTTTTTATAGTTATCTGCCAAAAACTAGTTTTGACGATTTGGAATTTTTGAAAATGAAATCGCGCTTAAAGTCTTTATTTAAAAGTCAGTTTAAATTATAACTTTTTAAAACAATTGGTGGTATTGTGGACACTGTTAAATTGAATCAGTGGTTAATTGAATTAACCGCTTTAATGAATCAAATTGTCAAAAACAGAACAAAGTCCAGCTTTATTGAATTAGCCGCTTTATTCAATCAGCGACTTTGTGGAATCAAAACTGTTTAGAACAAATGTGATTCAAATGAGCGGCGACTACTGTATTTCAATTGAATAGTTTGTTGTTATTCCTATTTTAAAAACCTGTTGTTTTCAAAAAAAAAATTATTTATTTATTTATTTTTGACTAGTGGTACCAGCAAGGCTTTGCCCGTAATAGAAAAATTAAAAGGTCTTTTGGTTCGCCTGTATATTTACAAATAATGTATGATGAATTTTCTCGCCAATTGGCTTGTATCCATATTACGGTTCCACGTTATGATAATTTCGTATCTCGCTAATTGGCTTGTGCCCATGTTACGGTTCCCGTTATGATAATTTCGTAATTTACTCGTCCAATCTTATGATAGTTTTGTTCTTAAAATTGGAATAGAAAAATAACCACATCGAGTTTTCGAAAAATCGCTTCGAGGTGCACACCCCCATGCTACAAACTAACTTTGTGCCGAATTTCATGAAAATCGGCCGAACGGTCTAGGCGCTATGCGCGTCACAGAGATCCTGACAGACAGAGAGACTTTCAGCTTTATTATTAGTAAAGATGTTTGAAAAGCGGTAAAGAATTTCGTTTTTCCCCCTCCATCGGAAACAACGTGAAAAGCTATCTGTAAAAAAAAAATGTGCCATAAAATTCAAAACCATTTTCTTCACAACATCCTTTGTGTACCATTAGAAAATATTTGAACTTACTCGAAAATACCTACCTCGTTCTCTAAATACGGGGTATTTTATTCAAAAGACTCCCTCAAATGACTCTACCATAAAATCTTTTTTCCAAAAAAAAAAAAAAAAAAAATAAATTACGCCCTCATTTTAAGTCAAAGAAATAACAATGAAAAGCGAAAAGAAGCTCATTAAGCAAATTGCAATTAAATCTGGAATTATTTATTCTACCCGTATTATCTAATAGAAAAAATGGGAAAGACAATTTCAAGTTACAATTACAGTTAAAATGGTGAATGGAGCAAGGAGTAAGTAGCTGTAATAATGCACGGCATTGTTCAAGTCGGCTTATTGTATACTTTAGAGGTGCTCGAGAAACTTTTTTCGGGCTAATAGCGCATTAAACTCCTGGCGCTAATGGGGGTTATTTGAGCGGAATGTGTTTATGGCTTTGTTTCAAATTTCCTTTACCGCGTTAAAAGAATTGTTCAAATCTTAAAATTTGCGAACATCGTTATTGTCTTTGATGTTGAAGAAATACATTTGTGTGAGGAAGTGACTTAAAAAAAAAAAAACTCCAAGAAATGTTCGAAAATAAACTCACAAATTTTCACTATTTGTACTGATTGGTCGCGCGCGCGAATACCTAATAGCTACGTTTCTGTTATTTCTTTTGTTTTTTCGAACACAAGGACAACATTGAGACAAGGTTTTTCTATTGTTTCTTACAAGGGGTTGTTCACAAATTGCATGCTTCCTTTTCAAAACTTTGCAGGTTTCCTTCTCTACAAAGTAAATGACAAGCGTACGATAACCAAGTGTCTAAAACAGGGATCGGCAACTCAGGTCCGCATTTGGGCGATCAAGGGAGCGTGACCCACCTCCCCCCGACCTGGATTTAGAAACTAGTTCAATAAGGTCTTTTTGTGCGTATTTTGTGGCGTTTTTTCTTGGAAATGTGTTGAACACTAACTACTCCGCCCCCCCCCCCCTCCCAAGGACGGGCCGGCGGCAACCTAAAGCAACATTCAGACTGCGTCCGTATAGTACGTGAGCTCCGCTTTTTTCTCCCCAGAACCAGTTTTTATCGGCGTTGCCATGACAGCAAGCCGTATTGTATGGGACCCGTCAATGAGACGAGAAGCCAGTTATCTAACGTCTCTGACGTCCATAGAGTTGGGCGTCGCATTTCATTGGTCTCCACGAGATGAGCGCGCTCTCTCTATTGGGTGAGTACTGACGTGTGCTTTTCTGGCGTTCGCAAAGTATGAATGCTTCTCCCTTTTCGGAAAACGTAAGTCTGTCCGCTTTACGTGGCGAACGTGATGTGCGGACGCTGTCTGAATTACGCTTAATGCAACATTCAAACAGCGTCCGCACATCACGTTTGCTACGTCAAGCGGACACACTTACGTTTTCCGAACAGGGGAAATCATTCATACATTCGAACGCGCGTAAAGCCCATGTCGATACTCTCACCCAATAGCGAGAGCACACTCATCTCGTGGAGACCAATGAAATGCGCCTCCCAACTTTACGGACGTCAGAGCCGTCAGATATCTGACTTCTAGGCACGTTAACGGGTCCCGCGCAATACGGCTTGCTGTCATGGCAACGCCGCCCGAAAATGGTTTTTAGGGAGGAAAGTATACGTTGGTGACGGATGTGCGGACGCAGTGTGAATGTTGCAGAAGTCTTGTGACCACATACAATCCACGTCGTACATCTCCCACTGAAAAAAAAGGGAGGGAGGGGGGAATAATCAATAAAAATTAATTGAAATAAAGATATATTTTTTGATTTAGAAAATGCTTGTTTTTAAGATGAATTTTCCCCCCTCTTTATTACATAAAAGATAATTAATATAGAAGGAAAATTGTTGTGCTTTTTTTTTTTTTTTTGGTTACACCCTAACCATCCCAGATAACCTTTCTTTTTAGCAGTGAGCCTCACTTTTTCAGAAAAATTGCGTTCTGCTGACCTAAAACAAGACGCTTAAAAGACGCACTGCCACGTTGACACATGAAGATAATTTTTTATGGTTGACTAGCTCAAGTTAATTGAATTTGAATGTGATTCGAAATTTTAGGAGTGGTGAGAAGGTGAAATTGAACATAAAATTTTTCTTTGATGCATAGTATATAGTTTTATTGAATAATACTTTTATGAAAAGATCTAAAATTTTAAGTTTTGGTTCTGAGGAGGGGAACCCAGACTTATGATCGGAGAATCGCGTGGTTGATGCCCGACGCGACGGCAGAAAAACTCGCAGAGTACGAGCGGAGTACCTACTGACTAAATCAATGAGCTTGAAAGTTATGTAATCGGTCTTTAAGCAGTTTACTTTCGATATAGTAGGCTGGAGGAAATTTACAACCTGTCCCACCTCTTATCAAAAGTGTGAAAGAAGAGATGACTGGTGACGCCATCTCACGGTGGTTAAGTCAATTATCGTAGAACTATGTTACGGAAAATGATGGCCCACCAACTGGGATCCATTTTCAAAAGACCATCAATAGGGAAGTTTTCGATTTTTCAATTTTTTTATATGATGGAGTAACATGTATGAACATCATAGGTGAAAAAAATTTTGCGATACGAAAAGTAGATTTTTTAAAAATTAATTTTTAAAGTTCAAGCGCTTGTGACGTCAAATGGCATAGGAAGTGACGTCATGCGCTCTTCCGATAGGGGAGAAACCGAAGAACGTGCATTCGACTTCGAAGACGAAACGTAAAAGGCTTATCTCCTCGCATTTAACTCCTCGCGTTTCTGGAACATTAAACCTCTCATCCTCTCGGAAATATTCGAATATCATCGTTGATGTTACTTGAGGAAGATATTTAGATTGTGCTTTAACGAATCCGGCCTCCATAGTGTGTTCAAAAGGATTATTGAATTTCTAAAAAATAAAAATATCAGCGCGCTCAAAATGTCCCTTGCGAAAACACGGTATCTTCGGCGGAAGGCTGCCCATTGGCGCCCTGTGACATAGGCTCGTGACGTTTCAGAAGAGCTCACTTTTGCGCGTGGATTTTTAAAAATTCATTAAAAATCAATCACGGTGTTTTAAACTTCGGCGATGGTGAATTTTTTAGTTTTGAGGGTCAATTAACAATATCCAATAGCCAAAATATGAACATTTAATAGGTTGCAACTTCCCTATTTTGTGGCATTGAAAGGGACAACGCTAAAATGGCAACCGTCTTATTTGAAAGTAAAGAAGTATTTGACGAAATAAAATTAAATATGAAGTTTTCAATTTCAAGAAGTTTGAAAACACAGATCAGAAAAACTAGTATAAAATAAATACAAACAATTTGAGAAAGAAATTCAATCTCCTGTCGAAGGGGAACCGTTTGGGTTTGTCATCCGGAAATCATCAGTCGAAGAATATCTGTATTTACCTATGGAATAACATTCCTTTCCACACAGGTTGTGGGGGTAATTGTATCCATGCCAACAATATTGAAACTTTGGAAAGAACAGCGAGAAATCTCGATCTTAATCCGCTGGGATTTTTCGGGTTGTTGAATGAAGTCCCCCATCGTGAAAGATAATATTTTCCATCAGAAATGCTTTCACATGCTGTTAGAAACTGGAGGCGTTAATTATTTTTCAAATGTCTGCGCACTTTAACATTTTATTTCTTCATTTTTTGTGTATTTTTAGTTTTGGCTTTAAAATGCCTCCGGAAAAATAACACTTCTTGCTTACAGCTTGTATAACTTTTAAGTTTAAGTAGTGCTCCTATTGTCGCTCTGATATGTTCGAGCTTGACCTTGACAACCTTTGCTTCTTTTGGGGGGCTCAGTGAAAAAGGAAAGCGTCAATGGCGCTGATCTAAGTTGGAATGCATTTGCAAAACTTCTACGACAGCAACTCAACTCAAATCAGCACCCTTCAGCATTAATTATTGTCCGAAAAAAAAAGGTAAACATTGTCAAGGTCAAGATTCAACTACCACCAAGAACAAGATAGCCACACTATAATTTTCAAAATTTCAACCTATCTATAAAACTCTCAATATTGCTCACTTGAAAAACTTTAATGCACCGTAAATACATTAGGTATTATACCTCCCCCCCCCCATATGCTTCAAATATGTACTTATTAATCGTATAAACTTTTTACTAAATATTACGCCTAAATAACTTTTATTCTTTTATTAGCGATTAATATGCTAGCTTTGCTGGACATTTTCTATCGATAGTGCTAAGGTACCCATCATCTTTTCCCAATAGTAATAGCGAATCCCCTCAAGTACTACGGAACATCCCTCTCCTCTAAAACGACACCACGCAAAGAAGAAACCCCTAATAAAATCCTTTAGATGGGTAGTGGGTCGGCCTTGGTAGTGGTCGCTCCGAGAAACCACCACTTTATTGTTACGCGTTCGGTGCAACTTCACACTTTCCTTGCATGACGACACAGAGAAAACCACTGGAGATTTATTCACAACTATGTAGAAGAAATATCGTTAACAACTGCTAAACTCACCATAGCAATTAGGCAAATATCAATTAACACTGTATACTCAATGATGGCACACGTATTTATATCCAAATACGCAAAAACGTAGCGAAATGCCTCACAATAAACAGAGCAACGCTCAGACGAATCTCAGACAGCTAAAAACATAACTGAACCTGCTTCAAATGCCACTCGGCTTTTTATACTGCTTTGGAAAGTCCGACAAAATTCGAAATGCTTCTCGTATTTTCTTTTTATTCCATTTACAAATCTTATCATTCAGAAATGGGGGGAGCGTATACTTCAGTCGAAAGTTAGGGGGTTGTATATACATTACAAGAAGCTATTTACAAGTTACGTTACTAAGATAATTTTAGATGCAAAATAATGGAACAAACGCCTAATTTTGCCAGATTACAACAAATTAATCACAAAAATAATTACTATTTACAGAATTTGTAACATTATTTTAAAAATTCTCTCTTTTCCCCAAATTTTTGAAATCAAAATCACTTGACTCCTTTTCTTTCAACTTTAATAAACAATAGATGGCAGTACAGCAAAAGTATCCTTTTCCGTTGACTCAAATTCTTGTTAAAATCATTCCAAGTTTTGAAAACAAATATTTGGTTTTTCAAAAAAAGATTTTGAACCATTTAATGAGTGCTAAAGCAGTCGATCATTTTCCTGCATTTTCCCTGAGGTATTCAATCATTCTATTCCCTGAGGTATTCATCTATAAAATTAAAACTCATTCTTGCATACATAAACACGTTTTTTTCTCAGCCCTAGGTGAACGGTGTGAACAAACTGAGACATCATCCGCTTGCGAAAGTAATTCACAAACATTTTTTTTTTTAACTACAATCTAGATGATCAAGTTTACACACTCATAGGGTTTTTTTTTCATTACATTTATAAAAATCGAATGACTCACCTTTCAACGACTTCAAGTTTCAAGGTCTCAGTTTGCGTCAAAACACTCCACCCATCCCCTCACAAGCCGTAACCGTCGTAAAGGGCAATCTTCATTTCTCCTAAACGAATTTCAGAACTAAAAATTTACGAAATTTCCCCCTTTTTACCCCATTTAGAAAGTTAGCTCTAAGCTCTAGATGCTCCATAATTTCTACCTAAATGATAAAACATATTCTACATTCGTCTATAATTACTCGCCTTCAATTGTTTCTTCCTAAAATAACGTTTTTCAACCGATTTCCAGAAATGTGTCGAAAAAACACACCCATGAAAAACGAAAGCAAACACTAAATACAATGCTACAATGTCAACTTCAATCTGTACAAACCCCCTAGACTGTAAGTTGACGTCGAGCCATTAAACAATGATGAGCACATTACGATGGTCATTTCTTCCACGCTCCGTTTACAATTCTAACTGTAATCGTAGCTGAACGAGAATGAATCGGTGCGGCTTTAATTGCAATTTAGCTAACGATGGTGTTCTCTTCTTATTAAGGTGTTGGTTCAGTGATATTAGAATGGGTTTCAAAAAGGGATTGGTAATTACATTGTCTTTTTGCAGGAGATAGAAGTAACTTCAAGTAATCAACCAAATATATATTTGCCAATATAGCCTCCTGTTGGGTGGTTTAAGGGATTATTTCGGTATTCCATCTTACGTAGGCTGTTGTTGTTTTTTGGAAGCTAGGCTGGCAGTTTGGGATGCGCTGCTTCACTTTTCCAGCTGTACCGTAATTTAGTGTGAAGTTCGACTTCTACAGTACACACATGTCATAAAGACCTGTTTATAGGGTAGGCAACCATTCACAGACAACAACACATTCACACAAAGAAAGGACAAGGACAGGAGAGAGAAAGTACATCCATGCCCGAGCCGGAATTCGACCCCGGGACCTCCCCATCATCTAAACGTATGCTCATGCAGTTTGAATTGAATAAATACCTTTGTAACAAGGACCAAATTCGCTGTAAAATTACACACACGTGTTTTTGGGTAACAAGAAATTATTTTTCCAATACAAAAGAAGTGAGTTTTAGGATGAAAAGACATCTGACAAAAAATTTGAAACCCTGAAAAACGGGTACACAGTTTTCCTGCAAATATGGACCTGTTTACGCTGTTTCCTATTCTTTCACTTCTTATACAAGTATAATTTATTTCTTTTTACAAATCACGACTTCTAAACGTCTGACTTAAATGCCTTGTGATGATGTTATGTGTTATTGGAGTCCTAAAATCAAGAAAGTTGCACACTTTACCAAATTAAAGGTCAGAGAATTATTGCCTATTTAGGAAATGCTAAATCCTTTCCAGTGAATTTTCTCTAAAGGTAAAATAAATTTAATTAATGAAAATATTACCCCATATGGGTTAATTATGGGCCACATCATACTTTCTTAAGCATTGGTTTCCTAGGAGCGAATCGCCGACCTTCGGCGTCGCTTATCACCCAGAGGAAAAGTTGATTCTTCTGCGCACGCGCGCCCGAGCGAAATCGACGTTGTGAGTGGCCACGTCGGAATCACTTGACTTTGATTTCAGCGTCACGCCGAGTTGCGACGCCAATGCTCGGTGATTTCGCTTCTAGGAAACCAGGGCTTTAGTATACTAGAAAATCACCCGTCAAGGTATGACGAGGAGAAATTGCTTCCACATTTGAACGAAGCAATTGCCTGTTTGCCTGTTTGGGGATATTTTGATTGTTGAAACTGTAACCCACACTCCAGTGGATTAACCCTAAACTCCAGTAGATAGCCTTCATTGTTGACCGTTTTTTCGTTTCTTCATTCCCATGAAAGGACACAATCCTACCAGTCGGACTCACACCAGTAAAACAGTTTAATTACCGGATTCAGTTAAGCCTTGTCAAAATAAAGCATTTCCCTGCATGTCAAACATTACCAAAAAATATTATCAAATTATCATGACGTGGCGCGAGTTTTATTATTGACGACGTCAGGAGCATTACTCGATCATTGGTTATTATATACATATGAGGATTTCATTTCAAAAGAAATTGTAGGCTACCTCTGCTACCAAGGTTGTAATATCAATTTTCTATTTTTTACTTTATCAGTTTTTTTTTTTTTTTTTTTACTTTACTGCTGCCAAAGATATAATTATTGGTTTTAATTTTACTTTAATGATATTTCTTACTTTACTAGAAAATCACCCGTCAAGGTACGACGGGTGAAAATTGCTTCTACATTTGAACGAAGCAATTGGTGATATTTTTATAGTGAAAATTTAAACCCTTACTCCAGTGGATTAATCCTAAGCCCCAATTGATAGCGTTCATTGCTGACCTTTTTTTCATTTCTTCATTCTCTTAAAATGAGTCTAATCAGTAAAACAGTTAAGTTACCGGATCCAGTTCAGCCTTGTCAAAATAAAGCATTTCCCTTCATGTCAAACAGTGTCAAAAAATATTATCAAATTATCATGCCTTGGTGCGTTTCATTGTTGATGACGTCAGGAGCGTTACTCGATCAATGAATTCGCTATTATATTTTTGAGGATTGCTATTTTTTCTCTTATCAGTTCTCTATCCTTTACTTTACTGCTCTCAATAATATCAGTTTTCTATTTTTTATATCCTCGCGATATTGGGGGGGGGGGTAGCCCTTTACCTCAGGGGGGTGGGTACCCCTGGACTTTTGATCTTTCTAATGAAAAATGCCAATGCAATTCGTGCAAAATTCTTTAAATGACGTATGAAAGCCAACGGCTAAAAATGAAATCAAATCTCTCAGCTTTCACATGAAAGCTATTTTAACGCCCGATGCGCCATCTGTGAGCGATAACAAAAAAGAACGCTAGTATGATTGATAGCGAATTGGATGCTCGTCAAACCATTCTTTGTTCTTCCAGCGAAACTTTTGAATATCAAACGAAAAAGAAATATTTTTTCCTTAATATACGCTCTCTGTGTCCCCTACAGCTCTATAGTGTGACATCGAAAGCAAATAACTGTTCAGTTTTCAGGGAGAAAAGGAATTCGCATTTCTTCAACTTCGAATGTGTCAGTCCTTTTCTATTTTGCTAGAAACAGGAAATGAAAAATCTAAAAGAGATGGAATTAAGAACAATAAACCTGCGCATCGAAAAAAGCGCTTGAGTTTTTTAATATAATCAAACTTTTTTTTTTCTAGCTGGTTGTGAATGCGAAGGTTCGGTTCCGTCTGGTAACAATGAAAGAAGTACTTGATTTGCTATTTAAAAAATAAAAAACAGACGATAAAAATTGACCGAACAGAAAAAAAAACCGTGAACGATTTTTGTTGTACTAGAGGAAGGAGGGGGGGGGGGGACAGACGTTGTTGAAAAAAAAGAAAAAGGCACTCCCCGGGAGTGCCGGCAGAAGTGAAAACTTGAGCAATTGCGTCTGTATTTTTTGAGTCGTCAGGAAATATTTTTTTACTCGTCAGGAAAGATCCAGCAGGAAATCCTTTTAATGAAATGTTTTTTCATTCACTCTGTTATAACCTACTACTACTACAAAAATTATATTACAATTTTCATGCAATGCGCTATTGTTCATGAAAAATAATGCATATTGTTTTAGGAGGGTCAGTCAAAAGGTTAGTTGCACTGCTCTTGAAAACAAAAAAAAAAATAGAAATTTTGCAATAACTTTATTAATATCTTAAAGTTCCATTCAAAATCTACTTTTCAACGTAACCACCTCCGTTATTTAAGCATTTGTCGAGGCGTGGCACAAGTTTTTCGATGCCTTCTGCAAAGAAACCCCGTCCAATGTCTAATAACCATTGCTGGGTTGCAGCTCTCACTTCGTCAGCCGATGGTATCGTCTCTTTGAAAGTTGTTGTGTCATTGGAACAAAAACATGGAAGTCATCAGGTGAAAGGTTTAGGCAGCTAAGGAGTGTGATCCCACACTTCCCAACCAAACTTGGTCTTCCCTCGCGCTCAGCGTCGTAAATGTCTGTACGTCCATTCTCATACACGTTGCAGCATTTCACGATGGCTTAACGTGACATTGCATTTTCACCATTTTAGTCACCATTTTATGGTGCTCATTTTAGTACAGTTCCACCTTTTGCCCACAAAAACCGAATCACTGCACGCATTTCCAATTTGAACGCTACTTGTCGCTTTCGTGACATGTTCGCGACTGACTATTAGAAAACTTAACTTGCCTTGGGTAGAGTCACTCCTATATATAGGGGTCTTAGACTCGGGGAAGCCACTACGTCACGAGATAAAGATACATGTCTGAAGTGTTGCCACACATTGTCATCAAAATAGTCTTAGATGGAATATATTTACGAAGTACTGTAACTAACCTTCTGACTGACCTATGTACATACAAAAATTGCAATCCATTGCAATAAAACGTATATTTACAAATACATGAAATATGAAATTTAGTTAATTGGTATCCTTTGAAATTACTACCGATGAAACAAATGAATTTTCATCCACAATTTCAAAACTCTTTCATCATCATCATGATTATCATTATATTCCAAAACTGATACTATATATTTATGGTAACTAAAATAGGAAGCGCACAAATTTTGATTCGAATATATTTAAATATCTTTATAAAGACTGCATCAGTTGCAAGACATAAAAATTCCACTACTTACTGCTTTACAAATTGTAACAACATTACGCGAGGAGAGGGGGGGGGGGTAGAAAAAAAGTCTTCAATATATTTCTGACACTATTCTTGCTTATTCTTATGCAAAACGACCCCCTAAAGCTACCGTTTTTCTCAAATACGTCCCTCTTTTTAAAAATGACATCCCCCATTTTTCCCGTTTTCGAGAGTTCCAAAACCATTATTTTTACTTGGGGGTATTTTTTTTTACCGTTGACATTCTTCTGAGGAGCTAAAGAGGTGAAAAGTTTCAAAACATGAACATTTATAGCAAATAGGGAGAATCAAGGAAGCATTCCCAAAAACTGTTCAAAAAATCTTCAGAACGCTTTTTTTCCCCTGGGGGAATCTTCTGCAATTTTTCGGTGTAAACCACAGTATCGAACTTATCACGATAATCCACCATGTATAAAAACATCTTCACGCTACAACTGTTTCGTTTTTTTTTTTTATTTTTTTTTAATTTCTGAAAAATCGCATGTTGCGTACAAGTCGTACCGCAGATCTTCAAAACTTCCCGTGTTATTTATATTTATTCAAATTGCATTCACAGATGCAGTTAAGATTGAAAATGAAATTAATTTTCTTTATAATATAGTACAGGGGTACCCACCTTAGGAGGGAGGGGGGGGAATGGCGCAAACTGCGCCATTGAAATTTTTAGAGGGGTTGTTTTGAGAGGTATTTTTTACTTTTGAGGTTCTCTTGCTTTGGGGGGAGGGGGTCACGACATTTAGAGGGGAATGCACCCTTGTTCTTAGGGGGTGGGCACCCCTGAATATAGTTTTAATGTATTTGTGTTTCTGGAGATGCATCGCCCCCATTACTATATCAAGAAGTTATAAACAATGGGCGATGCATCCCCAGAAATAGGGGTGCGACATCGATGCTTTTGTTAAAACATCGATGCTTTTAACATTGATGTTTTACTTTCGATGTTTTTGAAGCATCAATGTTTTGGTTTCGATGTTGGTGTTTTTGTATTTTAATTTAAAATTATAATGAAATTTGCTCTCCAATTTTCTCGCTAGGTAAAAAAGTTTACTTAAGGAATTGCTCAAAAAAAAAATCATTTATTCGCCCACATTTTATAAGATCAATTTTTATGTGTAGAGGATTAAGATCACTACAAGATGGTAGAAGATAACTGGAGTGTGGGGAAGAGGTCAAAGCTATTTTAAGAACTCGAAACAGGTAGTCGGGGGCCAGAACTTGCGGTTTATTTCAAGGCTCCAGTTCTTAAACTGATGGAAAATCCTATAGATTAGTATGGTGAAAATTATAACTTTAAAAGTTCAGGACTGGTAAAAGTTGCTTTAAAGTATTTGACAGTGATGGCAACTTCTGTCCCATCGGAAAGGATTTTTTCTCTGACTGGTGGGATATTCAGCGAAAAGAGAAATGCTCTTCTGGGGAACAAAGTAAACAAACTTCTTTTTCTCTTGACTGTCAACACCAAATATTGGGGGTTACTTATCGACTTCCCAGCAACTCCCTCTATTACTTACAATTTGAGTTTACTTATGCAGCACTAACAATGCAACACATATTTCTTGCTCTGTTAGAATTAATTTTGCATTTTTAATATAATTTGCACAACTTTTTCTCATCATTCAACTGACGGTAAGTGCTATATGATACATTTTTCTTAGATTCTTTTTTGAGGTAGATTTACTTTTAGTTTCATGCAGTTTGGAAATATTTCCTTATTACTATAACTAGTTTGTATTAATCGTAGCATGTCTTATTATCGTGTTTTGTCCGATAATAGTACTAAGATGTTGCGAAATTTTTTCTATTAAATTGCATTCAAGATTGTAGGTTCATTGTTTTCAATATATTCATCGGGAATGTACTCTTTTGTATTGCTTTAATTAACACACATATATATACATACATATATTTTTAATATGGAAATTTCTGAAACCATAGCTATAATTTGTCAAATCGACGCAATGGCAAAAGAATTCACTGATCCATTAAGAAACATGTGTTAGAAATAATCATATATGTAAGTCTGTAATGTAGCATATTAAAAAATGTATGTTATATATTGATAAAAAGATCGATGTTTTAAAACATTGATGTTTGAGAACATCGATGTTTTTTGGTCGATGGATCAAACCATCGATGTTTTAATTTCTTACATCGATGTTTTGCCATCGATGTCGCACTTCTACGCAGAAGTATAAATGTAGGGGAGACCGGGGTTAGTTGTGCCAGGAACAAGTTATGCCATCGAGCCTCCTGATTGAGCCAATAGGTTTCAACACCTGTCGCGACATTTTAGCTTATGTTCGACGAGCACGAACGGTAGCGACCGGTTGGTTAATCACGTGACAACAATGACGTCAGTGGTAACTTACCGGCTGTTCACGAAGCAATGCTTCATCGAACGCTTTCGGTTGATCACCGGTTACTTGCGCAGACATGGAGCAAACGAATAACACGCATGTGAAAAATACTTAAAATTAGTCAAAAATGTCACGTGGTTCCATCAACCAATCAACCAGCTTAAGTTGCGGTTGACCGGTAGATCGACCGGTGAGGCTCATAGAAAGACATCTGAAGCAACCAGTTAACCGGTAGCTCTCAAGAACGCTGCGGTTAGCAACCGGTTACTCGCCGGTCGACCGGTGAGGTTCGTTGAACGCAAGCTGAGTGAGCAGGTTGATAGTCTCATTGTCTTGTGTAAGTTTGGAGATATAGTGTTGAACTTGTTTTCAACACACAAATGTTTATCGTGTTTTTCTCCAGCGAAAGTAAATTTTGTGACCTGCATTGGAATTGTCATTGCCACTAAAGATACTGAGGTGTGAAAACTTTTCAACATTATTTAAATACCTGTGTTTCGAACTGCTATTCTATGCACTTCATTTGTTGATTATGATAATGTTTCGGAAACTATTGAGTAAAGTTCAAAATGGCGTAACACGGGGCCAGTTGTGACAAAGTTAAGGAGGCACGTTGTGACAGTGTCATTACTTGCCCGGTCCGTTTATCCGTCAGAGATTAGAGCGGCGATGACCAAAATGATAGTGAAAATAATAAATGTGATGCTGTTACCAAACCCAGCACTTCAGCAATAAATTTTGCCTGTGATAGTTAAGAATTCAGATCAGTCTTCAGAAGTGAGAAATGTCATTGAATTAGATGAGTCTATTTCAGTTGACATTAGCATTGTGACAGCGGTACGTTTTATAGAAAAAAGACGGCCATATAAAACTGAAAATCGAAGGTGCAAGCACTCCGCTCGTAAATGTTTTAAAACCTGACATTTTAGCAATCGCACCTAAAGAGAAAATTCGAGCAGAACAAAGAGCAAGACAACGCAAGAAACAAATTGAAGAAAAAAAACAAAATTTAAACTGTACGGAAATGCCAAAAAAAACTACACAAATTTACGCCAACGTTATTAAAAAAAATTGAAGAAGAAAGATTCGGGTAGCTCTGAAGATGATAAAAATTGTTTATGTCCAGTTTTCTTAGAGCAATGCAAAGTTTCTAGACCCGTAGAAGACTGGGTCAATGCATGGCAATTAAAAACTGGTCAAAAAATGTACCAAAAAAGAAACCTTCTTTTATTTGCGTTAACATCACATTAGATGTTGAAACAAGCGATGATAATGAGTGATTATAAAATTAGTTAGGCCAGTAGGATATGGACCTACGCATTGAAAGAATTACATAACCAAAACCGAGTCAAAGATTAATATGGCCAAAAATTAGTGTTGGTCTACGTTTTAGCTTTCCTGATTAATAGTTTTTTAATGTGTCCCAAAATTTTTTGTACAAGTGTTAATAATTTAACTATTTTATTTTCATTTCGTTTCAAGTGTTATTCAAAACATAAAGTTGTTCTTTTTTGTGTTAAGATCTTTATAAATAAAAATTGTTTTCGTTCGTAACCTAAACTATTCCATTTAATTGCATTTCATACATTATTTGTACACGTTACAACGTATTTGTACGCGTTTTTTTTGTGTGTCACAACATGCCTCAAGCTTGTCACTACTAGCCCCGCTACGGAGAAAGTTGGGACTAATTTAGGCTACGCAAAGTCCATTTTATGGAATGAAAAACGTTTCAAATGTTGATAATTGTTTTATAAATATGTTGCTCAAGGTTTACTCCAATAATATGATGCATTCAATGTATCACGTCAGTTCAAACCTTACGGTAATATCAAAAATGTCACTACTAGCCCCGGTCTCCCCTACATTAATGCTATAATATAAACATATTTAATTTCATTTTTAATCTTAATGATATCTGTGAATGTAACTTGAATGAATATAAATAACACGGGAAGTTTATTTTCTGAAGATCTGCGGTGCGGCTCGTATACAAGTCTTTCCAAAAACATTTAAAAAAAAAACTCCATCGTGAAAAAGTTTGCCACATGACGCTCATAGGAGTGAGTCTGATACTCTGGTTTTACACCGAAAAATAACAGAAAAAATTGTAAAACGAACCCCTAGAAAAAAAAAAAACAATGATATTTTGAATAGTTTAGGGGTGAATAGTTAGGGGTTATTCAAAATTTTTAAACTATTCAAAATTTGATTCTTCCCACTTGATATAAATGTATACTTTTCAACTTGTCACCTGTCTAGCCGGGGCCGTATACAAGGGGGGGGGGGGTCTTAGGGCTCAATCCCCCCCCCCCCAAAAAACTTTCGGTTCGACATTTAAATGTTCGTTTATATTTAAAAATGTCCAAAAAATATTGTTCCAAAATTCAAATTTCTTTCATATGTATAGTAATTGCATAAAACGCTTCCATAATAGATAACCCGATGACTTGAACATTAGCACAAAAAGCGCAAAGCTCCGCATGAAACTTTTTAAAACCTTCCCCGAAATTATTTTTTGGTTACGGCCCTGTGTCTAGCCCTTCGGAAGAGAATTTAATGAGTAATCGGCTCTTCCAAATAAAAATAAGGGTTGTAAAACTATCAAAAAGAAAAAAAAAAAGAAAAAAAACGGGGGGGGGGGAGGAGTGGGACGTGGTGTTGGAAAGCAGTGGGTCATATTCAGATTCAGGGGGTCATACTCATATACATAATAGCCAATAATCGAGTAACGCTCCTGACGTCATCAACAATGAAACTCACGCCACGGCATGATAATTTGATAACGTGTTTTGGTAATGTTTAAAATGCAGGGAAAGGCTTTATTATGACAAGGCTGAACTGGATCTGGAACTTAACTGTTTTACTGGTAAGACTGAGCCCTTTCAGGGGAATGAAGAAATGAAAAAGTGGTCAACAATGAACGCTATCTACTGGAGTTTAGGGTTCATCCACTGGAGTTAGGGTTACAATTTCAACTATCATAATATCGCCAAACAGGCCATTGCTTCGTTCAAATGTAGAAGCAATTTTCCCCTGTCATACCTTGACGGGCAATTTCCTAGTTTTAAATAAGAATCAGCAAAAAAGCAAGAATGGTGTCAGAAGCATATTCAAGGTCACGTATTGCAGTTAAATGTTCAAAACCGTACAGCCGCGTTTAAAGCACGCGTTTTAAACAAAACGCTTAATGAAACAAAACTTATCTCTAAATTTTGCTCAGATAATAAAATAAAAGTACTGTAACGGATTCGCTGCGGCTTCCAACTTTCTCGAAAGGATGACACAGTTCTTGATTAAAAATACAGGAAATTTATTTACACTATGTACAGGAAAGAGCGTCAACAACTGCTAAATTAATCATCAGCAATTAAACCAATATCACTCAACACCGTAAACTCGACGTTTACACACGTATTTACTTCCAAATACGAAAACAACACAGCGAAATGCCTCGCAATAAAACAGAGCAAAAATGCTCTCAGTTCGAAATATCAATCAAAAACTAATTCTTTATCCAACGTAACCGTTTATATAACACCGAAAAGAGAGCTCTCAAATATTCCAGAAAATGCTACAACGTTCTACAACTACACTTCCATTGATAAAATCAGGGAATGAAATAAGAAAAAAAAAGAATAGGGGGTTGTATACTTTAGCCATATGTTAAGGGGTTGTATATTCATTACGGGAAACTATTCACAGGCTACGTTACTACAATAATTACTATTTACAGGATTTGTAACAGTACTATCTAACGTATCATTCTATGAAAGTAAACGTATCAGTCTCGAAGCTTTCAAAATAAACTTTAAAACGAGCTGATGTGTGCCTCACATGACTTCCTTTTACTCCAATTTAATGTCATTTTCCCATTATTGGTAATTTCAATGTGATTCAATAGTTTACTCTCCAAATATCACCAACAGTGGCTAAATTAAAACCTGATTTTTTAAAAAAAATCGCCAAACTTGTCGCCAACTTGGAGACCAAAAGACTGGCGATATATCGCCAAGTGTCCGCCAAATTGTAACACCACTTAAGTTTACATCGAAATTAACAATAATTTCCTCCCAAAAAGGGGCAAAAAACCCTCTTAGAAACTCTCGAATGCAACCAAAAGGGGAGGTGCATAACTAGATCCCACTAGGAGTCTACGTACCAAATTTCAACTTTCTAGGACATACCGTTCTTGAGTTTTGCGACATACATACGCACATACATACATACGTACATACAGACGTCACGAGAAAACTCGTTGTAACTAACTCGGGAATCGTCAAAATGTATATTTCGCGTGTCTAAATGTTCTTAGGCACTTATCCACGTGTGGTCGAGTCGAAAACAAAAACTTAACATTCTTTCGGGGGTGAGCAAAATGGAAATTAAGGTCTATTTTTGAGTGAAATTTTTTTCGCGAATAAAATACTTCCTTTTTTGTAAAAAGAAGTAAAAATATCATATCACGTTTTTTGAAAACTTTCAACGTTTTGAAGAAAACAAATCAAATTTAATAACGAAACCAACTTCACGTTTAAAAAATAACATTAAACTTTGCTCTACTCATTTGGGCAAACTATTTTTTTTTTCTTAAATATTAAACAATCAACAATTCACTTTTTCATAACATCAGCCGGCGCACCTTGCTCAGTGTGGCATAATGGGCAAAAATCCACCGAACTCACGGGTTTTGAGCTAGGATCTTCTATTATGGCTCAAAATGCGGCAAAAATTCTTCGCCAATTTCGTAGTGGTGCTACAATTTTTGAATTTCTTAACCCCCTAAGCCCCGCAGAGCTCAGAATGGACCCAAGTCGCGATTTTGAAAACGAAAAAGTATGACCATATTTTTCCCCTGATTGTGGCTCAATTGTTAGTATAAATCGAGGAATTGGATGATGAAACACAACTTTTTATCACTGCCAGGTGTTAGGAAATGCTTTTTTCCACCGTACAAGTCATTGAAAACATGATTTTTCAGGTTTTTTCCGTTGAAAAAAATGGGTTTTAACGGTCTTCACACATCTTCCGCGCAAGAACAAATACATATTTTAAATTCTAATCTACAAGTTTTCAATCATTTTCCAAAGTTCAAAAAGTAAAAACCTCCCTAAATTACCGAAAAACTGCTCAAAATACGAATTTCAGCTCGAGATCCTATCGTTGTCCACGAGAATACATCTGTGCAATAGTGCCAAACAGCTTATTTTATATGCATACATTTATGTGTATACATTTTGAGAATAAATCGTCTGCGTTCGAATTAAGACCTTTACATTTAGAATTTCCGAATGCGTTTGATGTTTTTAAGAAAACTTACTGTATTAATTTAACAGTTGAGCAAATGTGTAGACGCAATATTAGTATGTCTGTTTCCTTGGATTAATCGTAATATTCGAATTGTAACAGGTATGTTCACTCTTTTACATAAGTATACAAAATAGAAAACTTTGTCCTCTGTTACATAAATAAGTATTTTAAAAAAATATGTAAGTTACATTTTTTTTAAATTAGTTTCTGCGTGTAAGATCAACAAAACAACATAAATTTTAATATAAATTCAATAAATCTTTATAATAAAGTTAAAATAACATGTCTTTACTGTTTTTCATACTTCTAAAGTGAAAGTTAATGGACATAAATTTCTAAATATTTGTTTTTAAATTAAATAGAGTGAAGTAAAATCATATAATTTCATTAATCCTTTCAGCCCTACCTTAAATTTAGCTGTATTATAACCTATAAATGACGTTAGGAACAAAACTGGGGCTAAAAGGGTTCATCTGAGCATTAATTGTTTAGTTTAAAACACATTAAAATTTTAACATGTGTTTTTACATTTTAAGTTAGAATTCCAACAAAAACACATACGTAAAAGAGTGAACATACCTGTTACAATTCGAATATTACGATTAATCCAAGGAAACAGACATATACTAATATTGCGTCAACACATTTGCTCAACTGTTAAATTAATACAGTAAGTTTTCTTAAAAACATCAAACGCATTCGGAAATTCTAAATGTAAAGGTCTTAATTCGAACGCAGACGATTTATTCTCAAAATGTATACACATAAATGTATGCATATAAAATAAGCTGTTTGGCACTATTGCACAGATGTATTCTCGTGGACAACGATAGGATCTCGAGCTGAAATTCGTACTTTGAGCAGTTTTTTCGGTAATTTAGGGAGGTTTTTACTTTTTGAACTTTGGAAAATGATTGAAAACTTGTAGATTAGAATTAAAATATGTATTTGTTCTTGCGCGGAAGATGTGTGAAGACCGTTAAAACCCATTTTTTCAACGGAAAAACCTGAAAAACCATGTTTTCAATGACTTATACGGTGGAAAAAAGCATTTCTAAACACCTGACAGCGATCAAAAGTTGTGTTTTATCATCCAATTCCACGATTTATACTAACCATTGAGCCACATATCAGGGAAAAAATATGGTCATACTTTTTAAGTTTTCAAAATCGCGACTTGGGTCCATTCTGAGCTCTGCGGGGCTTAGGGGGTTAAGAAATTCAAAATTGTAGCACCACTACGAAATAGTCAAAGAATTTTGCCACATTATGAGCCATAATAGAAGATTCTAGCTCAAAACCCTCGAGCTCGGTGGATTTTTGCCCACTATGCCACACTGTGCGGCTGTTGAAACTTGCAGACACTTAGATACGAGTTTTTGACACATTTCTCTTGATATAGCCTCCTCTAAATCCTGTAAAAGCACTTATTTTAGCGATCCGCACTTTTCGTGAAAATGGAGATATTGGTCATTTCGCTAGCTGAAAATTTCAAATTTTATATGAACAGAACCAAAAGTTAAAAAATACCGAAGTACCTAAATAGAGCTCATTTTCATTAAGGCATTCTAAGAAACGTTCTGTGGTATTTAAGAAATAGTTGTGAAGACAATTATTTTTTGAAATTATTTATTTTGGTTCGCCCTTCCAGTTTAGGCGAAATTTAAAATGCCCCCCCTCCCCCCGACCCAAAATATATCAAACGGTAGCGATGAAATTGAAAAATAGAAACCGGCGGAAAGAAATTTCTTGTCGACGAAAAGTAGAGGACACCACTTATTTAAGTAACTGCAGCAAATCATCAAATTTTTTATTAGTGAAAATTTAGAGATTTTTTATTATCACTAGAGATGGAAAAGAGAACATTTCGCTAAGCTTAAATTTTCGCGATTAAGACGAGTTCACGAAAATCGCGAAGATTAATACCTCGCGAAAATAAGTTCTTCACAAAGCAAAGACAGCGAATAACTCAAAGATGAGTTTGATGTTTTAGTAGCATTTTACTAAACAACCGCGAAAATTACAAAATACATTCAGAACTTCAAATATAGCTTAGTTCAATACTTTTCAAAAATAGTCAAGACAAACCAACAGATAAATAAACAATTTAAAAGTGTTACCTGTATTGTAGATGACTAGCAGAATTTCATTAGTGCCCGAAATCTTTGATGCAGGATGCAACTTCAATCAAACTATGTTGTTTGTTTTCAACTTATTAAAACACAAAATTCGCCGCAAACAGTCATTACTTAGTTCATTCGAAATTAATGCTTTTGCTACACTTTAACAAACTACTTTACATCCACAAATCCGAAAACAGTCAATACTTTTGTGAAAACATTCTAAAACTAGCACTGCAAGCAGCCATTCTTGCCAAATGGATTCGAAATCTTCGCAAGCTGCAAATTTCGTAACAAACTAAATCTTTCTTTCTTTCTTTGATGAGGCCTTTGCTACTTTACTTCGGCTCTGCCTCCCCCCCCCCCCAAATCAGACCATAAAACAGACCCGAAGGATATCGGAGTACAGCCAAAGGCCTTTCTCAGCAACACCCTCTGACTAATAGAGACAACAAGAAGAGATCAGCAGAATCAATTACACCGCACCTAACTAAATCAAACTACTAATATTAAGCGCCCTCACACAATAGTTTGATTGATTGATTGGAGAAAACTTTAGAGACACTCACAGTACGTTTTTGAGTGAGTTTGGCGTCTGGATGAAACAGCTGAGCTACTATGAAGTAATATCTGAGAGGTCAGTTTGCTTTTACCAACGTTATCAGAGGTACCCACCTTGGGACCTAGGGGGGCGGGGGACATGGCGCAACCTGCGCCATTGAAATTTTCAGGGGAGGTTAAGAGGTATTTTGGGGGGATATCACTTTTGAGGGGTCTTTGTGGTATTTAGGTGGATGCGCCCTTGTTTGGGGGGGGGGGCACCCTTGATTTTATTATTGAGCAATCACGATTGCTTATTGTTCTCATTTGACAGTCCTTGACGTTGTGGTTCCTTTTTCAGCTTGGACCAGCAGCACCACCGTCCACCGGCGGCGGCGTGGCGGTCCTGAGCACTGTCCCCCGGAATCCACTTCTACTGGGTGGTGGCGTCCATGTCCTACACACGCATGCTCATGCACCCTCGCGCCTTTACACACATACACAGGCCTACGTGCACACATTTAAGCCTGCACACACACAACTGTGACAACAAAACTTGTCACAATTTCAAATAATACCTCATACTGAAAATCAATTAACGCCATGCACCAAACCTAGATGTCAGCACCATACAGCGTGCATCTAAAAGAAAACCCGTTTCTCTCCCAGCCTATCTGGAGAGAGATTTTTTTCCTTCCCGCCACTTGCTCGAGAAGCGATGGAGAGACGGGGGCTGAAGAAGAGAGAGGCTTGGAAGAAGCGAAGGAAGAAAGGAGTTTTTTTTGGTAGCGTGACTCGAGAATGGGGGCCGTGGTAGCCTGATCGGTAGGGCATTGGACTCGGGGCCGGAGGGGCTCGGGTTCGATCCCCGCTGGTCGAAGACCCACCGTCGTCATTAAAGGGGACTGGGCGACGTTAAATATGCTCGTGGTCTCAATGTCCTCCAAGTGAAACGATACCTCTGGGGGTGCTAGTACCAGGTAGCTATTAGCTCTTGGACTAGTTCTAAATTCTCATTAACTGTTCGATCCGGTGATGGTGCTGCCATCTATCGGTATATAAAATAATGGAGGCAAGGCACTAGTATGCAGACCTCGACATAAAATACAGTTGAAGTCAGTTGTGACTCTTGAATAGAATAGAATAGAATAGACTCGAGAATGAAAATAATCGAACAAATTAACCTCTTCAAAGAAGAAGCACAGTCTTTGGCCTAAGAAAAGGAAGGATGGAAGCATGAATAACTGGATTCGGGCCTGATGGAAACAGATGGCGACCAGAGACTAGGAACTCTAGACTCGGAAACATAGCCCCGGAAAATTGATGCTCAAGCCGCTGGTAATCTTCTAGCACCGCCTCCTTACTAGCAAAATTTCTTGCATTAACCTTGACAGATCTTGATATTATACTGACGGCGTCAATATTGACGTGTTTCATACTGCATAAAGCTTGCATAAAGATTAAAAAGCAATATTACTATAACAACACGTATGCAACATTGCATTCATCTTAAAATATCAATATTGATATTACCTTACAATAACAACATTGCATACATGTTGATGCCGTCAAGATGATATTGATTTCATGCTGTCGCCGTCAAGGTAATTAGTACACAATAGAGCAGGTGGACCTTCGTTGATACTTGCGCATGCGCACAGTTCTTACTACCCAGCGTCCCTCGCATTGCTGGCACATTGATTCAGTCGGTTCAGAGGAGTTGCACGTGGCTTTGCATTTTTTAGGCTTCGTTAAGTTGGTTGCTTAGTTATTAGTGTGGAATAGTATTGTTTTAGGAATAACTTATGAATAACTGATATTTGCATTTGTTTATTAATATAGTACTAAACAAGTCATATCGCAGACGATGTGCGATCAATGTTAGAAATGGCCGAAAATAACAAAGGACATGAAGTCCAGAATTTCGTATTATCACTTCAATCTCACAAGTAAGATTAATTTTATTCAATGGTTATTTATGTTATTCTTTGAGATAAATTCATATGTTTTGTCCATGGGATATTTTCAATGCTGACATCCATTTGAAAATGTACTTTATTGTATTTATTTATTATTTTGCTACCTTTACTCTTAAATGTGCTATAAAAACTTCCGCAATTATTTCTAAATAGGCATTTTATGTCTTTATAATACAATTAGAAGCAAGAATTTAAAAAATAAGTCAAGTATTACGCAAAACGAAGAAACTTTCATTTTTTTAAATTAAATTGCGAGTACTATTAATATCTTTATATGAATTTCCGATCAGATGTCAGCTTTAAGAAAATATTCTCAGACTAGAAAACTATCTTGAAGAATAACAGAAATAATTAAAGAATGAAATTTAATTCTCGAGTTTGAAGTGAAAATAATACAAATAAATAAATGGATAAAACACCTTGCAAACGTGCTGATTTCATACTGTCATGTAAATGTATCCTGATATTTTCCTGTCATACCAATACGTATGCAATATTACAAAAGCAAGATCATCTTGCCTAGACCTTGATTTCATGCTGTCATGACAACATCTTGATATTATCCTGTCATATCAATACGTATGCAATGTTACAAAAGCAGGCTACCTTGATATTTTCCTGATATTATGCTGCATACACCTTGTCAGTCAATATTGTGGCAGCCTGCTGACAGCATAAAGGGAGTAACATAACAACATTGAGGCAGTATTAATGCAAGATGATTTTTCTTGCATGTCAACCATTATGCAATACTGAGGCAAGATATTTTCCCAGTAAGCAAAATATCTTGCCTCAGTATTGCATAAAGGTTGATATGCAAGAAAAATCATCTTGCATTAATGCTGCCTCAATGTTGTTATGTTACTCCCTTTATGCTGTCAGCAGGCTGCCACAATATTGGCTGACAAGGTGTATGCAACATAATATCAGGAAAATATCAAGGTAGGCTGCTTTTGTAATATTGCATACGTATTGATTTGACAGGATAATATCAAGATGTTGTCATGACAGCATAAAATCAAGGTCTAGGCAAGATGATCTTGCTTTTGCAATCTTGCATACGTATTGATATGACAGGATAATATCAAGATGTTGTCATGACAGCATGAAATCAAGGTCTAGGCAAGATGATCTTGCTTTTGTAATATTGCATACGTATTGATATGACAGGAAAATGTCAGGATACATTGACATGACAGTATGAAATCAGCACGTTTGCAAGGTGTTTTATCTATTTATTTCTTTGTATTATTTTCACTTGAAACTCGAGAATTAAATTTCATTCTGTAATTATTTCTGTTATTCTTCAAGATAGTTTTCTAGCCTAAGAATATTTCCTTAAAGCTGACATCTGATCGGAAATTCATATAAATGTATTAATAGTACTCGCAATTTAATTTAAAAAATGAAAGTTTCTTCGTTTTGCGTAATACTTGACTTATTTTATAAATTCATGCTTCTAATTGTATTATAAAGACATAAAATGCCTAGTTAGGAATAATTGCGGAAGTTTTTATAACACATTTAAGAATATAGAAAGCAAAATAATAAATAAGTAAATAAATACAATAAAGTACATTTCCAAATCGATGTCAGCATTGAAAATATCCCATGGACAAAACACATGAATTTATCTTAAAGAATAACATAAATAACCATTGAATAAAATTAATCTTACTCATGAATTTGAAGTGATAATACGAAATTCTGGGCTTCATGTCCTTCGTTTCGAAGTCTAGGGACGAAAAAAGTTATTTTCGGCCATTTCTAACATTGATCGCACATCGTCTGCGATATGACTTGTTTAGTACTATATTAATAAACAAATGCAGTTATCAGTCATTCATAAGTTATTCCTAAAACAATACTATTCCACACTAATAACTAAGCAACCAACTTAACGAAGCCTAAAGAACGCAACGACAACGCCACGTGCAGCTCCTCTGAACCGACTGAAATCGTAGGTCGAAGGAGAAAGATGTGCCAGCAATTCGAGGGACGCTGGGTGGAAAGAACTGTGCGCATGCGCAAGTATCAACGAAGGTCCACCTGTTCTATTGTGTACTAATTACCTTGACGGCGACAGCATGAAATCAATACATCTTGACGGCGTCAATATGTATGCAATGTTGTTATTGTAAGGTAATATCAATATTGATATTTTAAGATGAATGCAATGTTGCATACGTGTTGTTATTGTAATATTGCTTTTTAATCTTTATGCAAGCTTTATGCAGTATGAAACACGTCAATATTGACGCCGTCAGTATAATATCAAGATCTGTCAAGATTGATGCAAGAAATTTTGCTATTAGGGTTGCTTACTGGGCTGCAGCCCTCATCTGAATTCATCTAATAAGTCTTCGGAGCTATATCCTCAACTCTCTCAGAGCCCCAGCACAGCAGAGCAGCCCCGGCACGGCTGAGCACGTGTGAAAATGGCGCTACGTCTTTCTATCGCATGACCATCTATCGGATTCCCGGAGCAAAGAGCCTGGCGCAGCGGAGCAGCCCCAGCACAGCAGAGCAGCCCCTGCACGGCTGAGCACGTGTGAAAATGGCGCTACGTCTTCCTATCGCATGACCATCTATCGGATCCCCGGAGCAAGGGCCGAAAAACATCCTAGCTCTGTTGGAAAAATGTCCGGCTCCCTCGCCGTGTAAATGTGAACTCAGTGGCCGATAAGGCGAAGAATCAGGGTATCCAGTGCGCGTGTTCTTTCAAGCGAGGGCTCGTAGAGGTCGGTTCTACGGCCCGCGCGCTACCTAAGGTCGCTTCTATGCTACAGTCCACATCCGGCACACATGAGTAGGTTATTGTCGCAACTCGTGATTGTGAAACACATAATTTGAATTCAAGGTTTCGGAATTCAAATTAGAGTTGATTGGAGGAAGAGGGTCACAGGTTTTTTATTTTTATTAATGTTGTATTTATTTTTGAAGCTTCTACCACAAAGTGACAAAACCCCTACTTGTACCTAGAGATGCAAAAAATAAATAGTAGATAGATTGACAGACATACAAACAAACAAATAAATAAATAATAAAATATAACAAGAATCTCGAGACACGGAAAAAAGCTGTCAATTTTTGAAACATTGAAATATTTATGGAAAGAAACCATTTAACGAGTTTTACATTCATTTTTGCAACAAATCTCATTGAAAAACTCAGACTAAAACTACCTCTTCTCAAAATTCGATTTTTGTTTAAAAATTCTGACAAAGTCCTCCGTGGCAGAGCGGCAGAAAGCGCTTGTTTGATAGCTGCCTGAGTCCAGCAAAGTAGGTTAGCGTTATGGGTTCAATTCCCCCCGGTGTGCTGGGTATTAATTATTTCCCTTTGTGATGTAAATTTTTCCTGTGTATTTGTCCAGAGGCAAAGCGCTAAGTTCGCAGTTCTCCGGAGTATGCGAAGCTGGCCAGCTTGTGTAGCGATAGAAAGCTCAAATTATATTTAGGTATATCAAACTTCACAAGTTAATCACTTTCCAAAGTTCGTAGGACAGTTAGAACAAGTATAATATTCATTTAAAGCAGTTATAAACTAAATTTTTACTAATCAGAAAACTACGATAGTGTAATAATGAAAATAATTTAAATTAGTAGCATTTGAAAGAGCGTAGTAAAACATGTCTCTGGATGCATAAATTATTTGCCCTCGTGTCCATTATTTAAAAAATGATCAGATCCCATAATTTTAAGCATGCTTTTTCAAAAATATGCTTTTAAATTTTTCAAAACGACCGCATTGTCCAACGCTTGACTTTTATGCCAATTTTAAAATTATAACTGATTTTTTTTTCTACGAATAACCTGTATGTTACATCTCTACCCCCCCCCCTCTCGATATTCTCAAATAAAAAACAAAAGAAAAATTTCCAAAAATTGAATTTCAACTATCCTTAAACCCTTTTTTTTTGGATAATTAGCTTTAAACCGACGATTATTTTCATTTTTCTACGTAAGCACAAGCTTTAACCACATCGAACACATATTAAATTATTTCAGCTATAATAGAACTTTGTTTTTAAGAATTTCTTCATCGGAGACTTTATACAAGATCATTAATCTAGCAAAACTTCTTTCGTAGGTTTTTTTTATAAACACGGTTAAAGAAAATTGAAAACGGTGCATTACACCGTAAAAAATGGATTTTTTTTTGTACAACCCCAAGTTCAATTATTAGCACTCATTATTTGAGAAGAAAAAATGGAGAAGCAAAAGAATTCAAAAATAGTGGTGACAATAATCCCCACGGAGAGTTATAAAACTTTCTTACACATTTTTCTTCACAACAGAGCGTAATTAACTTCTTTTTCGCAAAAAAAAAAAAAAAAAGTGTTCATTAAGCTAAGCAAGTCGCCATTAAATCACTCTATTTACCCAAGAAAGCACATTCGAAGGGGAAAAAGTAACGCTACTTTTCTTTATCACATTACAGTTGCAGTTAAAACAGTGAAGAACGATGCAAAAAAGGAGGTAAATGAAGTGAATATTTTGGCTCCCATTAATTGATAATTTAACCGCGTTGAAGAGCAAGAATAAAGAAACTACTGCGTCTTGAAGTTTGTTCCTAACATTCTTTCGGCATTTTATTACTTCAAGACTTTGATATAAATAAGAAACTTGGATTTTTTTTTAAAATCCACTTTTGCTTAAATTAGACACATATTCGGTCTATAAAATTCAGAACAGCTCAATAGAAGACTTTCTTTTCTTCGAAAACGGAAGTGGAAGTTTTAAATAAGTCAATTCTTTCAGTGCATTAAATTTGACGCTGGTTAAAAAAAAAATAGTTTCCCCCCAAAAAAATAGTACTTTGCTGAAAAAAACGTCGGATTTTCTTTGCACAAATAAAAATAGAGGAAACTCTGCGAAAAACAGCAGCAAAAAATTTTTGACGTTTTTTTTTATCTGTCTTTTACAAATAAATTGTAAAATTCAAGGACTAAAGATATAGTTTGACATTTTTCAAGCACTTGAAAATGAAACTTTTTTTTTTCAAGCAGTTTTCAAGGATTTTAAAACTAGGGTTTCCAATTCGATCCCGAATCACACGGGATCAGTATGATATTTAGCGAGATTAATCCCGCATATTTTTTTCATTCAAACGTTATCCAACTTTTGTCGCTCATAAAACGACTATTTTCACAAGCATCATCTAATATCTGCATAACCTTTATAGTATATCTGCGAGAAAACTCTCACATGATGAACTGTGACCATTCAGAACACACACACACACACACACACAAATAAATAAATAAAATAAAAATAAATAAATAAAAAAAGTATATTTTCTAAGAATGAATTGGTACTCTTAATCGAGGTTTCAGTTTTCATACGTTCAGCAATTGAGAAAATGCGTATAATTTAAAAACATTTTTAAAAATTGTCACTACAATTTAAAATCCAGAAAATTATGCTTCAGAAAAAATAGGGTAAGTGTATTACTGATTGTAAAATCCATTGGAGTAAGCAAATGAATGCAATATTGAAGTACTTCTGTAAACTTTAAAAAAAAAAAGGAATGCACCCAAAACCTTTAATTTACATAAAGTGCAAGATATTTTTCTCCTTAAGAAGAAAGCAATGCAAAACTTGATATTATTATTTATTCGGCACCACTCTGAAAGAGGCGACAGAAACTTGGATGAAATACAGGACAGTACACTCACATGATAGCACAGTAAATTAAACTGTTCCGGTTTTTGAATTTATCAGGGATCCCTAAGGCCGTCGCTAGGTCAAAAAACTGGGGCGTGTACGCATTTAGCGGCCCCTTAATTGTTTCAAACGCATTTTCCAATATGCAGAGAGAGAGAAGAGAGTTAGCTTCTTCTGGTTTAGCAGGGATACTCACATTACTAGACCTTAGTAGTGCTTTGTACTAGCAATATAAATTTAATCGTAAGGATAATATAGAAATATGAGGGTCTATATTATCCTTACGATTATCGAATCAGAAATAGGAGGTGTCGGAGGGCTACCTCCTCTCTGGCTTTTTTTTTTTCGAAATTGAAGACATAAAAGTGCAGTTTCAAAAAATATTTTAAGTTGGGGAGGAAAGGGAAAGAGGTCCAGGATGGCCTCTCCCAATAATTTTTCCAATTTTAAGTTCCCAAAACACAATCATACTTATATAATTGATTATGGGAGTGTTTCAAAATTGCTATTTGAAACAAGCAGTTTTAGATGATCTATAGTAATGAAACGTAAAGGGGGGAAAAGAGAGACTCGGAGGGGGGGGGGATCATTCTTCTATAATTTTCCAAAATTCAAACTCCAAGTACGCAGTTGTGAATTATTTCTGATTGTGACAGATAAAGGAAGTCCGGGGGCTCTCCCCAGAGAAAAATTTGAAATTTGCACTTCGAAAGATGCAGTTTTAGACGATCTATGGTGATATTAAGGAAAAGAAAGATGCGGGGGCCATCCCTCCAAAATTTTTTGAAATTGAAGCCTTTTTTAAGGCTTCAACTTCAAACGCGGTTCAAGTTTTACTCGGTATGGAAAGTTATAAACATAAATAGACAAGTAAGAAAGTATATAAAATGATAATAAAAATTTTCGTTCGGGGAATGCAATACGTCAAACTGTATTTTTGTGTTTTTCAAGCTGCTTTAGGAAAAGATTGTTGAATTTTCCATTCTCCAAAGAGCTTGGGAAAAAAAAATCAATAGAATACAATGCACCAAAGCAATGAATGACTAAACTTTTTTAATTATCTGAGAATAAAATTGATCTGAAGAAAACTGAAAGGTTAAAACTGAAATATATGTATTTTATAACGATGATAAATATACTGGACTAAAATTGCTTTAATTGTCTATTTACTTTTTAATTTAATTAATTTTTTTTCAAATTAGTTTGCTTCATTTTGTCAAACAACATTGGGACTTCAAACCTGATGAATTTTTAAGAGGAAAAAAAAAAACATAATTTTAATGATAAAAATTTTCGTAACTAAATAAGCAACAAAAAGAAGTAAATTGAATTACAAAAAAAATAAAGTAAATTGAATTACAAAAAAATAACAAATTGAATTAAAAAATAAAATAGTCAAATATAGCTCACTCGACACAAAATATAAAGCACTATAAACGGTCACCCTGACGCCGAAGGGTCCTTCTGTGGACGACTCTAGGACGCTGTCGCTTTAATGTGGGTTAGTACGCCCTAAGGCGATTCTGGGCCGTCTCTGCGTCGTCCCTTAATAGTCGCAGTCCGTCTCCCGGACGTCAGACGGTGCCCTTTTGGGAACAGATGACGTCCCCAGTGACACCTGGGCGACGACAGTATGCTGAGTGGGTAGTAATGCAAGACTAACTCGATGAGCTCTAAGTCTCCAATAATTTGATTCCAAGGTTGATCCTAAAAGGGACGTTGAAAATGGAAACGCCGATGCTTTAAGTAGATTACGAGTGATGAACGTGTCCCAATGTTGTTCATTAAGAATGAACAAATGAATTTTTTTTCCTTCTTTAGTCATAGTCAATATATTACAATTTTATTTATTTGTTTATTTATTTATTTTTTTATGGACCCAGGGCCGCGCCGCCTCTATGTGCAAGGTCGTACAGGGCACGACGGCGTCAGAGCCAAAAAGGCGCAGAGCTCTACCAATCGAAAATGCTCCAAATTGGGGGGAGGGGGGAATCTCCAACCAAAAAAGTAAAATTGAACTTTTCATTATATCTATAAGTACCTAATGAAATTATACTACGCATTAAAACAATCCTCCTTGCTTCCTATCTATAAATCTATAAGGGAGGGTAAATGTCCTTGTTGTTTCTGAATATGCTATTCAAAAGCACAATCTTTTACTCTGAAAACACATGATGCTAATTAATGTATACATTAGCATTTTTCTTCATATGTGAAGCTATGAATGTTATTTCGGTATGTCTATAATTTCTCAAGGTTGAGCATACGAAGCAGCGCAAGAAATTTGCTATTCCCCATTTTGTTTCTTGCGGTGAATTCGTGCAATATGTCTTTTTGATTTTTAACTACTGTTCGTGGTAATTCCACTGCATCATGTTATCATACGTTAAACAATACGGTAAGCACATTTGCATATTATTTACTTGAGCGTAATGTGCATATATTGTATGCAATAATTTAGATTAACTTTTTAGTTCCGAAAAGTCACGACATGATCATAACTACTCAATTCCTACACCCCCTTCTTCTTCAACTATTTGTATATTGGATTTTTTTTTTTTAAAGCTTTGGACAATGTATTTGTTTTAGATATTAAATTCAGTGCCTTTTTAAAGATTGCGTAAAATAGAAGTATTCGTTTTAACGGCAAGTTTCAGTTTCAGATTTTTAAGTGGAATATCCTCTGTAATATTATCCTTTAATTTAGAAATATAATCAGTACCCTCCGTTTCCGTGGCGCAACCGGAGGGGGGTAGGGGTCCAGAGGATACCCCTTTGGTTGCACCACCCCGTGCCCCCCTCCTTTCCAAAATGCTTAGTTGAATGTTTTTCAAAAATATTTACAACTGAAGGGGGGAGCGGGGGCAAAAAACGCGTCTAACAAAAAAGAAAAAATAATGATGTTGGGGTAAAACTTTAATTTCTACTGATTAGTTACCTACTCTCCCTCCGTCCTATTTCTTTTCATTTTTCTAGTTCGCCTGAAAGTAAGAAAGTCTTCAAAATGCTACTCCTGCCGAATCTCCCCCCACCCCCCTTCCGCCAAAAGCATTACGGAGCATCTTAAATTTCGTCTCCAAATCTTCATTTTCGCGAAAACCCTTGAATACGAAACAACATCGCTTGAAACTCCGTACAAAAATCACTTAAAATTGCGTTTTCAGAGCTCAATTTCGAAAGATTGCCGGCTCTGATGTTACCAAATATGGTCTTATAATCACGTTTTTAAGACTTCAATTTCAAAAAATATTCGAGCGATTACCTCTGAACCTCCTTCCTTAAATATCATCAAAAATTAGGTTTTTCAAACATGGCTTACGAAAAACGTGTTAGAATAACCTCTTAACTACTACTTCTAATATCATTTCTACTGTTTTTGTTTTTAAAATTTTAATTTTGAAAAAAAAAAAAATCAGGAGGAAGCTCCAGAACTCCTTTCTTGTAAAAATCTTCAAAGTTGTCTACAATTGCGTTTTTGGAGGTTCAATTTCGAAAAATTGGAAGGGAAAAAAGGAATTGGTATCTGTTTATTGAAAAAAAAAAAGAGATCAGGTTGAGTCCCAGAGTTCCATTCCTAATTCTTACGTCAATAAATATGACCTATACAATCACGTTTTAAGTCTTCAACTTCTAAAAATTTCCGCAGAACGCCTTGGTACCTTTTTTCCCCCATAACACCACGAATGACAGTCTAAAGTTGCGTTTTTTAAACTACAAATTTTAAAAAAATTCCAGGGAGAACCCCCGGACTTCTCTTCTTAAAAGAGATTTTTTTTTTTTTTTTCCAATTTGTGCTCCTAAAACTATTTTTTAGTTGCGCCACTGCTTCTGTTGCCATGTTTTGAAGGACATAAAAGTTTTATTAATTATTCATCACTTAGAGATTAGATAGATATTCAAAGTGGCTTTAACTTACACGTAGACATAAAATATTTTCTTCTTCCAAAACGCATTATTAGTATATCAGAGGAGTTGCTGAACTCAGAATAATTTCGAGATATTAAGTAAAAACGTAACCATATTGCAAGATTAAATATTCACACATTATTTTTTGTATAAATTAAATGCCAAACGTTTTTTTTTTTTTTTTCCATTTTATATTTGTCGACAAAATCTTTCTCCCAGGTGTCAACTATATTTTCCTTGAACGCCAGAACATCATGGCGCTCAACAGACATTTGCACGACGGCGCCGTTCAGGCTTGGCGCGGCCCTATATGAACCTTAGGTCGTGGATGATTTTCTTTGATGTAGGGAATTAAAATTTTTGATGGGTAGGTAAAATACAGTTGTATCAAGCCGATTAGAATGAGTTAATGCATATATATTTTTTTTAATTTGTATTAGAAAAAAAAAGTAATGATACTAATAATCATGTGAGGTTTATCATGGCACTTATGGAGTGGTTTTGATGAGAGATGAGGCAGGTTTGGACTTGCTGATGTACTATGTGTGATTTCGAAGTTCAAAATTTCAAGTTTTCTAGACTTAGAAATTTCCTTTTTTATGGGGAAGGTGTTGTGATGTGCTCCTTCCTACGTGTCCCTATTGCTGGCCGACCTTGTTCACCCAAGATTGACAGACAGCGCTGTCCAGTCTGTGCAATGAATAGGCTGGGACACCGTTAGGTCCTTTTGACAGTGTCGCACCTTTTGGAGGCCAATTGCCATGGTCGAGTGCAATCTATTGCCGAGTGCAGTGGGCGGGTCAAACTTTTTGGTGCCTGTGATCAAGCAAGCCAAATCTCTTTCTGACTTATAGACCAAGAGCTGACCTCCCAAAACGCGATTTATCTCTTTTATGGCTTGTGGCCGGTTAAAATAGTAAAAAATGCAATGAAAAAACTTTGGCTCTAATGCCCCCCACTAATTTTGGGTCACACGGCTGCGTGGGTGGATGAAAGGTCAAAAAAAAAGAAAAATATTAAAGTGATGAGTTAAATGGCTAAAAATTATATAATAACATTAAATTAATAAGGAAAAACACGTAGCGAATTTCTCCCCCAGCTATGTTGGGGCGAACGTGGTGCCCCCCAGGGATAAAGTATCGATTATTAAACTAAAAAAAAAATGATAACTTTCGTGGGGGGGGGGAATTTTACAGGGTATTAGTTTCATTATTTTGATTGCCAAAAAAAATTCCCCCCCAGTAACTATGGGTCAATTTGTCAAAAAAAAATTTTTTTTATTCCTCTTTATTTGGTCTCCAAGTCGAGTATTATTCGAATGTTTAAGTTGCAAAAAACTCCCCAAAGTTTGAACGTTTATTCGTTAAAAAAAACTCGTAGCAATTCCTCCCCCCCACACACACCTATGGAGGGGGCTGCTACGCGGTGCGCGGTTTTACAACGTGGTGCCCGCCCCCCCCCCAGGGGTGAATTATCGGTTGATTAAATAAAAAATGATCACTTTCGTGGAGGGAATTTTACAGAATATACATTTAATTGTTTTAATTGCAAAACAAAATCTCCCCTCCCCAGCAATTATGAGTCTACTAGCTGCATTGCCCGGCGTTGCACGGTCTACCTCAAAAATGTACGTGTATTCGGCGTTCCAAACATTTTATACAGTTATATAAATTTCCCCGTTTTCATTACATTTCTTATTGCTGCTCCACTGCTATTAGTCAAAGCGCAATGTTATATAGCCTATAGCCTTCCTCAATAAATGGACTATTCAACACAAAATGAATTTTTCAGTTCGAACCCGTCGTCCCTGTAGACCAAGAGCTGAGCCCCCAAAACACGGTTTATCTGTTTTATGGCGGGTGGCCGATTAAAATAATAAAAAAATTTAATTAAAAATTTTGACTCTAATCCCCCCCCCCCGCCCACTATTTTTGGGTCACACGCTGCGTGGGTATATGAAAGGTCAAAATAAAAGAAAAATACTAACATAAGTGAAATGGCCGAAAATTATATAATAACATTAAATTAATTAAAAAAAACACGTAGCAAATCCCCCCCCCCAGCTATGTTGGGGCGAATGTGGGAGCCCCCCCCCCAGAAGTGAATATCGATTGTTAAAATTAAAAAAAAAAAAAAAAAAAAAAAAGATCGTTTTCGTGGGGTTGGAGATGGGGAACTTTACAGGGTATTTGTTTCATTATTTTGACTGCCAAAAAATCTCTCCCCCCCCCCAGTAACTATGGGTCAATTTGTCAAAAGAAATTTTTTTGTTTCTCCTTATTTGGTCCGAGTCGAGTACTATTCGAACTTTCCATTACCTCTTAAATTGCAAAAGAAAATTGCAATTATTTATTCGGTAAAAAAAACAGGTAGAAAATCCCCCCCCCCAGCTATGGAGCGAACTTGTTGCCCCCAGGAGTGAATTATCGATTGATTAAATAAAAAAAGATTACTTTCGTAGAGAGGGGGGATTTTCTCAGAGTTTACATTTGATTGTAGCAAAAAAAAAAAAAATATTACCCTCCCCAAAAATTTTTTTTTAAATTTAAATTAGAAATTTTGAAATATTTTTCAAAATGAAAGGAAGCAATTCATCGTCCGTACATCAGTGTTCAACTGTAGCCAACACAGTGAAGTCGTTATAGCTGTTGGTTTTTCTTTTCGGAGCACGCTGTACCGCATCCTTAACTGAAAACGTAAAAAAATCCTTTTTTCAAAAATAAATTTTGATGTTTTTACATTATGAGTATTTTAAAGGGTAATTTTAAGTGTAGCCAGCCATTAGAAAAAAGATTGAATGTCTTGACAGAAACTTTATTTGAAGGAATAAAAGTTTCAAAGATTCGAAAACACTGAAAACTGAGATTCCGTGATTTAGATTTTTCCGAGTTCTTAACAGAAGCAGATCATCGAGATTGTAGGAACATTTTTATCAAACTCGATAGACACTATCACAACCAATATGATGAAGGTAAATAAATCTATATGAATTACCAAATTATTATTTTAAAAATTCTTTTAACGCATCCGATTAACGCATTAAAATTTACAAGTAAAAAAAATCGTTATTGCAATTTTAACATTAAATCACTTTTGTTTGTGAAATAAACTCATAATTACTGGGGTAGGGGGAGATTTTTTTTTTTTGCAATTAAAACAATTAAATGTATACTCTGAAATTCCCTCACGACAGTTATTTGTTTTTTATTTAATCGATCGATAATTCAATCCTGGGGGGGGGGGCACCACATTGTAAAACCGCGCACCGCGTAGCAATCCCCCCCCCCACACAAATAGATGGGAGGAATTTGCTACGAGTTTTTTTTTAACGAATAAACATCCAAGCTTTGTTTTTTGCAATTTAAGCGGTCAGGCTAAAGTTAAAATAGTACTCGACTCGGACCAAATAAAGAGAAACAAAAAAAAAAAAAAAAAAAATTGACAAATTGATGATCCATAGTTACTGGAGGGGGAAGGGGAGAGAGATTTTTTTTTTCTTTTTGAAATTAAAACAATTAAATGTATGCTCTGTAAAATTCCCTCCACGAAAGTGATCATTTATTTTTAATTTAATCAATCGATAATCCACCCCTAGGGGGGCACCACGTTGTAAAACCGCGCACCGCGTAGCAACCCCCTCCATAGGTTTGTGTGTGGGGGGGGGGAATTGCTACGAGTTTTTTTAAACGAATAAACGTTTAAACTGGGTTTTTTTTTGCAACTTAAACAGTCATGCGTAAGTTCGAATAATACTCGACTTGGACTAAATAAAGAGGAACAAAAAAATTTTTTTTGACAAATTGACCCATAGTTACTGGGGGGGAATTTTTTTTGGCAATCAAAATAATAAAACTAATACCCTGTAAAATTCCCCCCCCCACGAAAGTGATCATTTTTTTTTTTTAGTTTAATAATCGATACTTTACCCCTGGGGGGCACCACGTTTGCCCCAACATAGCTGGGGGAGAAATTTGCTACGTGTTTTTTCTTATTAATTTAATGTTATTATATAATTTTTAGCCATTTAACTCATCACTTTAATATTTTTCTTTTTTTTGACCTTTCATCTACCCACGCAGCCCGTGTGACCCAAAATTAGTGGGGGGCATTAGAGCCAAAGTTTTTTCATTGCATTTTTTACTATTTTAACCGGTCACAAGCCATAAAAGAGATAAATCGTGTTTTGGGGGCTCAGCTCTTGGTCTATTAGCTACGATCGTAGCACCAAGAAGTCAACCAATTAAAAAAATTAAAAGTTGGCAAGGGCACACCTCTTTTTTGGTTCCTGTGACAAGAAAAAAATTAATTGATCAGGGGAGATGACACCAGGACTCCGTGGTGCAGGAGTAGAAGTGACCGACTTGTCACATATAGGACATTTTCCGCAAAAATATAGGACAAATATAGGAAACATTATATAAATAGTTTTGCTATGAAAAAAGATATAATACATATCATATATTATTTATTTATTCTTATCAATGATTTTGTTTAAAAAAAAACCTCAAATAAAATTATTCCTTATATCTGAAATAACTTTCTTGTAGTTGAAAGAATAATTTTTGAAAAAAAAAAAAACAGTGCACTTTATAGACGAAATAATTAAATAAAATTTGAACAAAGAAAATTTTTATTTTTTCTTCCTCACTCATGATACAAGCATTAATTCCACTGTTCTTTGATTTTATATCTAAACTGAACCCTTTAACACTTGTATTAAGAACAAACAGAGCTTGAGAAGGATCCTCTTGATGTTTTTCAGAGTCTTCTTTATGCTTGAATGTTTTAGCATGCTGTCTCAATTGCGAAAATCCACTATTGCTTATGAACACTGAACAGTAGCAAAAATGGCAAAAAGCGGTAAAATCATCTTTTCCTTTAGTGCACCATGCAACAAAATTTGTAGAATTAATGTCCTCCTGGTTCAACACCAACAAAAAAACGGGAATATAGGAAATATAAGACATTTTTCAAAAATATAGGACGATTTTGATGCTTTTCTTGAAAATATAGGAAATATAGGATATATAGAACTACTTCGACCCTTGCGTGGTGTGGAGTTGAGAAAAACATCAGCGGTCTCGCGTATCTGGGGTGCGGGACAAAATTTCTACTAGTGCGGAACTGTGTTCCAGAGGTGCAATTGTTGTTGTGCCGTATCATTATTTACTTACGAACTGTTCGTATTTTCCTTCAGTCCTCTGCTTGAGGCAAAGTGTCGCAAAAGAACCGTGTAAGTTCATTTTGGTGAATACGACTGTAAATAGTGTAAATACGCGTCTATTCTAATAGTCCAGATTGCACTAAGAAAATTCTAGTTCTTGAAAACTGCGTTGTTACTTGGCGAAACGTAACACAATCATTCCACTACGCCACATCTCGAACTGAGATAGGACCCTACTCGTTGGGCTTCTTTTTTCTACAAATGACTCCTACCGCAACCATAATTGCGAAAAACGTCATTTGAATTAGAGAAGTCTAAATTCAAATGAATGCCAGGGGCTAAAAATGTTGTGTGCTGGATGCTGTTTTTGTCTAAAGAGAATTGCATAAAGTCGAGAGGGTCGGGTAGAAATGAAGTGGATTACGGGGGACACGGATGCCACCGCCAAGAGTAAGAGTAGCACCCACGCGTAGAGCCCGGTTGACCCCAAAACACCAACTTCAACCAAGTGAGGACAGTAAGCAATTCGTGATTGCTCAACGAATTCCCGAGGGGGGGGGGGCACTGGGATTATATGGAAAAGGTGGAAAATCACAACCAACTTGCCAGTGGCAGATACAGGATTTCATTTTAGGGGGGAGGGGTCATGGCCAGGGGGTGAGAGTGGACTCAAGTAAAATTTTTTGAAGACACACTAAAATTTTCAAAAACTATGAAAACGTCCCTTCCCCTGTAAAAAATTCAAAATTGCATACAAAAATTTTTGAAAGAACCGTTTTTAAAGTCTTTTTTTCTTTTTTTAAAAAATAATTTTTCAAAAAAGCCGTAAAGAGCTAGTATACTATTTCCTGTTCTAACGGTGAACTTTGAATTAGTGCTGAAAAAAAGTTCTAATTCTGTTCAAATTTACATAGCGACTTTGCATAAAATAGGCATCTCAGATACGAGTTGAAAAAACGTATAGGGCTTGTTCATATTTGTAGTAGAATTCAAAAGTTATAGATCTGGGCCTGAAATGAAGGATTAAAGTTGTTGAAAAAAAAGTTGTGATTAAACGTTAACTGACCTAACTAAAAGTTATTGCACATTAATTATAATAAAATAAACATTAAGATAATATTCAGTAAGTTACAGCCCTATAGCCAGGGCTAAGGCAGAAATGCATGAAATACACCGCCAGCTCAGTCAATTCCAGCCGAGGACTGCAGTTTCATTTTTATTAGCACTCATCAGCCCGGCATAGGAGTGACTGAGCTGGAGGTGGAAAACCTCTTAAGGAAGCCAAGAGTGCCAAACAAACTGGTAACTAATACAGAATTAGCGCTGACCAGACGAGTGACCAAAGCAATGGTTCGGTTCAACTCGAATATTGAAGGCAAGGCAGTTATATTCTGTAAGTTACCGCCCTATAGCCAGGGCTTAGGCAGAAATACATGAAATACACCGCCAGCTCAAACAATTCCAGTCGAGGACTGCAGTTTCATGCTTATTAGCACTTATCTGCCCGGCATAGGAGTGACTAAGCTGGAGGTGAAAAACCTTTTAAGGAAGCCAAGAGTGCCAAACAAACTGGTAACTTGCTGAATATACCTACCTTGCCTTCAATACTTGAGTTGAACCGAACCATCGCTTTGTTCACTCGTCTGGTCAGTGCTAATTCTGCATTAAGCAGCCAGTTTGTTTGGCATTCTTAGCTTCCTTAAGAGGTTTTCCACCTCCAGCTCACTCACTTCTATGCCGGTCTGATAAGTGCTAATAAGCACCAAACTGCAGTCCTCGGCTAGAATTGATTGAGCTGGCAGTGTAGTTCATGTATTAAGATAATAGCTTCTAACGACGGTCTCTGCTCTTTTTTACATTTTATGCACTGATATCTTTGTAAAGAAGATTCATTTCATTCATATATCCGATTATGACACATTTATCTTGTATGCAGAAATGTACTGCTAAGACTTCACTTAAAAATGCGGCGAAAACCTAATTAAAAATTGAATGAATGTAATTTAGACATTGATCAATACTCACCCACTGATTCTTTTCCGGTTGTTGAAAAATCGGAGGTGGATGAGAACATCGCAGTCTCAGAGTCTGATAAAGGAACTTAGGATATGTTTCCATCGGATTTGGGTTCATCACTTTTTTTTAACTTTGCAAAGGAAGACAACAATGTTTTGTCTACCGAAAACTTTATTGTTTTTGTTACAGGTAGTCCTTTTCTAACAAAACACGGCTTTTTTCAGCAGTTTCTGTCCAATAATTTACGGAAATCCTAGTTAACGAGGTTTGGCGCTAACATGAAACTAAAATTTTACATTTCTCGCACGGACACGAAATCTAAATCACTAATTTAAACTAATTAACTATTCACAGCACATTTAAATAAACTCGGCACAAATAAAAACGAAACTGTCTAAAAATCACTACAGAAAGGAATACTAATTAGAGGGACTTTACACAAAAAATAATTACACAATCAAATGTTTTATTAATTGAAGTGATGCCTTACGGCTCTGGAAAAATTCCTATTGTCCATTAAATTTGTTGTACAAAAAGCGATCGGGCGGCAGACACTTCTTTGTTTATTCAATTTACTGGCACCTGAAAGCAGCGCCGTAGAAAGACTGTCTTGAGCAAAGCTATCAATATATCCAAGCAAATATATCAATAGCAAATGACAAGTTATGCCACAAAAAAAAAGGAATACAAAAATTATTTCTTTTTTTTTTTTATGGTTCCATTGTTTTTTTTTTTTTTTAATTTGTTTTTATATTTTTAAGTGGTCATTTTCACTACTCAAATGCAATGAACCCTATACGATTTAAAAGAAATTTCACAGATTCTGGGGGAGGGGGGAGGGGCGAAGGTAGCGACCTACATGATCCCCCCCCTCCTTGTATCTATCCCTTCATGTAATGCCCAAAAATTATTGAATTTAAAAAATTCTTTTTCTATGTTTTCGATCAAGTTTTTAATTTTTTCAAACAAACATTCAAATATGTTAGCGTTTTTTTTAGAGGGGTGGGGGCATGACCTCGTGACCCTCCCCCCCCCCCCCCTTGTATCAGTCACTGCAAGTTTCTGATTTCGCTCACTTGTTACTCCAATGCCTTGAAGTGTATTTTGTGTGTGACAGATCTTTTAAAACTTTTATTCTTTGTTAATTTAGTTTAATATTTTCTTAGTTTTGGTGGCACTGTTCACAGCCAATCTCAGTTCTACTGCATATTATTTATTCAACTACAATTGAAATTGAATTCTTTAACGTGTTGCACAGCAAAAAATAAATATTTAATAAAAGCTAATTATTTACATAAAATATACAATTGCAATGAAGCAAAAATGTGCGTATGCAGTTGCACGCTGCACTGACTATTCTTCAGTTTTACACATGTGGACTGTTCTTTGGTAGAATGGATTGCACTCTATTCTTCTTTTCCCGTCGTCAAGAGATTCAATGCTTTCTTCAGATACTGAATGGCTGATGGCACATCTTCATAGCGGAGAGCGCTTTCTGCAGTCTTACATAGTTTCTGTACTTTGTGGAAGTCTTTCATGGTTAATGCCAGATCACCTAAAGTACAAATTAAAAAAAGAAAAGAACTAACATATTTTATAATTGATTAGTTTGTAATACAGTAGGCCCTCATTTTACACGGTTTCAATTATACGGGGTTTAAGATTTGACACCTTTATTTTATTTTACGCGGATGAGTTTCGATTTTACGCGGATGCGGCATTGCAAACAGATAAAATTTCCCTCTTTTTCAAAATCCCAACTCCTGAGATTGTAGATAAGTAATAAACTGCATTTTGACATGCTAACTAGCAAGCTCTGGCAACTGGGGACATTTTTTGCAATTGGCTCCAGAGCACTTCCCAGAAGTAAAGTTATAAAACTTGCACAATTTAGAACTCACAAGAACTTAAAGAAGAGGAGAACAAAACCAATGAGAACATCAATGACACACAATCAAAAACTTTCAATGAAAATTTTGAGCCATTCCTGGACAATGAGAAATGATCTGATTTATTAGTGAAGTAAGATCCCGTCATGGAGGTTAAGCGAATGATCACGGAAGCGTTAATGCCCCACATCGAACTACAGAGAAAAATTTTTTTCATTGTATGCCAAAAAATAATGTAAACTGTTCTTTTTAATTAGTACTAAGTTAATTCATGTTTTCTTTAGGCATGTAGTGCGTATGTATTGGAATAAGTACACATTAAACTTAATATTGTATACATTTATCTGTCACTAGAATGGATTTTTTTTCATCCACGGAACCTAACCCCTATGTTAACACTAATATTAAGTCTCAATTTACGCGGTTTGGTTTTACGCCACATTTCCGTGGAACCTAACCCCCGGGTAAAACGAGGGTCGACTGTACTACCTTTCTTCGTAGCAGCTTATATAATGCAAATAAAAGACTTTTTGGTACAACCTTAGCGCAGATATTAGTAACTGGAGGAAGCAAGTGCAGTCATTGGCTTAGGATATTGGCTTATTTATATTTACAAAACCTTTAAGTAAAATAAAATTTGAAAAATTTTGGATGGAAGTTATTTCTAATGCAGCTGATTGAGGTGGGATATTAGATTCAAGGCTTTAAACTATTTTAAAACAATCAGCTTCATTTACATAATTTTACTGAACAATGTTTTTATCAGAATTTCAGTTTGGCAACACTCTATAGGTTTTGTAGGCGCTGCATTCTTCTGGATTTGGGGTAACAGTTTTTGATGTGTCATGTATCGTATTTACGTTATATGCTTATGTTTAATATGTTGTTTATTTGCCATTTTTACTTTTAGTCAAAATGAAATTAATTTTATGAGAATATTGCTGAACTCTGCTGAATAATTTAACAGAAATGAGTAGAAATAATACTATCGTGGGCAGGTAAACCGCAGTATCTGCAGAAATGAGTTTTCTTGATATTTGTAGAAACGTGCTTTGAATTCAGTACTAACTATAGGGAAATATTAGAATTTGAGTTTTTTTTAGTGGAAACCAAATAAGCAAGCCTTTAAAATAACGCTAACGTACACAGATAAGAAAACTGCAAGAAAATGGAAAATGAAAAAGTTGCAGTTACTGCCTTTTACTTGAGCACAGCAGAATATATTCTTGTATTAAATTTGGATCATAATTAACCAAAGAAAAAAAAGTCATTCAAAAACTACAAAATGCATGATGGTTGGATCAAACCAACAATTTTCATTTTTTTAGCATGACGCTCTAATCAACTGAGCAGTCCTAAATGCATAGAGCCGAACAATCTGACATACAGTCGTCCTTGTTGCCACTATACATTAAGGCAATGCTTAGTAAAAAGCATAATATATCAATTTTTTCCAAAAAAGTACACCAATAAGAGCTGTTTGTTTATTTTTGTCGAAAACAATGGAAAAAATCTTGCCAAATTGAAAAAAAAAGATTTTTAATTTGGCAAAATTTTCAACTTACAAATCTTTGCTTAGTGCCAAATTAAAAATTTGGCAAGTACCAAAAATAAAAATTTGGAGATTATCAGTAAAAAAGGTAGGTAAACCTCCCTTCAGTTTTGGGGCAGGTGCTCTTGTAGGTGCTGCTGTACAGCATGAATTAGAAAAACTTTTCAATGAAAGCCTACCTAGGACCGAAACTTTAAATGTGTTTTACTCAAAAATTGAAAATGTCCACTTACATCCCTTTGCTTCTCACTGCCTCATATGAAGTTTAATGAATTATTGAGAAAGTTATTGCATTCTCACAAAAAAAAAAAGAGTGAGAACACATTTGAGAAATAATATAATGATTACAATCATGACTGGATTTAGACTTAACAAGGCCCCAAGCTTAAAATACACCGCCAGCTCAGTTATTCCATCCAAGGACTGCAGTTCCGTGCTTTTTAGCACTCATCAGTCCGGAATAGGAATCACATGAGCTGGAGGCGAAAAATCTCTTAAGGGAGCCAAGATAATGGAATAACTGAGCTGGCAGTGTATTTTAAGTATTTCTGCCTTAGCCCTGGCTTTAGGGCGGTAACTTACTACAAAAAGGGCCCTAAGCTATTTCAAGTATGGGCCCTCTTTTGTAGTCTGCACACTTTGCTGGGGCCAAAACAAGCCATTTTTAAAATATGTGTGTCTTTTTTGCTGATACAGAAATATAAACCTATACAGACATATTTCTGTTTTGCCGATACAGAAATATAATATTATCGCTTATACAGAAATAACCAAGCTATAACCCCGCCAATACAGAAATATGAGAGAAAAGGTGAAAATAAATAAAACCTTTTCCCTCATTTTTAACTTCCACTCAGTCCTTTTTGTTTTGGGGATTGACCTCAGAGATGAATGGGTATTAGGAGAATGATGTAGCGATCGTTCAAGTGAGGTATAGAATGTCCGTAATTTCAAGGGGTCCAGGAGTTTCTCTCCAGGTAATGCAGGGGAATACAGTCCCTCAAAAATTTTGGTTTTATTGTAAAAATAATGCAAATGTAATTTGAATTGATGTCAAACCAAATTTTTTTTTGGCGAGTCCCCAAAAAATATTTTTTTTTTTTTTAAACTACAGCACTGGCTAAATGGAAGACAAAATGAGAGTCTCCAGGTGGCGAGTGATTATTTTCAGGTATAATCCAGACCCATCCTTTCAAAATTTTCCAGACACGGGGGGGGGGGGGGGGGGAGGCAAAGGGTTTGTGTTCAATGTATTTTATAGGGGAAAAAACAACAAAACGTACAAAAACTCCTGATTTCCTTATGTTTCTGATATCTATAGGTCATCAAAATAACAGGCCTGGTCTAAGCTTAAGTCTTGCTGTATCTAAGTAGGACTTACTATTTGCTGCTATTTCACAGCTGCCACCTTCATTTAAGGAATTATTTGCGGAAGAAGGCTCGGTAGTCGAAGAGGGTTGTTCAAAACTGCAGGATTGCGAAGAGACTGGCTGCTGAGGTAGGTAGCCATTTGGGACTTGGGGACCAAAACCCGCAATGTTAAATCAACCGGATAGGGGGCCTGAGGTTCTTGAGGATGCACTTGTTCTTTATGACTTCCCATATTCATTTCCTGAGATTCAAGGTTTTCATCAGCATCTGTAAAAAACAATTGAACATAAATAAACAAATGATGGTGATAAATTGAGGATATACAGCGTTGAAAAAAAAATTCCAAAAAAAAAGTGGTTACAATTAGGTATGTGCCGATTAATCGGCCACTTTGCCGATCATTTATAATAGGCCAAATTTTTCTGATTAATCAGCGGAAAACATGTTTTTCAAAAAAAAAAAAAAAAAAATTTAAATCATACCTTTAACAAGAAACTATGATAAATACATTTGTTAACAATAAATAAATCTAATTTTCTGCAAACATTGTTATAACACGTTGTATGAAAGTACAGAGTAAAAACAAAGCAAAATGTTTCGAAAATGAGTAAAACTGGGTGAAATATTAACAAGTTATTATGATAACCTCACCCCAGCTTTTGATGAAATAACATTTCATTTTTTTTAGTTGCTTTGTTCCTTCTAACTATACATATGATTGCATCATTATTTTAGAATCAAAAATTAATAATTTTACTCTTTAAATTATTAGTTTTTGATTCAACAAAAAACTAATCATTATTGAATCTTATTTGAGTTTAAAAAAAATATATGCACAAACTTTATTATTATTCTTTTATAACTTAATGGTTGAAGTAATGACATTTTTTATTCATTTATTTATTTGTTTTCTATTTTGAATAAATGTACACATGTATAAAACATTGCAACATGTTTCATGTGCCGATACTTTTCTCCTTTAGCATAGTGCTTTCAGATAACCTTATAACTATTTTTAAAAAAATGATGTTTAATGATGTATTTTTCTAGAAGTTTTCCAATTCTGTCTGTAACAACCACCAGTGGTATCTCTGTTCCTCTTTTTCCTTTACACCACAGCTAATAAGCCTGGAAATGTTCTCTCTTCATATTGACGCCGGCCGTGAAAGCCTTAAGCAATTTTTAGATATAGGGATTGTTCACTATTACTCTCATTAAGCAGCTACAGGACAATTTTATGAGAAAAAAAAAAGTTATTTCCATGTGTAAAAAATATGACATTCTCACTCAGGTTTGTTCAGCATTGTCAGACAAATAGTGCATAAATAAAGTAAAAACCAATGAATGCTTTTATCAAAATGAAAGCACAAAAGTTAAATTCAAACAAACCTGATAAAAAAGGAAAATATTCTGACATTTAAAAACAAAGAAAAAAAGCGCCAGATTGCCGGTCTGGCACCAGTGGTATCCCTGTTAGTTAGTTATTGTTTTCTGTAAGGCAAGCTTATCGTACTTTACATTTAAAACATTTTAGTTTGCTCTTGCAATAAGATTACATTATTTTAACAACAAAGCAAATGTCTCTGTAATACAACATGTTATACAGTAAAATCTCGTAACAACAAACACAGATACAATGAAATATCCGTTACATAAAACAAAACATTCGGTCCCGTTTTAAAACCCATAACGATAATGAATAAAAAAATCTTGTTTTAACCAAGCGATCTTTTCAAAAAATCACTACAATGAAATGTTTTTCTTAATTTTGGTTAAAATATATTTTCTTATGCTGTTTTCAGAAACTAAAAAAAGACTTTCACAAGTTGTAACCTGAAGACTCCATTTGTACTTTTGGAACAGAGTTATTGAAGGTGGAAATCTGTTCATGCTGAAACATAAGTTGATGTGTGACAAGAAAAGCCAGTGTCTAGCCAATGGCAGTCTATTTTTGTGCACTAAATGTAAAGAACCTTGCGAATTCAAAAGGGGGTCAGCAAGTTTTCAACTTTTCTTGTAGTATAAGCACTATTTACAAATTAGAATCTTTTATAATGTCTTCTCCGACCCAGGGGTGCCCACAGGGGGGGGGGGATTATGGTGCAAGTTGCGCCATCTAAATTTTTGGGGGGGATTTTTTAAATTTATTTAAATTATTTTTTATGTATTTATTTGAATTTATTTATTTTAATTTATTTATTGATTTATTTATTTTTAGTTTAAATTATTTGTTTTATTTTATTCTGTTTATATTTCATTTCATTTATTTATTTAGTTTAGCGCAAAACTTTTCAAAAAAAAATAATAGTTATAAATAAATAAATAAACAAAAAAAAATATATTTAAAAAGTAAATTTAAAAAAAAAAGAGAGCTAAAAAATAAAATTAATAAGAAAGGAAAGAGTTGAGAAAAATTTTGGGGGGGATTTGCGCCATTGAACTTGGGGGGGGGGGGTGGGATGGGCACCCCTGCTCGGACCAAATTTCTCATACAAAATAACTTTTTGTGAAGATGACAAATGAATAAAAGTTCAGTGCTAAATATTTTTTATTTGTTTGTTCAGAATAAATAATGTGTTTACTTGTATTTTAGACTGTTGGTAAATGGTAGATATTGCATACTTAATTAGGGTGCAGATTTGCAAAATTAGCACTTTTATAAAAAATAAGTTTAAAGCCAATTCCGTTACAACGAAATTTTTTTTCCATCCCTTAGAATTCATTGTAATAGGATTTCACTGTATAATATATGCATATCTTAGATAATGCAAAATAAGAAGAGAAAACATTTAAAAGCATGCTTACAAACAACCGTCACTAAAGAGCCACATACCCTCTTCGAATTCCATGCCAACAGGACCAGGAGTGGGCGTAACGCCATTTTTCAGGCAATTGTGAATGTAGGTTGATTTCCATTTTGCATACTTTCGGTGGTGTAGTACCTGTCGATGAGATTTTCAGAAAATTTACTTTTGCATAGACATACGTACATATTAATTTAACAGGTTACAATTGATTTTTTTTTTAAAATTGCATTGATTAAAGTGAATTTATGTATTTTTTACGATGTAAAAATCTAAATACTTATTACTATTTCAATTTAAAAAAGATTAAAATAAAAAACAAAATGTTTAAAAAACAAATTCATAAATAAATAACTATTCATAATTAAATTAAATTTTAAAAGTGTTTTATGAGCAATTTTATCACATCTATTAAAATAAATCACTAATGACAAAAAGGGGGGGGGGACACATTGTCGATAATACTAACAGCAATTTTCAAAATCCTGATTCCCCTGAACTTAACCCTCTTCTTTTTATTGTATTTTTTTCGCACTATATTTCTTCCTCTCTCTGACTTATCTAACAGTTACGTTGATAGATGTATTAACAAGATGTAATTATAAAGATATAATAAAATACAACAAAAATATAAAATCTGATGTAATTATAAAGAACAATAAAAGCTAGACCATCTGAAAAACTAAAGAAATGGTGTATTCTCAAAAGCTGAGAGCTTTAACATTCCATTTCAATTTAACATTTAAAAATATTTACTTTTAACCCCCCCCCCCCCCCCAAAGCTCTGTTTTAAAAACAACAGCATTTCCTAACAGCAAGAGACACATAAATTATTGCAAATGTTCTACATTGGAAATATCTTTATTTTACAAGTGCAGACAAAAGTAACCAATCTAAAACTAATTACCTACCCACAAAATTGTAGAAGAGTAAAAGTTGCATTCTACAGTATTTAAACGGTTTATATGACATTTAGCGGGTACCTAATAAATTAATAAACATTTGCACATATGGCGATGGAAATAAAAACGGTTTTAAACAATCGTAATCCCACTATACTTGCCTTAGTTATTTTGGGAAATTTCAATTATTGTGCAAAAAGCATACTCTTGGAAGAGCTGACACTCTTCAGTTGAATTTCCATCCCAAAGAATGTGCTTATACATCAGATGCAATTAAAAGCACAGTATTTTAAAATCTATTGAATGTGTATGTTAGAAATTGTAGGTACACACGAAAATGCAGTTAATTTTCTGTAATATTTTGAGTAGGAGCCTTGTAATGAATTTCATCAATACAAAAACAGGGGAAAATAATAATTTGCCTGTAACTGTTATATATAAAAATTAAGTCTTGGCCTTAAACCTATCAAAAGTTCTACAATAATGATTTTTACTAAATCCAATTTTTATGAGAATACATGAACTCCTTCAATTCTTAAAATGAGAAAAATAGCTTAACCTTTTGAATGTGTTTATCAAGATGTGGATGCAATATATACTACTAGTTCTTAAATTTGTAATATAAATACTTCCAAAGCAGCACGCATAATGTAAAATGTACTAAACTGCAATTGCTGATATTTACATATGTTAACTAGGGGCAATACTACACTAATTTGTAGTTGTAAATACAGTTAACTCTCGATAACTCGAAGTCCCAAGGGGCTGGTTAAAAAGTTCAAGTTATTGATAGTTCGAAGTATTGGAAGTTTTCACAACAGTCTCAAGAGTTTGGGACCCAAAGAAAGCTTTGAGATAAAAGAATCTTCAAGTTATTGAGATTCAACTGTAGTTGCAAGTTCAGAGGCTTGTCATATAGGTTTGAATGATAACGAAATGCCTGGTTTTATTTTAAAACAAAATATTCCTTTTTATGTCATTATTTTTACAAGGATGTATCTCAAATTACTTAATTTATTTATTTGATAAGGTAGTCCTCTATAATTGATGTCACACTTTGCAGAAAGGGGGTGGGAGGGATTTTATGACAGATTGTGAGAAGGGGAGGGAGTTGGTATCAAGTAACAACAAGGGTGACATTAAAAATTTTTGTTGTAATAAAAGCATTTTTTTTATAACAATGTGTTTATGTAGTACAGCATGATATGTGACAAAAGATGGGGATAAGGTGAAGTGAAACACGTTACAACAAAAGGGGTAGAGAGTCAAATAGCTGGAGAAAAAAATGTGGCATCATTTATGGACTAGCCCCTAATGCAAACATTCTTTTATCAGGGCTTAATTTCTAACAAAAGGAGTGTTAGTAGTTTAAAGGAGAGATACAACACACAGTACAAAAATCGTATCTGCACTTATTATCAAAACTGAGTTAACGTCTCGAGGTGTTTCTTTGCCACATATTTTCCCTAAACACAATGTTTCATAATCATTTGTCAATGGGAAATAGTTTTTTAAAAAATCTGAGAAAGTTGAATCTGAATTAAATACATGGAAGCGCAAGAAAGCAATTTTCCATTTTGTCATTTTGAACTCGGATGCAGACACGACTTATGCGCTTAGTAGGGCAGTATAGTCTTCAGCTTCAGAACTTTCTTTCGTACAGAAGTACTCAGAACTCCACCTAATTTGTGAAAGTTCACCTGAAAAGCAGGAGCTGACAATCCAACCAAACTAAGCCCTGCTTTATATTTAACATTAGCAAAAATACCAGGAGTTGCCTGGGACAGTAATAATCGTGAGAAACAAACGCTACTTTCATTCAGTTTCTTTTTTAACTGAAAGAACTCAAAACATCCTGCTTTGATGGGATTCACCCATAAAATTAAGTAGCAAAACCGAAGTACAAAAGTAAACCGAAGTAAAAGTTTTAAGTACAAAAACCGAAATAGTATTCAGTTAGAAACGAAAGCATGACATTTAGGCAAAAAAATTTGAAGAATTTCCAAAACATGAAATTTCACTTGTTTATAAAGATTTATCAGTTATTTACTTTTTTTTTCTTTTTTTGAGCATAGTCTAAAGCTTTCTCTATATAACTATTGAAGCACAAAGGGTTTTAAAAAATGTAGCCACCCATAATCTCACTATACTTGCTTTAGTTGTTTTGGGAAATTTAAATTATTGTGGGTTCTTGGTGCAATGTAAAATGTTACAAAATTTGCAGCAATCGTTATGGGATTCCTTAAATAATGCTCCTCCTCCCTACTTTGTAAAACTGTGTGTAACTAATTTTCATCAAAAAGATATTGTCTCCAAATACTGAGATATTTTTGGTGATCATAAAATGATGCTAAATATTTTCTTCTGAAATAAGTAGCAAAACTTGGTCAGTGTTTGAAATTGTAAACAAAGACAAACTAATAGAAGTTTTGTGCTGTTTATAGATTTGCCTAATTTAGTTAGCAGATTATTTTACATTTTAACAAAAGTTTTAAAGATGATTTTAGTTGTGATATTTTGGTTACATGGTGAAATGAAAGGCGAGAAACATTATTAACTAGTCTTTGGCTGCAAAAACAGAGCCTGTTAAAAAGACTGCCTTCTGTTATAATTGTAATGTTATGATTAAAAATTACTATGTTCTTATTTCTATGAAATTAATATATATATTTAGTAATTAATTTCTAATTGTATGTTTGATGCATAAACTCGTTTGTAAGTGTAAATAATAATCTTACACATGTTTTGAAAAAACTCTTTCTCTCAGAATAGGGAAAAAAAAAAGGTTTTCTGCCTATATGTTAAAGCCCGATTGAGGAAAATATCTTTATGATTGAGAAAAATGGATGTCATACTTGAAATCAGCGCATCCAATAGAATAAAAGTCATTCAATATCGTACAATCACTTTTTCAAGACATGAATTTTACAGGCCTCTGTAATTTTTGACAATAAACACTTTCTATTTTTCAAATGTAGCCAAAAATCAATTGTCTTTTTATTTCGTTCCGTTATCGATTATTGTCATAGATGAGGATAAAAATCCTAAGAAAGCAATAAATATCATGCTTGCTCCAGAAAAGCCTTGATTCAAAATTTTTATAAGAATAACTATTAATATTGCTGTTGTAAGGCAACAAATTTTTGCATACAACGGGTTTTATATTTATTCATTTAATGGGGAAATTACATGAAATTTACTGTTTTCCATCATAACTTTTTAGAAATAAATTATAGCCTTTATTGCTTCCTGATGATTTAGCTGTCTATGGTGAAAAAGTTGTTAATACCGAGCCAGTAGTTTTGAAGCTTACCCCCGACATACATACAGAAGTAGCGATTTATGTATAAAGATTAAAGATTGGTGAGAACAGAAATTACATCAATAATTTTTTGTTATTAGTTTTTTTTATATAATTATGAGTCAATACATTTATGGAATTCTTCAACACTGTATTGAGAAATACAGTGTCAAAACAAATTGAATAATTGAAGATCTTTGAGGAAGAACAGGTCATAGAAAAATATAAATAAACATAGCTGCCAACTTTTGGAAATTTAAATTAGATGCAGAGTTTTATGTGTAGGAGAGGGGGGGGGGGCATTTTGATAACAAATGTAACAGATGCAATGAATAATTTACCTTTAAATTTACAATCGGACAAATGACAGCATATTTTGAAAAAGAAAAAAACGTAATTTCTTATTTTTTATTAATTTCTTTTGTTTATTTTTAAAGAAAAATTTAGAACATTCCTGCACACAAAAATTACATTAACTAAATAATTAATGATATGGACGTTATTTGAAATGATTAAAATGTTTCGAAGGATTAAAAAGGAAAAAGGAAATCTGAAGTTTTGGACAAGTTTTCGTAGCTTTGTAGTCAGTGGCGTACCTTGGGTGGGGCGGAGGAGGCAGTCCGCCCCGGGCGGCATGCATTTGGGGGCGGCGATTAAGCATCTATGGTTTAAAAAAATTCTAAATAAAGGAATAATTCTTTAAATCTGTTACACAGGAGGCAAAAAAAAAACTCTTTCAAAATGCAAAGTTTTGGTATGACTACAACTGGGCTTCTCAGTGTTTAAAGGTTAAATATTTCCGTTGTGAACCCCTGAACCTTCCTCATTCCCCCAGCGTCCTCTAAGATAGACTTAAATTGTATTTTTGAAACTTAACATTCGGAAAATATTCTAGAAAACACTATGACTTCCTAACGTCACCAAATGCTGAAACAGACTTCAGTTTTGATAAAGATTCGGGAGAGAACTCAATGCCCTCTCCCCCAAACGTTACTTCTAACTGTGATTTTTGATGTAAATTTAGAATATTGCTCCAGAATACGTGCCTGACACCCCTCCTTTCCTCTTTTTTTTTTGGTAGGAAGAATACGGATTAAATTAGTTTCCTTTCTCTCTCAAATGAAGTTTTCAATTTTAAGTTTCATCCCTGGGCGGCATAAACTGTAGCTACGCCACCGTCTGTAGTTCAAGGCTGTAGTTTGTAGAAACTACAAACCGAATACTTTTTTTTTTTGGCTTGCTTTAAAACACTACATATATTTTTAAAAATATTTTAAGTCAATAAACTTTAGGATTTCGGCAGTAATGTGTTTAGTGTCAAAAGATGTGATGTGAAGTACAGTAAACTCCCGATTATCTGCAGAATTAGGTGGCACAAGTACTGTGGATAAAAAAAATTGCAGATCAGATGCAAAAAGGCTAAAATGATGGAAAATAAGGTTGTCCTTCCTCAAAAACTTAGCTGTATTGATACATATTGCTTTCTTCAAACAGTGGACATATATACAGTACAGTAAAAATGTTTTGTATTTTTGCACAACACAACTTAAAATTAACAAAGAACAAGTGTATGTATGATGAACAAAGCCCCATAAATAAATAAATAAATAAATAAATAAAACAAAAACAACCGAGTTTAAATTCCCAACTTTTCAACAATAACAGTCATTGGTATTTGCTTTTCACTGCGAAAATACATGCCCCGATTAAGGTTTGACTGGCGGATAATCTGCCCCGGAGATAATCTGCTCGCGGATAGTCGGGAGTGTACAATAACTGCATTAGAGAAAATTTGTTTTGAAACTTAGGCTTCTTCTAAAATACCATTCTACATAAAATATTATTAAAAAAAATATTAGTAACAAATGTTTGGAATTCTGCTGCAATGCGTATAGTATCACTATGTGTGATGTGAAGTAAATGCAGCTGAGAAAAACCCAATTTTTTAAAAATACTTTTAGAAACTCTTAGTCAAATAAATATTTAGTCGAAAAAATGTTGTAATTGTGCTGATCAAAATGTGAGATAAGATAAGTGCTTTTAAGAAGTTACAACTCAAAAAGTAGTTAATTTTAAACTGTCTCTTTACTTTTATTGAGTGTTTTCACAGTTCCAAATCTTTACTGTATTTTCGAGAATAAGCGCTGCGGCGCATACAAGAAAAAAAAGTTAAAAAAGGACCCGTTAGATGCAGCGCATATAATGGGTGCGGCGGATACAGTGGGGTTTTTTTTTTTTCCAAGTTTTAAAAAAAAGGTGAAAATGCTGCTATCTGATGGCGCCACATCGTTTGCTTTTATTTGGCGAAATCCTTCACCCTTGGGTGACAAGTAAAGCAAAGAGGGGGGAGGGAAGGTGAGTCAGCGATTGCACATGTTTCACTGAGGAGAGAAACGCTGACGCACGTGGGCAAGCAAGCCTTATCGTGTCGGAGCGAAGGTGTCAGGGAGAGAAGGTAGTAAAAGTACTAGAGAAGGATGGATGTCCAGTGTGTAAAGGGAATTTACCACCTCCCTCACAAAAATGGGTTGCTTCGTCAAGCAACCTAATGGGAAACTTGTCTTCTAGCTCTAATTTTTTTATTCACTCACATCGTTGTGTTGCATCTTTTGCTGTCGTTTGTGCGCGCGCGACTAATGATATAACTAAAAAGATGACTTATGAAATAACTAAAAAGTTTATATGGAAATATTTTCAGCTGAATTTTCAAGCAGTATAATTGTTGCTGCAAGAATAACAAGTAATGGTAAGAGTATAGAAATAATGTAGTTTTACTTCCGTAAATAATAGACATATTTATGTAAAACAAATTGAAACCTTTTAACAACCAGTCCCCGTATTGAACTATTTTTTAATCAAGAACTTAGGTTTCGATGAATGAATGAATACAAAATTTCAACTATTAAAAAATAATAAAAATATTTACTTTTGTCCACAACTCAATTTCAAATGATTTCATTATTTGGCGAAAAAAATCTTAAGATTACTTTTGTAACAAACAACATTGAAATGCAAAAAACAATTATTAATTTCAAAATATATATGCACATATAACTTGGTTTTAAAATAAAATAATTTTACAGTCTGAAAAAAAAAGCTCCCTTTGCATAATCAGTGAAAACAGCGAATAATACCCCCCGATGGAAAAAACCAAGTTGATTTTTATTCAACATTCAATTTTAGCAATTAAATGAAAAACGCCAAGTAATAACTTAAAAGGATTTATCAGTATTAATTTAAAAGATCTTTTCTTGAAAGTGAAGAGTATACAGTACGTGTACAGTATGCTAATTTCTTCAAGACAATGAGGAAAGGCAAGGGAGGAAAGTCATTAATGACGGCTTTCTCTTTGCCTGTTGGGTTGCTTATTTTACGTAGCATGGAATGCCTGGAAGGATACTTCAAGCTACATAAAATAAATGACTTTACAGACATAGAAGCAAAAATCTTGTGAAGTTCATCTTATGGTTAATAAGTTAAAATTCAATTCTTTGACCTTGAGGAAAAAATATGCACAAATATGCGGCAGTTTATAATCACACCTCATTAGCTTTACCTTTTTTAAAACAAATAATTGGTGGAAAATGTGTAGGAAATTAGTGTACTCAATTTTGCAAAGCAAAAAAAAAAAAAATTTTTTTTCAATAAATCAATTTTTCTTGAATTTTTGTTATTTTTTCGAATTTTCTTGATATTGCTCTGACTTTTCCCTGATTGATAAAGTGCTCTGACTTTTCACTGATATCCCTGATCTGTCGCCACCCTGTCTTAGTGATGGGCATAATCGAGTTCTCATAATCGAATCACTCGATTATTCAAGATCATTCGAGAACTTGATTATCACTTCTCAAGTTCTCGAGCGATGAACTTCTCGAGTTCTCGATTATCACTTTTCGAGTTCTCGAGCGATGAACTTCTCGAGTTCTCGATTATCACTTTCCGAGAACTCGAGCGATCAACTGCTCGAGTTCTCGATTGTCACTTTCCGAGTGCTCGAGCGATCAACTGCTCGAGTTCTCGCTTTGAACTTCTCGAGATCTTGAGTTCTCGCGATGTCAATCACTCGAGCAGTGTATTCTTCGATCGATTTGATAATCGAATGAACCTCTCAATATAGTTGACTTCTGACAAGGGTGCCCACCTATGGAGGGGGGAGGGTCATGGCGCAGACTGTGCTATTGACATTTTTAGGGGGGGGGGTGTTTTAAGGGGTATTTTTCTCATTTTTTGCGGGAGGTCTCTGCGATATTGAGGGTGGGGGGGGCTTGACCTCAGGGCGGGTGGGCACCCCTGCTTCTGAAGTGTTTTAGTTGCAGGGACGGATCCGTCATTAAGGGGGTCAAAGGGCTGGCTTTGAAAAGTTAATGATTTTACTTATGAAGAATGAGCATGGTTTTTTTCTGTCTTCCGAAAAAATTTGCATTGAAACCTTTTAACCCTTCCCCCAGACAGACGGGCTGCGCTGAGGAGCCCACAGAGGAGGTGGGTCATTGCGCAGACTGCGCCATTGAAATTCCTAATGGATGTTAGTCTTTTTTATTGAGTGTCCTTCTTGAGGGGGAGAGAGGATCCCTAATTTTAAAAAGTGTGCCAGCACACTTGAGGAATAGATACCCTTGCGATCTAAATGGTATTACATTCAAATAATTGCCTTTCGATTGTTTCATTCGAATAGTGTTATAATTGAATGTATACTGTTAAATGCTTGATTATCAAATGATTCTTTGGGATGCCTTGGTAGTCTAATGATATGTTTTGAGCGAAAGGTGTTAATGAATGAACTGTTAGGCATAAATGCCTGTTAATAACAACAGTTTATAATCCTATCTCATCACCTCACAACACCAATAGTAAAAGAATGTTTTTCCTTACTTATAATGTATTACCAATCATTCTGCATGACTGGGGTAAAAGAATCTTATCAGCACTCATTCACATTGGTCGAATCGACCGAATGTTTGTTTCACTTTCGTTCACCCTTGGCGGGAACTCCGTTGTGGATGACGTCATAGAAAGCTTCTAGAAGGAATCTGATGGCACGTGTGCTTAACGATAGCAGTGATGTGTCCGTTCACGTGACTCGGATATGCTAATGACCCGGGGGGATATTTAAACTGCTCGCGGCTTTAGTTCGCTCTCTCTCTTCGATCATCTCTTGTTGTAGGCGGTCGCTCGATCGGTATGCGAACTTGCTTGTCCGTGCCGTTTGCACTTTATTAGAAATGAATTAGCTGGACTTAGCTTATTTCCCAATGGGTCTACTTCATCAAAGTTTTTAGTCAATAGTCATGCAGTTTGCGTTGCACTGTTAGTTATCTCATGCATAAGTAGCATGTAAAGAGATTATGTTGTTAGTATTTATTTTTATCATTTACAGCGTGTTTTTATCTATTTACATTATCGTTTAAATAAACTTCATGAAAGTTAGAAATAGTTTGTCAAGTTCTTATTTCCGAACTCACTCTGCTAGTATCAAAGAAACATTGGGGAGATATTATTAGATTAGAAATTCTCCCCAACACGGGTTATGGGCCCAGTCCCTTTCCTGTGCAGACCTAGTGAAAATATTTTTGGATAAGACTAGGAAATGATAAAGAGTGTACATGCATCTGTAAAAAGGCGGGGTTGTACTGCTGCCAAAAGTACATGTACCGTTGGATTGTGTACATTTCGATATTTTACAGAAATTTTGAAAAAAAAATTTTTGGAAGCTGCAAATTCGATGACCCATCTGAAGATGAAGTTATTGGAATGTTGAGATGGGGGGGGCGACCAAGATAGAAGAGACTTAAAAGATTTTACCAAAATTCAAGAATACTAAAGTTTGAAAAAAAGAAAATGGCAAATTTCGCGATTCAGATTGAAAAGCTCAACAACAAGAATTACCTCGAATGGTCGACGAATATGAAGTTCCTTCTCATGGAACGGAATCTATGGGACATTACTAACGGAAAAGAGAAAGAACCAGTCATTAATGAGAAGACGAATGTAACAGAAAAAGATGTGAAAGAATTTATTGTGAGGAAGCGAACTGCAGTCTCTCTAATCTTCTTGAATATTGAACAAAATCTAAGAAAAATAGTTGAAACTATAGAAGATCCATGCGAATCTTGGAAGAAACTAAAATTACATTTTTTTCCGGAGAATAGATGTATAAGTATGCAACTCTTCATTGAGCTGAATCAGTGCAAGAAAGAGAATGGAGAAAAGCTAAATTTATTTGCGGCGCGTCTGCAGAGAATTTTCGACAAAATCAAAGTTGCTTATCCGAATTTCCCGGAGGACTGTATTTCTTTTAAATTACTGCAAAGTTTACCAGAAACGTATGATCATCTGATTCAACAGATTTTGATGAGGAAAAATGAAGATTTCACATTCGAGAAAATCCTGGTTGACCTAATTATTGAAGAAAACCGTCAAGAAATGAAAGAAGAGAAGACAAATGAGATGCAGGTTTTCCAAGTTAAATCTAAAATTCGATGTTACAAGTGTCATGAAGATGGGCATATAAGAAGCAGATGCCTTTATGTCAAAAATGAAGACCGTCAAAGATTGACTTCACAAGAAAGAAATAAAAGGGGAAACCAGCACCAATCCCGGAAAGAATGGAGGGATGAAGGTACGAGCCCAAGGAGTAGAAATCGCCGATGGAGTTCTAGAAGGAAGTTCCAGGAGCGTCGCCGATCACCTTCAAATAATAGATGTGAGTATCCTTTGTATTTCTTGTCAGAGGCAAATCTTAGTCAGACCCAAGATAAAGGGAATACATTTATTTTTGACACTGCCGCATCAAATCACTGTTGCTCAAATAAGAACTGGTTTACGACATTTGAACCCCTAAATGATGTAAACATGGCTGTTGCCGTGAAAAAGCAAACTTTCCCGATTGAGGGAAAAGGGGAAATCAAAGTTAAGTTCGGTAAAAGAACTGTAATTCTCAAAGATGTAATGTATTCTCCCCGTTTGAGATGAAATATTTTGTCTGGCACCAAGTTTGACCAGGGTGGTGCAAAATTTTAAGGTGGGAGAGGTTTCGTGGAGGTATCCGACAAACAGGGATTAATTTTTAAAGCTGAACTCAATAATGGAGTTTATAATGTTAATTGTAAAAAGTTTAAAAATTCTCCTAGTTCTAGTCATGTAAATAAAGAACCTTCTGAAGAATGCTGTCAAAGTGACATTGAAACTTGGCATAAACGCTGTGGACACGTCAACACTGAAAGTATTCGTAAAACTAGTAATCTTTCAGCTGTTCGTGGCCTACCTAAGTTTAAACATGTTAAATTAAACTGTGATGTTTGTAAATTAGGAAAATTTAAGCGTGTTAGTTTCAAGTCAATTGATAGAGTAAGAAGTACCCAGCCATTGCAATTATTGCATATGGATGTTTGGGGAAAATGTGAAGTAGAGGGTAGAAACGGAGAAAATTATTTTCTTTCTATTATTGATGACTATTCTAAAAGGTGTTCATTGTATCCTATTAAGTCAAAAAGTCAGGTTCCAGGAATTGTAAAACAACATATTCTGAGAGCCGAAAGGTTTATCGGCAAAAAGGTTGTTAGTATCAGATCTGATAACGGGACGGAATTTGTAAATCAGGAACTAGACGGGTTCTGTCAGAATATGGGTATACATCATGAACTCACAAATGTGTACACACCAGAGCAAAATGGATTAATTGAAAATTTTAACCGTACAGTAACGAATAGTGCACGCGTTTTGTTAAAAGAAAGTGGTTTGCCAAACAAATTTTGGCCCGACGCGATGTTATATTTTGTATACACATGGAATAGGATTTGTCATTCAAGTCAAGAAAAGACTCCTTTTGAACTTTACGGGGGAAGAAAACCGTCTGTAAGACATTTAAAAGCATTCGGAACTACTTGTTTTGCCGGTATCCCACGACAATTAAGAAAGAAACTAGACTTAAAAGCCGAAAAAGGCGTTTTAATCGGATACGCGTTCAATCGTAAAGGATTTCGCGTTTATCTTCCAGACAGAGATAAAGTCATTGAAACAATCAACGTATCTTTCAAAGAGAATTCCTTTTTCAAGGACGAATTTACTTCCGAGCAGGAATCGCGCGGAAAAGAAAATACCCTTTTCTGGCCTCTTTCGCCTCAGGCAGAAGATAAGAATTCTTCGGAAGAAAGCGAAGATTCGAATCGCTTCAGAGAATTAGATGTTGAAAGTAGCTCTGAAGGGGGGGTGGAAAGTTCAGACAGTGAGGGGGATGATTCTAGTCGCAAACCAATGCGGGAAGCTAGGTGGATTCGGAAATTTGTCCCTAGACCTGATGGTTCAAGAAACGACGTATATTATTTTGAAAAGGGGAATAGCAAAAGATTAAGATCGTTGAATGATGTTCAAAAATATTGTCTTCGTGAAAACATAGCGTATGATCCGGAATTATTTAATTTTAAAGGCAATGATGATTTTCAGGGTGAAGTTTCAAATCAATCTAAAATTTTAACTCATGTTTCCTGACTAGACACAGAAATTAAAATCCCTAGAACATATAAACAGTCATTAAAATCTAATGAAAGGGGGGAATGGCAAAAATCAATGGAAATTGAAATAGGCACTATGCGTAAAAGAAATGTTTGGAATTTAGTCAAATTACCGGAAAATGTTAATCCTATCGGATGTAGATGGGTTTATAATTTAAAGAAAGGGGAAAATGGTGAAGTTTATAAAAGTAGACTAGTCGCTCAGGGGACTAATCAAGTGAGGGGACTAGATTTTGATCTAACCTTCTGCCCAGTAGTCTGCTTTAGTACCATTCGCTTTTTCTTTTCTTTGTTGGTATCAAGAGAAAATTGGCTACATATCCAATGTGACGTTAAAAGTGTGTACCTATATGCTCCTATTGATGAAATAATATATATGAAGCAACCCCCAGGTTTTATTGAAAAGGGAAAAGAAAATTATGTGTGCAAATTGAATAAAGCTATATACGGCCTGCACCAAAGCGGTCGTCTGTGGTTTTATGAAATTGAAAATATATTGCTTAAAATTGGTTTTCATAAATTTTTATCATGTAATTGTGTTTATTATACTGATAATGTGATTTTACTCTTATATGTGGATGACATTGTGTTATTCAGTAAGAAGGACAGGGATATTAAAGATGCTTTGAATTTACTTGAAAAACATGTTGAAATTAAAATTTTAGGTAAAACTAAAAAGCTACTAGGTGTAGAATTTGAAAATGAAGGAAATGGCTTAAATTTACATCAAACTGAATACATTCATGTAGTTTATGAAAGATTTAGTAAATTTAAAATTCCTATTTCTTCTTTACCTATTAGTAAAGGATGTGTTTATTCAAAGTTAAACTGTCCTACTACTCCAGCTGAGATTGACGAAATGTCAAAATATCCATACAAGAGTTTATTAGGGTGTTTATCATTTATTTCTAGTAGAACACGTCCTGATATATCATATGCTGTTAACATTTTCAGCCAATTTCAAAGCAACCCAGGAATGGTACACTGGGATGGATTGTTGAAATTACTAGGATATGTTTTCCATACTAAAGATTTAAAATTAAACTTAAAATGTGAAAATGTTCAACTTATAACTTTTTCGGATGCTGATTTCGCCACAAATAAGGATGATAGAACCTCATTAGGCGGTCAACTTGTTTTACTTGATAAAGCTCCAATTGAATGGCGCACGTTCAAAGAACGAAGCGTTAGCCTTTCAACGATGGAAGCTGAATTTATTGCCATGACAGAATGTGCAAAAGAGCTCATGTGGTTTGATCGTATAATTGACGAATGCATCAAAATAAAAATTGTTAAAAGTTGTAAAATTAAATCTATTTTGTATGTAGATAATCAGGCTACGTTAGATTTTGTTAAATCGCCTATCGAAAATCATCGTAGTAAACACATTGATATCAAATTGTTTTTCATTCGGGATTTAGTTCATAAAAATATTTTTAACGTGAGATATGTCAAAAGCAAAGATAACATGTCGGACATATTCACGAAACCTCTCACCCGATTAGAAATTCAAAGATTTATTGAAAATTTTTTTTGTACAAATATAATATAATTTAGAAACATTTTTTAGATATTTTTGGAAATTGTTTAATGTACTTTAAATTTTTCTTCTTTGCATCATGTTTTGTGAAATGTTTTTGCAAGTTCTAACAATTTAATTGTCCACCTGAATGTTTCGGTGGCTTTTTCTCCCTATCAACCGGGTTGCGAACAGCTTTTTGTTGCGTCTCGTTAAAAGTGAAAATGTAATTGTCAGAGTCATCCCGGGAGTTAGGATAGAGAGAGTTTATTGTTGCATGAAGGTCTATCGCGGGTGTATTTGTTTTTCATTTTGTAAGACCCTATTTTGGAATATTGGAAACACCACTAGTTCCCGTTAGAATTTGTAATTTTCCTTCATTTAATATATTATGGTGCAAAAATGTTATTAAAAAAAAAAAAAAAAAAAAAAAAAATTGAATTGGTTTAAAAAAAAAAATAATTTTAATCAGTTAAAATTATCAGACAGTCTTTAAGTATAGATGGGAGCATTTTTAGATTTTTAGTGATCTTTTTGTAAATGAAATTATTTAATGAGAAATAGATAGTTAGTAAAAGAGCTTATTTAAATTTCGTCATAAATATTTCTCAATATATGCTAATACTATACTATTTTCAAGACTGATATTTTATATGCTGATTCGAACAGTTACTGTGGGTTTTTATTTTATATTTCAGATTAACCTACTGTCATAGTTATAAATAAAACCGGAAAAATGATTGAAAAATTATAAAGGACTTTGATCAAGAATTTGTTTTTGAACTTTTGGTGAAAACGTACTATGAGTTACGACGTACGAGAGAGTACGAAAGAAAAAAAAGGACATTTCAAGATGATTGTTCTTTGGACTTTTGAATTTTTTTTCAGCAAAGTGTATTGGTGTTTTTCTCAATTTTTCAGATCTAGATCTATATTGGAAGTTCGTAATATAGAGTCAAGTTTATATTTTAAAAATTGTTCATTGTTTTTCTCATATAGTTATGAATATGTGGAAATGAGATTGTGTTAATGTCTAAATGAAGTCGAATTTTTTTGAATGTTTTCATTGTGAGATGATGAGAGGGGGGGCCTTGTTAGGCATAAATGCCTGTTAATAACAACAGTTTATAATCCTATCTCATCACCTCACAACACCAATAGTAAAAGAATGCTTTTCCTTACTTATAATGTATTACCAATCATTCTGCATGACTGGGGTAAAAGAATCTTATCAGCACTCATTCACATTGGTCGAATCGACCGAATGTTTGTTTCACTTTCGTTCACCCTTGGCGGGAACTCCGTTGTGGATGACGTCATAGAAAGCTTCTAGAAGGAATCTGATGGCACGTGTGCTTAACGATAGCAGTGATGTGTCCGTTCACGTGACTCGGATATGCTAATGACCCGGGGGGATATTTAAACTGCTCGCGGCTTTAGTTCGCTCTCTCTCTTCGATCATCTCTTGTTGTAGGCGGTCGCTCGATCGGTATGCGAACTTGCTTGTTCGTGCCGTTTGCACTTTATTAGAAATGAATTAGCTGGACTTAGCTTATTTCCCAATGGGTCTACTTCATCAAAGTTTTTAGTCAATAGTCATGCAGTTTGCGTTGCACTGTTAGTTATCTCATGCATAAGTAGCATGTAAAGAGATTATGTTGTTAGTATTTATTTTTATCATTTACAGCGTGTTTTTATCTATTTACATTATCGTTTAAATAAACTTCATGAAAGTTAGAAATAGTTTGTCAAGTTCTTATTTCCGAACTCACTCTGCTAGTATCAAAGAAACATTGGGGAGATATTATTAGATTAGAAATTCTCCCCAACATGAACACATGGACGGGTCTGTGGGAGACATGTGGTGTGTGTCCCGGGGGTGGAAGTAAAGGTTGGAGGCGCTAATAAGGTTCTAACTTGAGAGGCATTAAATTATAGTTCAGGTAAAAAGGGGGAATACTTAAGTTGAAAACCTGAGGGGACGTCTTCCCCCTTACGTTCACCTTCGACTATACTATTGGGTAATGATACAAGTGTAATAGGCAATAACAAATGTTTTAGAGCCCAAATATACAGATCACTGCAGACACGTGTTTCGGGGTTTCAAGGAACCCTTTTTTCAACGCAAAATAGTGAGATTGTGGATGTAAGGACATTACTGGATGTCTTTACGGACCATTCATCAATTACGTAAGGGTCCCGAGGGGGTGAGGTTGGAAAAATGTCTACATACATTGGGGGGAGGGGGGGGGGGGGTTCAAACGTATTCTTACGCAATATTTTCCAAGCCGATGTTTCATTTGCGTCTGGAAAATAAAAACGTGTTAGGATGACTGTTTTTTATTTGTTTTACGAAGAATTAATAATGTAAAACATAATAAAAGAATTGCACAATTGTATAGCATGTTTTATTTTTAACTACTATCGCATCATATACAAAAAAATGTCGAAAACACATTCAGTCTAGATTTCAACTTTTTAGTAAATATTTCATCACACAAAAAGGTTTAATTTAAAAATAGTGAATTAAATTTCGATTCCAGTGATATTAGATTAGTTATTTCATTATTTCGAAAAACGAAATGGAATCTTACGTAAGAATAAAGGGAGGGGTTTGAAAAACCTTACGTACCCTTACATGGGGGGAGGGGGTCAAAAATGGCCAAACTCATCCATACGTAACTAAGGAATGGCCCCTTATCTGTAAAAGCTTACTATTTTGTTCAAAAAAGTGTACCTTAAAACTCCAAAACACGTTTCTGCAGTACTCTGTATATTTGGGATACAAAATGTTTGTTATTTCATGTTACTTCTCGGCACAAAGGTACTTAGTTATTTCTTAATAAAGCAAGTGGTTAACTTCTCGTGTAATTCATTCCTATGGGTGCAAATAAGAGGGGGGAGGAGTTTTGACGTTAACTGCGGGATTGTAATTTTTAGGGGATTTTGTCTCTTTTGGGGGTATTGCTCTTGGGGGAAGAGCTTCATAAGTGGTGACCTTTGCTCTTAGAATGGATAGATTTGGAATGATTTTTAAAATCGAATGATTGCTTTTCTCTTGCTTTATTCGAATGGGGTAATAGTTGAATGTTTGACTTCAAATTTTCGATAGTTGAGAGATTCCTTAATAATCGAACGATATTTTTAGAACGAAAATTGTTAATTATCATATGAGCGGATATATGGAGGGGCATGTGTTGTGTGAGTGGTGGATACAATAGAGGGTAGTGGGGGTCATGACCCCCCCCCCCTAAACTCTCGACAATAGTATCCGTACACATTGTGTTGAAACAATTTATGCATAAAATGTAAACAATGACAGTATCTTATCTTTTCAATATATCAATTTTTTTTCAAAGAAAATATTTGAATTACTACTTTGTTTTATTGCGTATGATATTAATTTGCAACGTTTATCCCCAATTATGAGCCTTATTCCTGAACGATTTGGGGCTTTTTATTGACCCCCAAAAAAGTTTCAGAATTTTTGCGTACCTAAAACGGGAATTTCGTTCATGGGGGAGGGCTTTCTTCAGCATGACCGCACCCCCCTTCAAATGGTTTTCTGTATCCGCCCCTGGTGTGATCCGGTGGTGAAATCTTGAAACAAAGGATAGAGAAATGCTTTCCATACTGTTTTGAACTTGACTAAGATTAAATACGTACGTATGTACAATTTTTTTTTAAAAGTGAGGGATAATGATAATATGGGCAGGTCGTTGGGCCAGGGGCGGCAAATAGGGGGGTCAAGAGGGGGCGGTTGCACCTCCAAATTTTTTGAGAGGAGTGATAAAAAATGAGCAACTTCAGTTTACGTAAATCGCAAAACAATGTTCATGAAAATAGAATCTTACTGGTTCTCCGTAATTATTGATGAAACTTGACCCGTTTTCAAACATGAGCAAGTGTTTTCTGTTTTTTGAATGATTTATTATTAGAAATTCATCAATCCTTTACCGGACTTTTCAGAACAGAAAAACTGATGAAGAATCATGGCTAGTTTTAACTAAAGAAGTAATGTCCTCATATAGGCTAAATATTTCATTCTTGTGTGCTCTGTGTAACGATGGTTATGAGAGGCCCATGCAGTGGTGTGGCTGCATGATTTTCACAAGAAAATGCCTTGGAATTTTACATTCATTGTTACGCTTATATTTTAAGTGTGTCTATTTAATGGGTGCTCACTACCATTTTCTTTTTCCAGAAACACATTTCAGTCACTAAATGCATAGTATCATTTCATATTATACTTCTTAAAAATACATACTATTGTTGAAAAAAATATCTCACATCACCAAATATCTTTCCTGGGGGCTCTTTAACTATGCAATCTCGAAGTGACACAAGAGGGTCTTCAAGAGACAACACAAGATGGTCTTTTATACCATAAAAACCCTCCTTGATAATTTCAAAGCAGTGATTTTAGAAAACGACCCTTTCAATAATGAAAAAGCTACTGTCCTTTAACACATCTTCGTTTGAATGCTTATTCGCTTTGTTTGTATTGTGGAGAGTTTTTGAACAATGCCTTACTCTATCAAAACATCTTCAATCAGCTAAACTTAATTTTTGGAATGTTCAAGTTTCAGTTCAAGCTACAATTGAAACTATTAATAAATTTCTCGCAGATGTATATTTCAACCAAGCGTGGATCATTTCAAAAAAATTCTTACTCCAAGATAATTTTAAAAAAGCGCAAAGAATATTCAAATGACTTTAGAAGAGGTGACCAAAATGCATATTGATTTAACATATTGTATAAAATATTAGAATCAGTTTCTAATAAAACTAGCACAAGATTTGATGATATTTTCTTGTATTGTTAGCTCTCTATTATCTGGATTGGATATTGAAAACAAAAAATAAAATGTTTCAATTATGAGTAGAATTTATAGCATGAGGCAAAAAGAATTGTTTAGAGACTAAACTAGACTGTTCAATGATGAAAAATGAAGACCATAACAATTTTTAAAGTTACCAGTGTGATTTTGACGAGCAAGATGTGAAACGTGTGTTTTCATACGTAACTTTGTTACTTCAATTATTTTTCAACTATTCCAATCAGTTCAGCTAGTAGAAAAAAAATCCTTTTCGTGTCTGAGAAAAATAGAGAATTATTTTCAAGGTACAATAGGGACAGAAAAAAAAAAATACTTACTGAAAAAAGAGCATGACATTGGGCATTGATGGATTAGTAACCTGATTTCCTGTTCTTCCGTAATTTAAAGATCAAGCATCAAAACTTTATTAAAAGATGAAAACTGTAGTATCAAGATACTTTGTATGATAACATATTATAAAACAAATTATAAATTTTGTCACAAATTTTTTTTATTAATTCAAAACCCATATCATGATTACTTGCTGTTAGCCAATATGTGTTTTGTTCCATACTGAGGCAATTCATATTTAAGAAACTCGACCCTCCAATCGAAATGCTGAAATGCCGCCCCTGCGTTGGGCGACACTAGCAAGTTTAAATTTGAGAGTTGTTAAACTTAAAAATATATTAAACCGGAATCAAGGGCTTCCATATAGGGGGGGGGGGGCAAGTGGGGGCTCAAGCCCCCTCTCCCTTCTTTGAAATCAGTACATCCTTGCTTTTAGTACTTTTTTTTTCTTTGGAAAAATGTAAAATCATTTCTTCTCCAGCAATTAATCAATAAGTTATTAAAAATGTCGAACTTTAATAACTCTAATCTGTACTGAAATCGGTTTCTATGGGGAAAATACCCTATTAAACCATGTGGAAAATATCTGAGACCCCCCCCCCCTTCTTAAAATTTTGCATATATGCGCCCTTGACCGGTATGGTATAAAACGTGTAATTGAAAATTTAAGGTAGTCTTAGCCCTTTTTCGGAATATCGTTTCTTGGGGCAGGAGGAATTGTCATAAGAAGCGCGCCATTGCTCACAGGGACGAACGGACACCCCTGTCATTCCATAAGGTTTTAGAATCAAATAATTGCTTCTCGAGTGATTTTTCTCGAATGGGGTTACTCAGAGAGCACACTTCGTTGAGTAAATGTTTTAAAGCAATTTTTAACTTTGTGGCAGCCATGTTAAAACGTTTATGAAATGTTTAAACGCAAGGTGTTTATAATGCAGTAGTGTCCCCCCCCCCCCCATGGCGATGACACTCATCTCTCAAATGCGACGTTGAACCCCCTAAAATAAATTAAAGACCCCTTAAGTTACCCTCTCCTCTTCAAAACTTCAATGGCGCGGTCTGCGCCATTTACCCCCCTTCCCCGCGCTCTCTCTTGTATAATATATTGTTCGTTGTGGAATGCTCGGTTATCGAGCATCTCGGATAATTTGAAAACCGAATACGTAATCTGCTTTTCAGAGAAACTTGATAATCAATTTTAACCTTTTTGAGGACCAACGCACTGAAAATGAAACGTAGCTACGGAACATTAAGTTCCGAAATGGACCGTTGCGAGCCTAAGCATTTTCAGCAGTTTTGCCTCAACTTTACAAAAAAAAAAAAAAAAAAAAAACATAAAATCAGCACATTAATTGACTGAAATTTTTTAAGTTGAGTAAATAATATACTAATTAACATTTACGAAACTATAAGGAATATGACATAAACAGAAGCGAGTAAAACAAGCAAAATACTTAAATTTAACTACCCACGCGAAAATAAATGCTACGCACACAAGAAGTCACAAATATCTTGCGTATGGAATTTCAAAAAAAAAAAAAAAAACAATCTGTATAAAATTTAATTTTTATTTAAAAATTGGGCCGAAGAGTGGAAGCTAAAATTAATCCCACACGACAAACTTCAATATTTCTTTTTAATTCACTCAGAAACATTTCAACTTCACTCCCTACACTTTTACTGTTATTGCATATTCCTAAAATCGACGAATAAAAAAGAAAAATAAAAAAGAGCGGATCAAGAAAGAAAAAAAATAATCATGAACTTCAATGCACTTCAAGCCACACTTGTACTCTTTTCAATGCGCGGGAATCCCAATCCTCTGGAAAACGCAATCAGAAATATTTTACCCTTCCTCCTCATGTATTAGTCAGATAAATATACTTAACTACTCTTAACAAGAGCATCAAAAAAAAAAGAAAAAAAGCAAAGCTATAAACTAGGAAAGAATGAGTACTTTTGCTCAGAGCAACTATTCCCTACTTGTTTACATTATTAACTACGTGTTTGAGATCCCGAAACCATTCGAAATAATCACGTGATAACTGAAAATCATTAGTTTAAATGCATAACCGCTTGAATAAATCACTCAGTCGCCTAAATGCCGAGCTCCTAGTTTCTGACAAGCTAACAGGGAATCTAGTCGAACCTGCATCCCCCAAGGACTGCGACCCAAAAATGAAGACTAAAATCTATCGAAAAGACCCCCTAAAACAAGCTTGCATTTTGAACTTTACCGTAAGGGTAAGGGCAAAAAAAGGTGTATCTGCTCATTTTATCGGAAAACAACAAAAAACTAGACCCACTTAAATGTAAAAACTAGAATTTTCCATGGATTTTGGGGGAAGTGGTATTGATTCCCCTTCTAAAAGGGGGGTGTCAATACCCCCCCCCCCCAACTTAACCTAAAACTTCTAAAAGCCAGGAGGGTTCGCCCCTTATTATACCCCTAAATGGTAGGCTAAATGTCACATTCCTATCTCGAGTTCACCCCTGCCAGAACAACTCGGGAATTCAACTGAAGTCAAGGGAGTTCACCTCCCCCCTTTCGCAGGGTGATGGCGCACCCTCTCAAATGTTACGGAGCATCCGTCTAAAAAGAGCAATCCACCCCCTCCCGAAATGAGATTAAAAAAAAAAAAACTCTCAAAAACACCACTTCTAAAAATTTCGGCTTCGCAGGCTGCGCTATGGACCCCCTCCCCCCTTCCGAAAATGAGATTAAAAAAACCTCTCAAAAAACGGGCTCTAAAAATTTTAGTTGCACAGGCTGTGCCATGCCCCACCCCCTTTTAGTGGGCACCCCCGTAGCTGTCAACTCAATTTTGGAAAAGCGCAGAAAATGAACTACTTGAGTACTCGATTCAAACGTCTCGAGATCTCAATTTAAAACATCTCGAGATCTCGATTCAAAAGATTTCGAGAAGTCAATCGCTCGAGTACTCGATTTAAAAGATCTCGAGAAGTCAATCGCTCGAGTACTCGATTCAAAAGATCTCGAGAAGTCAATCGCTCGAGTACTCGATTCGGAAGATCTCGAGCAGTCAATCGCTCGAGTTCTCGATTTCAAAAGGTTTCAATTATCAATCACTCGAGTGATCGACTTAAAAAGATCTCGATTATCAATCACTCGATTATCAGAAGTACTCGATTCCCGAGATCTCGATTATCAAAAGATCTCGATTATGCCCATCACTACCCTGTCTCACTAACAGCCCTTTTCAGTCTTTAAACTGAGGTCTTTTGGAAAAGAGAGTGTTATATTAAATGAAATAATATTTTATCAATTTAATTTTCTTTTGTTGAAATAAGATTAAGAACGTGATACCATTGTATTCAAGGCCTGTGCTACTGGCAAAAATACTGACATTATGTGAAAAAATAGTCAAAAAGTTTGCTAGAGAAAAAAAATACATATTCCATCAAATTGAGAATACCTGAACATCAAATGAAATGCTGGTTGTAGATGAAAAATTTGTTTTATATTGTTATTAAGTGTCTCATCCAAATTAAGTGTGCATTGCATTTTTAAAATGTAAGTAAATGTAATGGATTTTATATCATATAAAATTATAAATTGTTTTCTGATTGAAGTTTTCAACAGAAAAAAAAGCATCATTCTGATTTCTTAAAATTAGTCTCTCGCAAATAGTTTTGAAATTTGGCTAACTTATGGGTTAACAATTTGAAATCACTAACACAGGACTTGAATACTCTTGTGAAATTTTATCTTCAGCAATTTTCAAATAAGCATTTAACCTTAAAAAAGATCATCTTCAATTACTACAAAGATAAAACTAAGAAACAGAAAAGAAAAACTAACACCACATACATAAACTCACCTCCTCGCTCGGCTCTCCGAATGTATTCACAACATCATACAAAAATCCAGCAGTATAAAATGCTTTCACAACATTCCTACAATGAAAAAAATAATGCAAACAAGTCAGGGTTGGCAAAAACCCAAGGTTTTTTTCAAAAAGCCCATGGACCAGGGTTTTTTGGGTTTTTAAAAATAAAACCCAAAAAAACCCAACTAAAGCTGAGTTTTTTAAAAAGAAATGTGGGTTTTTTTGTCTTTTTATAGGGAAAATGTAGGGTACTTGTAGTGTATTGTAGCATAAGTATATGAACAAAGCACAAAAATTGCCTTGGGGTAAAAAAAAAGCTGGAAAATTCAGCATTTTCTGAAGAAAAGTATAAAAGACGACGAAACCCAAGAATGGTGAAATTTCAGATTTTTTAGTTTCCATGATTACCAACAGTTGAGGCAAAGTTACTTCTCGAGTGATAAAATCTATTGGTCGTTTTTAATTAAGACTTTTTTTTTTTTTGCATTTTACTTTATTGTATTTCATTTTGTTATGCAAAACTACTGTAGAACCTTAAGTAGTTTAAATGTCTTCTTACTGAATTCCAGTTTAATCAAGACATTTCTATGAATTTTATGTTGCATGTTTTTCTATTTCTGTGACAGAGTAAAAAATATTAAACTTTTTCGTAAGATAATGAAAATACTGTACATCCTATTCTGCTTTCTGTTCGACCGTTTGTAAAACCTGTTAGTTTCTAAAAAATATACTTTGTTTATTTGAGATTTGTGACGTGTTGGTTTGCAGAAAATAATTCACATGAAAGACTTTTAGCTAGAGTAGTTTAATCTGTACAATCGACAAATATTGAGAAAATCAGACGTGACAGGACATAGTCAAGATAGTTTGAGTTATTTATTGACCAGTTAAAGAAACAAGTTAAATATATTTATTTGAAATCTTGGAAGTATTTTTTAATGCCATTAAGAGATAAGAAATACTATTAAAGGTTAAAATTCATTTTTTATGTCCATTGTCTGTGGTGAAGAACAAATAAAAAAGGAGTTTAAATTGTGAAAGTATTTAAATTAATTAATTTTTTAAAAAATTTCCCAGAAATTTTTTAAAAACCCAAAAGTGGGCTAAATAATGGGGTTGTTTTTTCAAAAAAACCGATTGGATCTAACCCAATTGGGTCCAATCCGGCCAACCCTAAATCAAGGGGAAGACAAATGACTAAACTTTTGAGTGCAACACCTTTAATTTAATATAAAAACTCTTTTTTTTTTCCCTTTTAGACAAACGTAAATTTAACAGCATTGCCTTATTCTTTTCACAGCAACTTTGAAATACTGTTGGCTTCACGTAATCGAATATCGTTGGTTCCAAGAAATTTTATTTGATTAAGCGGAGAAATGTTCTTTAACTTTCTAAACTGACAAAACATTTGTCTAAAAATGTAAGAAAAATAAATCAACAGTCAACTTATTATTATTAAATATTATTATAAAGATTATTTGTTATAAGGGAAATAATTAATGTTATGGGTAAAAGATTTTTTAAAACAGCTAAGTAAAAAACAAAATAATTTAATAGTATATATTATAAGTACATATGAAAATTATTAAAAAATCAACTTACAACTTGTGTTATGAAATCTTTGTTTTGGCACCTTTTTCAGATGAACATTATTTTTTTAAAAAAATGCCCTAACATTAGATTGTTTGCATTTTGAATTGGGCTTCTTGCTGCACAGTGTTATTAAAATTCAATGGTTGATGTAAAATTAGAGTTATTATGAAACTAATTTCCAACAAATTTAACTGATTTGTAATCACTGTTCAAAGATATATTAAGAGCAAATTCATGGCTTTATTACATTCCATTGTAAGAAAAAAAGTTATTTTCTCCCCTCCATAGGAATATTAACTTGTAAAATAAAACATATTTCAATTTGCAAGTTATGCCCTATCTTTACTTTTAATTCTCAAAATTTGTTAAGATTTTTAAGCTCAGTCAAAGTTCAATACATACTTGCCAAATTTTCCAGCTCTATCTTCTCCATCAGCCCAAAGAAAAAGCTTTAAGGCATAATTTTCCACATGTGCTTGAGCCACAACATCATTAGAAATAGTTTCATCATCTGACTTGGTTTTCTTCACCTGACAGTAACATGACACAAAACATAAATTAGTGCATTTATTAGTGGGAAAATTTGTAGATAAAAGCACTTGTTGAAAAATACCATGAAGACATCAAATAACTAGTCCCTGAATAAGACCTCTAATCCAGCAATCAGCTAGTAATTTTATGTGGGCTACAAATATTTTTGAGAACTTTTTGTTGAGGTCCAAAAAAAAAAAATTCATGCACCTTAAAATTGTTTTTAATTTAATTTTCTACCACAAAATAATATTCAATACAATAACAATAGACAGGCATGTTTGTATTCAAAAATCCATGGAAGAAATACTATTTATAGAGGGGGGGGGGGCGGGACACTCACTTTTAGAAAAACTTTAAAAAATAGTAACAACATACCATCCAAAATCTTAAAACAAAATATGATTTTTTTTCTTTTTTGCTTTTATAAATAATTCAGAAGTGAAAATTAAGGGATGGATGAAAAAAAAAAGAAACCAAGATTCATTAAATGCAAATAGCGAAGCTGTCGCTGGGGTGCAAAAAGCGAGTCTAAAATGACTATTTTGAAGTAAAAAAAGCATTAGGGCAAGCATTACAAATGAAAATACTATAGGCTAAACGAGCTACGCATTCAACTGTAATACTTAAAATAATCAAGGATTATGTTAAGAAGAAACTAAAACAAAAGAACACCCTTCCCTTATGCACAAACAGAACTATCTACTCGTTGTGATTTGCTTTCTTTCGAACGTTTATTTCCAAACAGAAAGTAAAAGAACTATGAAATTAAACAATGTGTATTTTCAGTAAATTACCGCCCATTAGCGAGGGCAAAAGCAGAAATATGTGAAATACACCGCCAGCTCAGTCATTTCCAGCCGAGGACTGCAGTTTCATGCTTATTAGCACTCATCAGCCCGGCATAGGAAAGTAACTGAGCTGGAGATGGAAAACCTCTTAAGGAAGCCAAGAGTGCGAAACAAACTGGTAGCTAATATAGAATTAGCACACCAGACGAGTGACGGAAGCAATGGCTTGGTTCAACTCGAAGATTGAACGCGAGGCAAGGTATATTCAGTAAATTACCGCCCATTAGCCAGAAGCACGAAACTGCAGTCCTCGGCTGGGAATGACTGAGCTAGCGGTGTATTTCACATAATGTGTATTTATTTAGATAAGAATAGGAATCACAATCCCTAGCAATTCAAAAATAAATACAGTGTCTGCCGCTTATTAAAATCACATTCGTTCTGTGGACATTTGATTTTATAAAGCGGCTGATTTTATTAACCGGCATTCAAAAAAAATGAAAGTTTTTGAAGTTTAAATACTCTAAAAAAGAATTGAATGACTTCATTTATTTCTGTTTTAAGTATTTCAAAATACAGTTATCATTTTAACTGAACATGAGATGCATTTTTTTTATAATTGTTTGTACAAGGATCTTAAAATGTAGTTGTATTGGTGTTTGCAAGGGGTCTAAGGACCTTTAACTTTCAAAAATTTTGACTTTCCAGAAAAAATATATGTTAGGCATATTTTAATTCTGAACAATTTGGTATCTTATTTATTACCATACACAAAAAACTTTTCAAGTTATTGTAAAAATGCGTAACCTCTCCCCATAGAGATTTATGTTAACAGTAGCTGTTTAAGCGTCTTTTTCTCAGGTGCCGGTTTCTTCGGTTTTCTCGTTTTGCGCGCATGATGCCTTACAAAGTTTCTTATACATTTCAGTAAAACTTTTAATGTATGTTTATCTGGTTTATATTTATGACCTGAACCTAAATTTGTTTTTTTTTTTAAATTATTTATTTTTTTTTTTAATTTTTTAAGTTACAATCGAAAATTTCCAAAATTTTGTGCAATAATATTTTTTTTTTCAAATATTAACATTCATTTTTAGTTAAATTTAGGTTCAGATCATAAAAATATACCAGACAAACATGCATGAAAAGTTTTGCGGAAATATATAACAAACTTTCTGAGATATCATACGCACAAAACGAGAAAACCGAAGAAACCGGCACCTGAGAAAAAACAGGCTTAAACAGCTGCTGTTAACATAAATCTTTGAAAGTTTACGCATTTTTATGATAACTTGAAAAGTTTTCGGCGTATGGTAATAAATAAGGTATCAAATTGTTCAGAATTAAATTGTGCATAACATATATTTTTTCCAGAAAATCGAAAATTTTGAAGGTTAAAGGTCCTAAACAGAATTGGGAGAGCCAAGATTCAATATTGTTTGAGAGTTTACAGTGTTTTGTAACGTTCAACATTATATTTTCCTCTTTGTTCTAAAGTGCATCGTACAGTATGAAGTGCTTTTCTGACATCTATTGAAAATGAAGAGGCAAATTTGACTCTGAGATATTCTCACCTTTTGAAACCGATTCCTTCACTTCTTGGTGGCCCTTTAACAATTTTTCACGTATGATGTCCAAAAGTTTGATTTTATAAAACGGCAATAGTGATATTATTAAAAGATGGTTTTAACATGTTTTGATATTGCAGTGATTCTGTTCTTCCAGATTTGATTTTAAAAAGCGGCTGATTTTACAATATAGTGATTTTATTAGTGGCGGGTACTGTATCGTATTTTCCAGAATCATACATTGTAGAGAAAACGTCTAAATAAAAGAAAAAGTATGGAGGATGTTTTTCCAGAGCGGCAATTTGCCCATTTCTTGTAAGATCGCTTAGATTATTGATGAAATATTTTTTAATTATGCAGTGTCTTTATTTTTTGAAAGGAGAAAAATATGTAAACGATACTAATAGTTAGAGATGTACTTAATGTTTTCAGAAAATTTTCGGCTATTTTTTTCTTTTTTTTTGAGAAGGGGAGAAATACTAAAGGGGAACTGAATAAATTCCAGTTACCTGAGCGTTCTAATTAATTGAATGATGGACAGATGAAATTTTATAACATTAAATAATTTCAATATGCTTCATATGTGCTTAAGCAAAAGAATTACAGCTTTTTAATGTACGGAAGTAAATCAACAAAATTATAAAATATACGATGGATATTAAAATTCTCCTTTAATATTACTCAGTTAAAAATTAATTTTGGATCCAATAAGAATTCCCCCCCCCCCCTCCCCAATGGCAGGGGCAAAACATCATCTTTGAATAATAAAGCTGAAAGTCTGGATCTCTTCTCTCTGGATCACTGGCTGGATGTCTGTTACGTGCATAGCGCCTAGACCGTTTGGCTGATTTTCATGAAATTTGGCATACAATTAGTTCGTAGCATAGGGGTATGCACCTCAAAGCAATTTTTCAAAAATTCAATTTTGTTCTTTTTCTATTAAAATTTTAAGAATATTTTACTGAGGAAATTATCATAAAGTGGATGAGCAAATTACCATAACATGGACGAAAAAATTACCATAAAGTGGAAGAGCAAATTACCATAACATGGATGAGCAAATTATCATAACGTAGATAAGCAAATTACCATAACGTGGACAAGCGAATTACCATAACAAGGGTGAGCAAATTAACGGAGCAAATTGGCGAGAAATTCATCATCCATTATTTCTAAATTTACAGGCGAACCAAATGACCCTTGAATTTTCTACTATAGTCAAGGCTGTGCAGGGACCACTAGTACAAAATAAAACAATATAAAAAAGAGAAACAACAACAAAAACAACAGATGTGTAAAAACATCAATGAGTTCAAATGATAATCTATTGCCCCATAATGCTCCTCGCCTCCCAATATCTAGATGCCTAAGTCTCTCCATAGAGGCCACTACAGGAACATAGGTGGTCTCTCACCAAATTTTCTTTTCTATTACACAATGGACACATAGCCACATTAATAATGCCGAGGGAGTTAAGGTGAACAGCCATGCAGTCATGTCCTGTTTATCAATGGAACAATGCTACTGCCTGCCATCTAGGTTTATCAGGAATATTCCGTAGCTAATGTATTCCGTCTTTGTGGTCCATTTACCGAGAAGTTCCTGCTGGTGTGTTGATCTCATAAGCAGTTTTATAGATTGCTTTGCAGTGTGGTAGGAGGTCTTTTGGTTATTTCAGGCTATTAGCATAGCCAACATTTTGGAGAGAAAATCTGCTTGATCACTGCTATACAGGCAGGGCCTGATTATAGCAAAGGCCAACTAGGCCTGGGTCTGGGGCTTCATCTTCCAAAGGGGCCCCAATTTAACTGAAGAATTATACATAGCATTACAACTATGCAAAAAATACATGTATTTTTTAAATAATAATAAAATAATGACTTGTCAATTGGAAATAAGCTTCCTCAAAGGATAATTTTTATTTATTTTCCCAGTGGCAAATTAACCATGTCACAATTATGAAGGGCCTCAAAGGGGGTTCATGATGCACATGATAAATGATTTATATAGTTCTGCAATAGACATAAATGACCCCAAAAATGCATTCTGACCAGCCATAAACCTGTAAATCAACCACTGTATTCCGCTATAGAGTCTTCAGGGAGCCTCCAAATTATTGTTGGCCTAATGCTTTCCTTTGAGTTAGTCAAGCCCTGCATACAGGTCACAATGCCCAGGAATTCATTGCATCCTTTGACAGGGCGTTTCAAACATTTCAAGATTTCCTACCATTGAAAAATCTCCTCTGACAAAGGAGAATGGAACGAACTAATAGATATAATGGCAGCCTGTGAGTCGGAAAGAAGTACAACTTTTTCAAATTTCCAAAGTAGGCAAGTCAGTTACTTAAGGGGGTATTATAGTCTAGAAATTCAAAAAAAAAAATTTTTTTTTTCTTTCATATTCCCAAAGTTTAGAGCTTTAAGAACAGGTTTATAAGAGGATTTATGGAAACTCAAATTATTTTTGGAGTTACAGTCAATTTTGTTAAAATAAACTCTTTTGCTGAAATGAGACTCCAAACTTTAAAAGCATTTTCTCCAAACTAGTTTTTTCGATACGGTTGACAAGATATCTCAAGTTGTAATGCACCGATTTACTTGAATTTCGGTACAGACGTTCTTAGTACGATTAAAATTGTCTCAACGTAGGGGTTTTTGTATTTTTTGATTTTTATTAATTTTTAAAAAATATCAAAGTTCAAAAAAAGAGCCAAAAATTGAAAAAAATTTTCAAAACGCCATTTTTTGAAAAAAAAAATTATTTTCAAATCGGCTGTGTCCACACAATTCTGCATCCTGGTTTAATAAGAAGTAATCTTAACTATATGTTTCAGATCGACTGGAGGATTGGAATCATGACAACCAGGAGACCCCCTATAGGGTGGCGACAGGAACTGGAAAAAAAAGTTCCCTGACTTTTCCCTGATTAAGTTCACCAAATTTCCCTGATTAATGTTACCAATGATAATGATTTTCTTTCTCTGCCCTACCTGAAAAGCATTGCATATTAAATAAATGCAGTGTTTAAAACGGTTTAAGCTGTAAATTAAAAATAAATATTGAAAAGATGCTCTTTTTTTTTGGTAAAAACAGTACATTAAATTTTCAGCAGAGAAATCTTATAGGAAATCTAAAACAAATACTTTATTTCCAGGAACCAGTTAACATAAGAATTTTAAGTAATTATCAAAACCACTCTTAAAGACATATCTAATCATGATGTAACTAAAAAATTTAAATGGAAATAATCTTGAACTGAATTTTCAAGCAGTATAATTGCTGCTGCAAGAATGATAAGTGATAGTTAAAGTATAGAAGCAATGTAGTTTTACTTACGTAAATCATTAATAGACATATTTATGTAAAACAAATTGAAATCTTTAAACAACCAGTCATATTGAGCTATTCTCTAATTAAAAACTTAGGATTTAATGAATGAATAGTGCATTTTATCTGTTAAAAAAATTAAAATATTTATTTAATGTACACAACTCAATTTCAAATGATTTCATTAGTTGTCGAAAAAAATTTTTTTTACATTACTTTAGTAACGAACAGCATTGAAATGCAAAAACAATAATTAATTTCAGAAATATATATATATATATATATATATATATATATATATATATGGCTTTAAAATAAAAGAGTTTTAAAGTATGAAAAAAAAAACCTTGGTATAATCTGAAGTGACAGCAAATAATACCATAGCAAAATAAAATCATTTTCAGTCAAAATTTAATTTTAGCTATTAAATTAAAAATCCCAAGTGATAACTTTTAAGATTTTATCAGCTTATTAAAAAAATAAAGATTTTATTTTGAAATTGTAATAACAGTATGCTAAATACTTCAAGACAATGAGCAAAGGCAAGGCAGCAAAGTCAATAATGATGGTTTCCTCTTTGCCTGTAGGGTTCTTTATTTTACGTAGCATGGAATGCTTAGAAGGAAAATTTAAGCTAGCTAAAATGAACAACTTTACAGACACAGAAGCAATCTTAGGAAGCTCATCCTAAGATTGAATACTTTGACTTTGATTAAAAAAGATGCACAAATATGGGGCAGTGTATAATCATTCCGCATTAATTTTACTTTTTTAAAACAAATAATTGGTGAAAAACTAGTAGGGAATAAAAATACTTCATTTTGCAAAGAATAATTTTTTTTCTTCATTTCATCAATTTTCCCTGAATTTTTGTTGCTTTTTCAATATTCCCTGATTTTCCCCTGAATGATAAAGTTCCCTGACTTTTCCCTGATTTTCCCCTGAATGATAAAGTTTCCTGACTTTTCCCTGATTTTCCCCTGAATGATAAAGTTTCCTGACTTTTCCCTGATCTCCCTGATCTATCGCCACACTGCCCTATTTTTAGAGTCCCCACTTTGCCAGCTTCCACCAACTTCAATTTTGATTTTTTTTTTCAACTATTATGCATTTTTAAAATTCTAAAGTATCAATAAAAAACTGATAAAAATGGATAATGAAAAGAGCTACTGCTTTTTTTTTTCTATTACGCTCGTAAAATCACCTTAAAATCAAGCCTCTATACTAGAATACCCCCTTAAGCTCAATGCTTCCACCTTGTCGTCGAATGCCACACCATGTCGTCCAAAAGGTGCAAACAATTTAGAGAAAACATTCAACATTAAGATGTTTTGAAAATTGTGACTTGTCTGTATAAACATGCAGCCACTCATTCTCAGGATATGCAGTCTTGATCATTTCCAATGCAACACCCTTGAAAATATCCACTGGGTGTCTTTTTTTCAAATTAATTGCGTCAAGTTTAGGTTTGTTTCAATCCCAATCAGGTCTATGGGATTTCTGGGTTTCATGAGAGGCTGTACTTCATTGGAGATTTCATAGATTTCTCTATTTGCTAAGACTTTCTGCAAGAATCCATCTTGGGTCTTGAGGTTTTTATATATATATCAGGGGTCTGGCCAAAGGATATTTGGTTCCGTTAACGGACCCTTCACAAAAATCCGATCAACTAAAACGGACCTTTCACAAAATCCCGATCAAACAAAACGGACCTTTCACAAAATCCCGATCAAACAAAACGGACCTTTCACAAAATCCCGATCAAACAAAACGGACCCTTCACAAAATTCTGATAAACAAGATCGGATCTGTCACAAATTTTTTATTGAAAGAGCAAATCTGAAAGCAAAATAATGCATATTTCTGCGTATAAACAGATAATTTTTGGAAGCTTTTTTTAAAGTCAAATTAGAGGAATCAGCTTATACAAAGTCGGCTAATTTTGAAAAAAAAAAAAAAAAAAACGGCACTCTTGCGATGCTCCTGCAAGCGATAAATAATTGCTACTGCCAAATAAATATAATGGTTGTTAGCTAATTAGCGGCGGTGTTGTAAACTTTTCTGAAAAGGCATTGGTAAGCACTTTTCTCCGCTCATGATTTAATAAACAATAATAATATATATATGCGAAATGAACTTGGAACTGCAAAGGAATAGTAAGGATGAGGAAAAAATATGATCGCTTCAGATAGGGTTACCAACTTCAAAATTATCACCACTTAGCGTCTGGCGTTGAACCTTTAATAATGACTTGATTAGAAAATATTCTCATCATTTTGCCAGCTTGTCAATATTTGCGTTTTTACGGTGCGGTGCGATGTTTAATTGTTATTTTGGGAGAAAATTATATGGGTTTTGATTTTTCGATGCTAACAAGAGTGATTAACTTTAAATAAACTGTTTTAATTACCGTTTTTTTTTCTTTAGATGTCTACATTTTGAAAAATGCAATCTTTTAACATCCGATATAAGAATCATATTTTGTTCTTTTTTCAAGCTAACTTTGCTTTATTAGGATTCAAATAAATGAAAAGTCTCTTTATTTCTGTTAGAACTCTCATTTCAAGTTTTTAAAGCAAAATTCCATTTTCTGTTATGAGTCAAAAATTAAAATGCTGAATAGATGGTTTATTTTATTTTATTTTTTGAGTCAACTGTGTCCACAGATATTAATGATATGTTTATCATAGGACTCTAAAATGCAATTTTAAAATAATTTTATCAAAAACATTTCTTTTACAAGCCGTTTTTATACTTTTGATGCCTTCACTTTGAGAATTGTGATCTCTTTGCATCTGCTATGGGAATCCGATTTTACGAAATTTTGATGATTATTACGCTTTGTTAAGAGGTAAACAATTGAAATATCTTTTTTATTTTTGTTAAAATCACGGAATTTATAAGTTTTAAACGAAATTCTGAGCTTTTTAAGAGTGTCTTGGGTCAAAAAGTTGAATGCTGAACCCTATTCTGAATTTTATTTTATTTATTCATATTTTTGTTACAATTATTTTAAGTACTGTACAGAAATATATCTAGTACAATTTAACATAATGTAGAATGGTAGATAAATATTGATACTTGAAACAGCGATGCCCCCCCCCCCCCCCCGCCAAATACCAAAAAAAAAAATCCAGAATGATTTTCTCGACATAGAAGAGGAAAACACTCAACTTTAAATTTAATTGATGCCGTTTGTGCCATCTCTAAATTCTAAAATTTTGTTTTGACAAGAAAAAAAAATTTTTTTTTTGCAAAATTTTTTGATTTTTCACAAAATTAATTCATTTTTCACAAAATTATTTGATTTTTCACAAAAAACGGACTTTGTGAAAAATCCTGGACAGACCCCTGTATATATACAGGGTGATTATAATTAAAGTTCCACTTTCAAAACGCTGTAAAAATAAAACCACTGGTCAGAATGACCTCAAATTTCAACGGAATATTATCGAAGAAGGGGGAAAACGTATGACAAAAGAAAAATAAATAGTTGGAATTTTTAGCAATAGATGGCGTTGTAAGTGTCAGAATATGTAAATCAAAACACCTGTCATGCGCCTGACTTATTGAAGTTGTCATAAAAACTCCAAATACACGTTTTTTTCCTCATTTCGCATCTGAGAAGTTCACTATGACTGTCTCAATGAAAGACCTGGCCGTCCCGATCACCTGATCTTAACCCGTGTGACTTCTGGATATGGGGCTATCTGAAAGCTGTTGTATTCAGTGCTCCGATTGCAAACTTTGCTGAGCTGAAGGCATGCATTGCGCAACCTACTTAACAAATTGATATAGATAGGATGAGAGCCAAGGTGGGCTTCTCGTAAATTTAGTTTGACCACCTTCTCTCAAATAAATTTTCTACTACTCCAACTCTCAGTCTGTCAGCATTTGGGCAGTATCCCTATTTTCCAAACAGGCTGACATGGTTTCTTGTCGGCTCTGGGTAAAAAGGTTCTTGGCAACACTGAAACAATTGCATGTAATAATTTTGCAATTTGGTTTTAATCATGCTTTTTTTCTGCATTAACTGCTTATATACAATGGAAAATATTGTACTTATATCTTAAAATTGCAGTGAATATTCTAATATTTTGTTTTAAACATTAAAAATGAAAGCATTATACATTGTAAAACAATACCAAAATATAGCCAGCATTTACACATTTAAATTTCAATGTCATCATCAATAGCAATTAAAAAAATAAATATTTACATTTTCCAACCAATCCATGATAGATATCAAGAAACCTGTGCTCTCTGGTGTTTTGTCATTAATCTTTAATCCATACTGGACAGCATAATATCGACCTGTGAAAATGAACAAACTTTTTAAGAAGAAGGATACAATATATTTAGTTCGTTAGCAAAACCTTATCAGCGAAACTAAAGGTAACAAAAGAGAATGATGTTTCATATTTTAAAGTATATAACAGAAATAAGGACTGTTACTAAGTTGATGATTACATTAATGACTGATTGAATTGATTATGTTAATGACTTTTACATGCTTTAAAATACCTTAGGGACCAATCTGGCCCCTTAAAGTTTTCTTGGTAAAAGGTTCAATATTTACATTGGTATGTAGTGGCAGCAACTGGGGGGGGGGGGGGGAGACAGCTTCTCCCTCTTTTCTCATCATCAAAGATCACCCAAACTATGTTTAAGATTTTAATTTCAGAAAAAAATAACCAAGGAGATCTTCAAAATCCTAACATCATCAAATATAGCTTAAAGAAATAGCAAACCAAAGGCAACTAAAAGAGTCTTGAGCACATTCCCTTCTTCCCCTAACTTCAAAGATGGCATAAATTTGCCTTAATAAAACTTTAGTGTTGAAATGTTTTCTATGAAGAAAATTCTCCTTCCCGTTAAAACAACAAAGATATGTAAAATTGAGTTTTTAAGACTCCAATTTAGAAAAAAAATATGGAGATAGTCCCTTAAAAAAGTTCATTCCTCTACCCCCCCCCCCCCAAAAAAAAAAAATTGAAAATTCATTTTCTAGAACATAAGCAAAAGGAGTTCAAAAAATTTAACATGAATAACCTTCAAACCCTTTCCTTTCTCCTTAAGTCACCCAATGATAGCCTGAAATAGCATTTTAAAGCTTAAACTTTCCAACATTTTTGGGAGAAACCCACAGAAGCGCTAGCTATGTCGGCTAGAGATGGTCCAAATTTGCTTATTTTAAGACACAAGTTTCAGGATTTTTTTGCAGGAAGACACCCTTTTACCATCACATCACCAATGACAGCCCAAAATGTTTCTTTTAAGACTTCAGCTTCTAAGAATTTCTGTGAGAGAATCTCTGAAGTCTCTCTTGAAAGGGAGGGGGGGAGTGAGCTATTTAATTTCTTGGGCCCACTCCAAAAATTATTTCTGTATCCGTCCCTAAACAAGAACGTTCAATTGCACCATTGTCTTTTAAACTATTGGCGTCAAAATAGAATCAGGTCATACATCTTCTAAGGTCTACCTGTTGATAATTTTTGTTGAATTCAGTTCCTTATTTCTTGAGATGTAGCAGTCACAAGAATTGAGAAAAAATATTCAATTGCTCAGCCCTCCTTCAAGCTATTAGTGCCAAAATTGAATCAGCAACCGTAAATGTTAGGGGCAACATATGGACATAATTTTGTTTGATTCCGTCACGTCAGTGGTGCAGCGAAAGGGGAAGAGGGTTTGGCTGTGAAACCCCCCCCCCCAGAGGAATTTGGGCAAGATTAGATCATTTGCTCCTTTGTCTTTACTCTTTTTCATGTAACTAGCGTACTATAATCATGATTTCAAGAAGAAATTATATTTTTAGTAAGACCTCATTTGGAGTATGCTGTTCAGTTTTGGTCTCCTTATCTTAAGAAAGATATTAATGTATTGGAAAGGGTTCAAAGGTGGGCTACAAGGCTAATAAATGGATTTTCTCATTTAGATTAAGATTCCAGGCTTAGAATGCTAAAAATGAACAGTCTTGAGCAAAGAAGAGACTGAGGGGACATGATTCAGTTGTTTAAATTTATTAAAATGAAATGTTACGGGGCTAAAGTTTAGAACTGAAAACAGGACAAGGGGTCATTGTTTTAAGCTATTTAAATCACAGGCTCTCATGGATATTAGGAAAAATTATTATTTTAGCAGGGTAGTGGAACCTTGGAACAGCTTACCGGAAGAGGTGGTAATGAACAAGGGAGTAGATAGTTTTAAGAGGGCCATTGATCTTCACTGGGGATTGTAAATTAACTAGGACCAGCCTAGGTGAGCCGAGAGCCTGTTGCTGGTTGTATACTTTTGCATTTTGTGTTTTGAATTTTGTATTTTAGATTAATTTTGATTATGCCTTCAAAGTAATTACCTTTTCACATTTTTAATTAAGTTGCTCAAATGGTATGTTAAATTAAAACTAAACTTTTTTTTTTTTGCATCGTATTATCCACGAATTATACAAAGCTTTTTTTTCTTCAAGCTGATTTTAGAACCTGCGCATAATACGCAGGAAAATACGGTATATACATAGATTGATCCAAAAAAAAGTTTACAAGCAGAAGCATTTGAAACGTAAACATTGTGGAGCGAACATTTCCAACCAAGGTGGTTGACAGAAGGCGCTATTTGTTCCACAGCGATTCGATGAGTAAGTAGCATCACTACGCAGAGATGCAAGAGCGACAGTAATGGCAAGACGTCTAGAAAAATGGTCTCGCAAACAGGTGCAAGCCGTAATTCGATTCTTATGGGCCAAGAATGTGGCTGCATCCGAAATTCACAGACAAATTGTTGAGGTACAGGGACAAAGCAATGAGTAGACAACAGGTAGCGTACTGGTGTCGTTCTTATCAAGCGGGCAGGGAGCAAGTGGAAAACTGCAATATGGAAGGTTCAAGTGGGAGCTCTGGAATCCCCCCCCCCCCCCCCCCCGCATACAACCTCGACTTGGCTCCCAGTGACTATGTCCTTTTTCCGGACTTGAAGCGAAACTTATCCAGAACATGGTTCACCACCCACGTTGCAGTGAAAACAGCTGCCGAGAAATGGCTCAAGGAGCAGGGCCCAGATTACTACCAAGCCGGGATAAACAAGTTGGTCGAACATTCTGACAAATGCCTAAACAGGTTTGGCGATTATATGGATAAGTGAAGGCCAGATTGTCTCTTGTTTCTATTGTTAATAAATACATTTTCATTCGCCTTGTAACCTTTTATTTTGGATCACCCCTTGTATATACATATATATATATATAAATTATCACGAATAGCTTGATGTTTTCGCTTGACCATTGAACAAGGTCCGTCCTTTATTTTTCTATGCTTATAATGCTGGCATCAATTAAACAGTGCCTTGAAATCAAATTATTCATAAATGACCTTCTTGACTTTACACAATCTTTTTTATGCAAAAACAGTATCCAACACACAGCACATAACATCCAACATCCCGGCCCCTGGCATTCATTTAAATTTTAATGTCTTGAATTCAAATTATAGTTGCGATAAAAGCCATTAGTAGAAACAAGAAACCCAACGAGTAGGGTCCTATAGCAATTCGTGATTGCGAAGAACATAGCTGATTTCAAGATCTCAAAATTTAAACTACTCCTTTCTATCAATTTATTTTTTTCACATACAAAGATTAGTAATATGCATGCAACACATAAGCATAATTCTAGACTAATTCCAGATTCCACATAGACAATACAAGTCTCCTCATTTGTGTGCTCATATTCTAGTAAGGACTACCTCTTAAATCAGACGGTAGATCTGCGCTTTCTCATTTTGCTGTCTTATGAACAGAGAATTGGTTCTGTAACTGTTTTTAGCTAGTTTTGAAATCAATAGAATTAAATCTGTAAACTCAAGAAACGTTCCATTGCTCCATCCCCTCTTGTGGTGGAATTCACACAAAAAAAGTAATGAGCTTAAGTTCACATAAGTACCAAATATTGTTCGATTTCACACGGTAGATTTTGTTGTGAAGCGGCCACGAAATATCAGTTACACACATACAGACAATCCAAAAATGGTCGAAATGGATTCAGCACACCTCAAAATGTGCAAATACGTCAAAATTCGAAATTCGTACGAAACCAATACTTTCTTCTATATATCAGACATAGAAGAAAGTAAAATGGAATGAGTAAAGTTGGTGAAAACCAAAAGGACACTTGAAAGTAAAAGTTCACAAAATATTAGCAAAGAATGTAATATTACAATAAATGTAACAGATAATCAAGGGCATCAAAATGTAACACTTGAAACAAAAAATTAATCGTAAAACAGCATGTAATTTCATACTCCAATAAGCTATAGCAGGATCTCGTGCATCGTGCTCTTTTGCAATTTTTAAATACGGTTGTATAGCTTTCAACGCTGCTGGAGCAGTCTTCAAATCAGCCATAAAGGTGAACAAACAAAAGGTTTCTCAAACTTTTGCTACTTTTCCAACAACGTACTATTATTGTACTAAGTAAGAAAAACAGTACTTCATACGATAACACAGTATATTCATAATAATCATACAGTATTTACAGATCTCTAGTCGACCGAAAACAAAAACTCGCTGTCAAAAATATGAATGCTTGCGTTCGACGAGCTCAACCGGTAGCTACTGGTTAACCGATCACATGAATGCTAATGATCACGTGCTTCAATCAACCAATCAACAATTTAAAACAGTAACCGGTGTGGAAACCGGTTGATGATAGAATCCTGCGGTTTGTAACCGGTTACTTACCGGTAGACTGGTTAGGTTTGTCGAACGCAACCAATAAGTTATGTTGAGCTATTTAGCGATTGTGATATGCATCGATGTAAACTTATTAGGTTGCGTTCGCTGACCTGAACCGGTGACTAACCGCAGCATTCTGTGCAGTGAGATTTATGGAGTCACTGGTTCTGTGAGCGGTACCGGTTCGCAATCCACGAAATTTTATATCGGAGCCTGAGTAGCGTCATCTGATTGGTCTTCGCAGACACGTGACACATCTGATAGTTTGCTCTCCTTAAGCAACTTTCAGCAGCGCAAGTCGCTAACCGCGGACCAACCGAAAGCGTTCGGTTTGCAGCCGAAGTTTTGTTGGTTTTGTCATCAGAGAATTTCTCCAGCGGAAAGTGTGGATCGAGTAGCGTTTTCGCCGTCGTAACGAGGGAGGACTTTCCGACCGAAGCGGGAACTGCGAGTTTCGTGTCGTGGTGTTCTAGGCAGAGAACCGGATGTTGCGTCGCTGAAAATTTTAACCAATCACACTGCTGTCTATCCTTTCAGCTGCTCGAAAGACGGGGGGAGAGGGGTTTGTTTTGATAATCAGGGTGGTCATTCTAAGCTACTTACGTTTCGACTTCGAGATTTCCCGTCACGTGATCAATGTTATCGAAAAAATCTCGCAACGTTGAATTCTGAACAGCTAGCAGCTGTCTTTCGAAGAGGCGCCGATTTTTTCGATTAGTTTGGTCGGCCAGGAGGTACACGTGACTTCTTCCAACCAATGTCCTTTCAGTGCAGCTAGTTTTGTTTTGTTTAACTCTTGGACGGAAAAGCGCGAACTTTGACGACTGGCACGCTAATGGCTATTCTTCAAAGAATACGTTTTACGTTACAAAGAATCACGCCGAAATAATTTTAGATTTTCTTGAAGCAAATCCTGATGTTCTTAAAAATTAATTCTCCGAGAATTTTAAAAAATAGTACACAAAGGAAAAATGGCAGAATGCTCCGGTGCAAAAAGCTTAGTCGAATGGCAAAAAGTAAGTCGTATTTTTTGCATATTTCAATATTACAGTGTCTAAAACAAAAATCGAAGAGGTTAAAACAGCCAATACATAAGTTTGATAAAAATTATCCGTAAATTTTGTTGATTTACTATATAACACCATCTATATTAGTAAGAATGTCTTATATGAAATATATTTTTCCCAAGAAACTATAATCGAATAATAATAATAACATTAAAAAAATAATGATACTAAAAAAAAATCTTAACCGTCATAAATGCAGATGAAAAAATATAAATAGTTCGTAATCGTGGATTGAATATTATGTTGTTGTCGTGTCTAATGAAGTGCAGAGTGCGAAAGGTTTAGAGGCATCCAAAAGTCTTGATGAAAAAATCTGCTAATTCAAATTGAATAAAAAAAACGCTAAAATGTGGGGGGGGGGGTAAAAATTTCAATGGCGCTGATTGCGCCATTGAAATTTTTAAAGGGGCTTGAGGGGTATTTTTTTATTTGGGGGGCTCTTGCTTTTGGAGGGGGAGTCTTCCGGATATTCGGGGGGAGGGTCACCCCTACAAAATGTAAAAGGTTTGTTGTGCTAATTGAGCTTTTGGGGATGGGAGCAGACATAACAGAATATATAATCTTCCATATTAGGATTAGTAATGTGAAAACCAACTCTCCCCCCGCTCCAGTTGCAATTATAACAACAATCTCAGTTTCAAAGACATGTTCCAGATTTTTTTTTCTCTTCTCCTTTAAAATTATAATTAAATAAGCATATGCTAAATAAAAAGTATTACTTCTTCAATATTCCGGTTTTCAAATTCCATTTTTTCTAGGTATTGTTTTCCAAGACCCAATCTTAAGATATCCTCAAAACAGTACTTTTCTAGATTTTTTTTTTTTCAAAACAAGCAACTTGTACCTATGATTACACAATTCCATCTTTATTTTCAAGATTAAAAAGTCAAAACAGCAATCTTGGTTACAAGAGCAGTTTAAAATAAATAAATACTCTGCTTCTGTAAATGTATATTGAAAAATATTCGTAAAAGGAATAAATTTTTCAATCATTATTTCTCTTCAGCTGATAAAGAACTTTAAAGTTCAACCCAAAGGAAAGATCCTAAATTGAAGAAGAAAAGAAAAAAGGAGCATTTTGAAGCATTCTCTTTTCCTTGAAATCCATCATATTATATAGTAGCCAATTTACAAATGCTTACAGTATAATCGAATACAGTATTTATATAATATTGCTAATTTTGATGTTGGCGAAATGGAAAATCAAATTTTAGAAACAACTCCCCAGAAATTACCAGCCTTTCTACTGTTTTGTAATTAGTTAATCAATATCAAATTTCAATAAAGGAAAATAAATTATCTTACAAATTGAATTCAATTGAAATTGAATATTGACAGTAGGTAATAAATAAAGAATTTAGGAAAAAAGGGGGGAGGAGGATTTTATAGCAAAAGAAGACAAAAAGAAAAAAAAAAAAAGGAAAAAAAAATTACCTACGTCAGTGGCGTACCAAGCATGGGTGACATCCGGGGCGGTAATTTGTGATGTCACCCCCCCCCCCGCTAAAACGCAAAAAAAAAAGGGATTGTATATTCTGTGTAAATTTGAAATTCATACAATTTTCAGAAACAACTAGTACTTTTGTGAAAAACTAAATTTTAAGTGGGATAATGTACAAAAGAAAAATAAAATTTATAAACGCTTTTTACATAAAATTTGCCCTAGACGCATTTGTGCAGGCCGTCGAACGGTCAAAAAAATAAGAGGGAGTAGGAAATTCCTAGCCCCTTAATTATTTCAAATGCATTATATCTTGAAAATTTGGAGTGCCCCCGATTCCCCCCCCCACCCTTACCTTAATTCCTAAATGATGGGTTTGGTTACAAGAAAGTGGAATCAATGGAAGTTATCAACCGTAGCCGAATGCATTTTCATTCACAAACTAACATTTTACATTGAAAAAGAAGTTCTTAACACGTGTCTGCAATTTAATTCGGATGTTTGTGCATTATAATGTTGTTATTAGTTAAATTAAGCATTTTAAGCTTTGAAAACTTATTGCAAAGCGAAAAATGTTGCATATATACCTATTTTATGTTTTCAGTTATAACCCCCCACCCCGCCCCCTGCACCATTTTTAGGGTTGGCCACATCCTAATTCGTTTTCCTCGTGCCAATACCTATCAGAAAAACCAACTACTGCCGTAATTTTATCACAAAAATTCCACGGACAACCACTTTTCCCCTCCCCCCCCCCTTTCACTATGTTCAAGGTTCCTAACATTCTAATTTGTTTTCTGCTTGCCAATACTTTTCAGAAAAACTAACTCCCGTTTTTGTGTCACAAAATTTAACGGAAAACCACTTGCCCCCAGCGCAGTTTTAAACCTCCTCCCTCCCCTTCACAATGTTCAAGGTTTGTAACATTCTAATTTGTTTTCTGCTTGCCAATACCTTTCTGAAAAACTAACTCCCGTTTTTGTGTCACAAAAATTTAACGGAAAACCACTTGCCCCCCAGCGCAGTTTTAACCCTCCTCCCTCCTCTTCACTGTGTTCAAGGTTCGTAACATTCTAATTTGTTTTCTGCTTGCCAATACCTTTCAAAAAAACTAACTCCCATTTTTGTGTCACAAAATTTTAACGGAAAACCACTTGCCCCCCCCCCTCCCCCAGCGCAGTTTTAACCCCCCTCCCTCTCCTTCACTATGTTCAAGGTTCGTAACATTGTAATTTGTTTTCTGCTTGTCAATACCTTTCAGAAAAACTAACTCCCATTTTTGTATCACAAAAATTTAACGAAAACCACTCCCCCCCCTCAGTGCAGTTTTAATCCCCCCCTTGCCCCCTGCACCATCTCCAAGTTTGGCAACATCCAAATTCGTTTTCCTCGAGCCAATACCTTTCAGAAAGACAAACTCCCAAATTGTATCACAAAAATCGCACAATCTCACCTACTTTAGGGCAGTCGAGATTTCGCTCCGCAAATAAGCGCCCGAAAAGTCACTTTTCCCCTTCTTTTGGCGATTGGAATCGCTACTTGCGAGAATTTCCTTTCGAGACCGCTTTTTTCCCTATAATGCCATCTAGTGAGGCGATCAGAACTAATCTCGCAAGGTGAATTTCGAGCTTGGAATAAGCACCCAGAGCGTTCCTTTTGACAAAAACCTTTCTGTTAATTTATTTTTCCGGAACTATTTTCTTATTCTTGTTGTTCCATTCCTTTTTAATTCTGTTTTTTTTTTCTTTTATTTCAAGTCATTTTTACCGCATTTCAATCCATATATTAATTAGTAATATTTTCCTATTTCGAAGGGTAAAATCAAAACATGCCCCAAAAAATAGTAAATACTAAGCAAAACTTATGTGTGCGTTTATGTTATCTGCAGAATCTTTTAAAAAAATGCATAATTTCCATTTGTTGCCTTATTTTCCAGTGTGAAAACATGATTAAAAAATCGGGTAATTTATGTCAGATTCATTAAAGTTTAAATCAGAGTTTTTTTTAGAATTTTTTAAGAGACTTTAGAAATTTTATTTACTAGTTTACTTTAAAAAATATAACTAAGCTTAAAAATTTTTTTAAATGAAATATAGAGAAGTATATTTCAAGTATTATTGAATCAAAGAGAACTTGAACTATTGAATCAAAGAACTTTTATATATGAAGTAAGCTATGCATAGTTCAAATTCAAACCAAATTTAATACAGAAAGCATTGTAGTGCACTATATACACAGAAAAAGACTAAATCAAACAAATTGAAACAAAAGTCAGAGTAAAATGAAAAAAAAAAACCGATTTTTAAAAATTTAAGTATGATTTTTTCAAAGAGACATAAAGTTCATACAGTCAAACTCTTGCACGAGTCCTGATTTAACGAAAACTGGATTTAACAAGCAAATCATAAATACTAGGTTGGTATAATGTTAAGTCTATGAGGGAAACTTGTTTTTAACGAGCAAGTCTGGCTATCACGCGTAATATTTTCGTGAAAAATGACAAAGGTTATGAGTATTATCCGAACAAACACTACCACATGAAAGAAACATCAAGACATTTCCCAAGGAACTATTTTTTGTTGACATGGAAACATTTTCTCGATGCACAAATTATTTGCCCTCACGTCCCCGTTATAAAGATATAAAGTGTGAAGGTCTGCCAGAGTTTTAAGAAAAGTGTTGACTTCAGGCCCAGATCTGCGTATCTGTAGACCCTACAATGCGGGTGGCAGACATACTTAAAAGGCCCAACGGCCCAAAAAATTGAAAAACAACTAGAACTAAGAGTAAGACTTATTAATGTTGCAAATATACACGGTTGGCTTCAGGGGAGAGGCACTTCAGATTTTGTTGCAGGGGGAACAAAACCTGGGGGGAGCCTGGTTGACTTGGAAAGAGATTGAAGTTAACCCGCGATTGCAGCAGCATGCGGGAGAACATCCATCTGCAAAGAGTGCATAAGATGTTTTCTTTTGCTCACAAAACGTGCTAAATTTGGCAACCGTTCTTTACATTTAAGACCTCATATTTCTGTAACGGGGACACAATGACAAATAATTTATGCGTCCAGATATATGTTTTACACTGGTCTTTCAATTGCTACTAGATTACATCTTTTTTCATTATTTCACTATATTATCGTTCCAAATTGGGAACGATTTCATTAACTTTTTTTGTTACTGAACAGGAATGAAAAGAAAAAAAAACAAATGTGAATTTTATGATTTTTTTTTTTCTACTAACTTGTTTTTTTAGACACCACTTAGTTATTACGAGCAAATCAAGTTCTAAAAAAAAGAAAATTGTATATTTATATCCTTCTTTCAAGGCACATTTTTTATGTGCCTTGAAAGAAGGATATAAATGGTTACAAGTCTTAAAAGACACATCTTTAGACTCTTCTATACTGACTACATGACAACATAAGAAAAACAAGAGGAAAGGTATTAATCAGGTTAACTCCCCTGGAAATGTTTCGAAATCGGTTGATCTATATAGGAAGGAGAAAAGAATCGACAGAGGGGGGGGGGGGGGGGGTCTAGTTCCCTTCTAAGCTATATTTTCAAAATTGATGTAAAAAAGCTAGATTTTGCAATTTTCAGTAACATTAGAGGAGAGGGAAAAGAAGGTTCCCCCACGATTTTTTTATTCCAATTTTTTTCTTTTCAAAATTGAAGTCCATATCAGTCTATCTTTGTTTACAATAGAATGACGGGGGCTATTATCGGAAATTCTCCGAAATGTGAAGTTTTAGACATGCAATTTTAAGCTACTCTTGGTAAATTTAATGGGACGGGAAAGCATATCGGGGCTTTCCACAAGAACTTTTCGACGTTGAACTATTAAAAAACGCAAAACTATCTTTGGTCACGTTAGAAAGCGAACGAGGCTCGGTGATCTCATTTGGAAGTATTTCAAAACTGAAGTCTACTCGACCCAATTTTCAAGTACATTCAGTTACTATAGGAAATCCAACGACTCTGTTTCGGAATTTTTCGACATTGAAATTTAAAAAACATAATCTTATAATATGTTTGGAAAGGAGACAGATTTCCCTTGTGTTTCCTCCAAGATTAAGAGGGTGCCGTGCCCTTCCGCTTTTCGCTAACCTTTGACACTTAACATAATCAACTCCCTTTGCGCCTTAAAAGTTTCAACCTAACTTAACAAAAGCAAATTTTTTTCGAAAGGAAAAGATTCACACAAGCCTGTCCTTGAAACGTCATTCCCTTGTCTCAATCACTTATCCACAAGAATCTGATTAGAATATATCTGTTTTAAGCATTATTTTTGAAACTAAACATTTAAAAGCTTTTTCAATATTTTCAAAATAACTACTATCGAAAACACTTGGTTAGTGTATGCACCTAGTATACCAAAAAGTAAAAACGGCACCTTTTCTTATGTGACAAAACTTCTTTCAAAAAGTGCCCTTTTATCTGAAAGCACACTGCCAATTTTTTGGTCTTAGGGGAAACATTTTTTTCTGAAACTGAAATCAATTTTAAGCTATTGAGCAAATGAAAAGGTTACGTGATTCTCCCATGGAAATTTCTAAATGTGAAACTTGAAAAGCTATCTTTAGTGATTTTAAGGGAATGGCGAAGGTTGGAAGACTTTGTCTGGAAATTTTTCGATATTTAAGTCTAAAAAAACTTGAGGGCCTTGATAAAAGAACCAGGTAAGTCCAGACTTACTCACTGTTGGTAAGACCAACAAATAACACACCAGTGTCCAATAGAAACTCTATTTTCTTTCCTTCATTATGTACAACCAAGGCTTCACTTGATACGCGTCTTATCAGGTTCAGTAATTTCAATAAAAGTTGTAGTATGAAACCAATCAATCAAAGAAAAAACCTGTTCAGACTCCAGTGACATCTGGTGGATTTTGTGGCAACTTTTAACTATGTAAACAACAGATAAGATTATTCTTAAAGAGAATAGTTATTCAAAATTGAATTCAAAAGTATTTGAGTTATTTTAAAAGCGGTTTTTTTCTTCCTGAGGAAAAGAGTTTGAAAAGATATTTTAGGCAAAAAGTGAAAAAATATGAAACTTTGTTTTCAAGAAAAATTAATTTTGGAAACAAAATCAGATGAATAAGCTGAGGAAGACAAATCAATGTAAATTCCGTGTATGAAAAAATGTTGTGATTAATTATTCCAACTTTTCACAATAAGCATTTTCAAAATTATTTGAGTAATGTAACTGCAAACCTTCAATAAATATAAATAGGAGTGAGCATTTTATTGCAATTTATACATTGAATAACAATTTGAAACGAGCTTAAAAGCGTTTTCTGTTCGAAAACGTAAGTGAATAAATGTTTTGGAAAAACTGTTATTTTTTCTTTTTCTTTTTTTTTGGGAGGGGGGGGGGTAATTTCTGCTTCCAATTAATAAAAAACATTGGAATTTTGGCTCTGAATAAAATAATGCGTAATATTATATAATTAAACATTACATCTTATGGACGAAACCATACTGTCTATTAAACGTATGAACAATGCTTAATAATTTGTATCAAGAAAAAGTATTTTTTTGGGTTTATTATGCAAAAATTAATTACATATGCTTCATCAAGAACAACTGATAAATATATTTATCAGTTAAAACAGAAAACAAATGAAAGTAGCGATTATTACTCATAATTACTACTAACCCAGGCAACGCCGGATATTTTTGTTAGTTGATAAATATATTTATGGAAACATTCAAAGAGCTTTTAGTATTTTTTTTCTTATACTTTAAAGTTTAATTCAAAATTAGTTATTTTTTAAAACATATTCTGAAAATGGTGAATAGCTCAATTTGATATCTTTGGTTTTTTTACAATAAGAACTTTAAAATGCACAAAAAATGCATAGAGATACAATTTTTCTAAAGAAAAGTAAGTAGAAAACATATCAAATAAAAATTTTGCCATAAAACTGATCGTTAGTATCGATCATTAATTTATATCATAAAGGAGTACGTTGTATGTTAAAAAACAAGAAATTTAAATCATTCAAAAGTACATAGAAACAATAATGAATTCACCCGGAAAACATGCCAATAAAAATTTCAAAAAAAGAAAACATGGCAGCTTTTCATTCAAAGATTTTTATAAACCTATACATTCCAGCCTTTAAAAAAATAATAATAAAAATTCCTTCTTTTTTTTCTTGAACAAAACTTTTGCTTGTTGAAAAAATAAATAAATAAAAATAATAATAACAGTTAAAAAAATAAAAACAAGCCTGTTAAAAAGGTAAACGGTATTCCAATGTTTACGCATTGTGAGGAAATTTAAAGGGGAGAAACTTCGCCACATAAATACATTATTGCACAAAAAAACATGAAAAGTTCCACAAATTTTAAAATTATTTGTTAAAGATCAAATTAAAAAAAAAAAGTCATTAAGTAGCATAAAAAGTTACATTAAAATGAAAAAAAAAATTAAAAAAATGGAAAATTAAATTAAGCTATTTCGTAATCCGCCAAATCAACACTAAACAGTATTAGGAAGCAACCATGTTACTGTATTCAGCCAAGGATCAATTAAAGTGTAAAATAATTCGCCAGATAAATGTTTTAATTAATTAAAAAACAACAAAAATTCCATCAAAGTAGTGATGTGCCGGATCGTTTAAAAAGTAGATCCGCGGATACGGATACGGATCTCAATTTTTTTTTAACCCAAATCAACTACCCAAGTGTAAAATTTACTAGGGGAGGTATTCCCGTCTGGGTAATGGCACTGTTTCTTCAAAAAATGTCATCTACGTCGCAAATATAATTAAAACTCTGATTTACTCATTAAAGAAATCTCCGTTAAAATTGAGGGAGAGTTGGAAGGAATGGGTCAGCTTTGTATTAAAGCTTAGATAGAATGTGAAAAATTATTTTTAGCTTGCTCATTAGATGTAGGATACAGGAGCAAGAGTGTAAAGCTGCTTCTGAACATGCTAGAAATAATTTTTCGCATATTATTTCAGCATAAATGCAGCGCTCACCCATTCCAACCAATTTCCCTCGATCGACGAAATAATAGAGCCGGGAATATCTTTACCATCAGTAAATGAATAATTTAGTATCGCTTTTTTTGAAGGATGCCGAGAAAAATCAAAATGAAGAAAAACACAAACCCCGAAATACATAACAAGAACCAATATTAAATTATAAATTAAAAAAAAAAAAACATGTCCCCGAGGGCCGACCTCATATGAAGATGAATTTTACGAGTCATAACACACATTGTTAACAAATATGAACTGACAGCAGATAGAAATTTTAAATCATTGAGCTTTTTCGTCTTGTTTTCCGACTATATGAAATCGCTACCAATCACGCGTATAAAGGCTTAGAATTGCATTTAGAATTTATTTAACAAGATTATAGCTCCTACTGTATATAACTTAGAAGTTCCAAATAAATATAAAACGCAGAATACTTCGTTCTTTCAATTAGCTCCAATAATTTTATCGTATGGGTAAGTTTTTACTACCATAATTGTGAAAAACTTTGAACCCGGCTTTTAATTAATGTCTCCCACTCTCCGGTAGTTAAAGTTCTACAAAAACGAGGCTAATCCAAGCACATTTTCGATCAAGTCACCTTTTAAACGAAAAAAAAATTAACTCTAATTTGAATTCCGAAACTTTGAATTCAAATTATGTTTTTCGCAATCACGAGTTGCGACAAGACTCTACTGGTTAGAGTTATTGTTTCTAGAAATGGCTCCCCCGCCCAAGCATGTCCCTCCTCCTGGGTGCTTACGTGTATATAGTTGTGTGCGTGTGTGTGTAGGCTTACGTGTGTGCACGTAGGCGTATGTATGTTGTGTAAAGGCGTGCGCGCGTAGGCGACTGTGTATGAGCATGCATGTGTAGGACATGGACGCCACCGCCCAGCAAAAGTGGATTCCGGTGGATAGTGCTCAGGACCAGCCGCGCCGCCGCCGGTGGACGGTGGTGCTGCAGGCCTGGTCCAAGCTGAAAAAGGAACCGGAACATCAAGGACTGTCAAGTGAGAACAATAAGCAATCGTGATTGCTCAAAAAAAAAAAAAAAAAAAAAACTATCAAAATCGGTTTATCTGTTTAGGAGCTACAATGCCACAAATGAAACACATATATACATTTTAAAAACTTATATTATCCCTTCCTTTTTGCGACGGGGGGGGGGGGACAAATCGGCCTCGGAAATGATACCTTATAATTTGAATAGGGAATAAAACCTAATTGAAATGGAATTTAATAATCTTTTATTCAAATATTTAAGAATGTTTAGATTAGAAAAGATCGGTCAAAAAATAACGGATACGGATACGGATACAGATCTTTATTTTCTCTCGGATATCCGCGGATACGGATATCCGGAACATCCACTACATCAAAGTATCAAAAGAACAAACATTGGCGACAGCAATTTTAGCAATAGAAAAAGTTCTCGCCAATTTCACATGTTCCGCGACTCGATAATTCCCCATGATTTTAATGTGAATATTAAATGGCAAGAAATATAATGCTGTCAAATTTTGTGACGCCAAAAAATTACTTATATGTGCGTCGCGATGCATTTCAACTCTTGGAGATTATTTTTCATTTTATTTGTTGTCCCCGTATTCGTTTTTTTTTTTTTTGGTTTCAATAAAATGAAGCTTTTATTGTTGTAAAATACAGTTTGTTCAGCGGATTTTTTTTATATTTTAATGAAACTTTTAGTGTCGTTTCGTGGGTGGTTTCATTTACTGAGAGGATTATTGAAACTTTTAATAAATATATAGGTAATAAAATTACATGTAATAAAACTTTAAATGCTTTCGATTATCGAATTTATTTATTTTTCGAAGTAGTATGTTATTTTGTTTTTTTTTCGCGGATTTTTAATCAAAACTAAGTAAAATAATTCGCCAAATAAAAAACGAGATGTTAAAATAATATGAGAAATCTCTTTAAAATATTTCGCTAAATCAATTTCAATTCTCCATTATTATGTGACTTAATCAGCAGAATAAATTAACCTTGTCATAAATAAAAATTGAAAGTGTGTAAATTTTGTAAAATTAGAAAAAGAAGCAAACATACAACAATATAAGCCTTATTTTTTAATTTTCGTCGACGATGATGTAAGTGCAATTTTTCAGTTTTCGCCAAATAAAGGTAAAGAGAAAATTCATCAAGCTGAGCGACGTACCTGTGGTACTAAATAATATCAAAAGAGCAAATATGTATTACAGTCTGACCGATATTGTGAAAATAAAATAATTATTGTTGAAGTTTTGACGATTGCGCCATTAAATACCACCTTTAAATGTGCAGTAAAATACTATATAATTTATAAACAACAAGGTTTCCTTCTCAGACTTTTTTTTTTTTTTTTTTTTTGTTTTAAATTTAGATGTGAAACGTAAAATATATTCTGAAAAATTTCAAACGCACTAATCATCTTTTTTCGGTCTTAGGAATGATAGACGCAACCTGGAAATAAGGAAAAACTAATACTTTAGTAGGGTTGTGGGCACTTGGAACAGCTTACCGGAAGAGGTGGCAATGAACAAGGGGGTGTATAGCTTTAAGAGGGCCATTGATCTTCATTGGGGAGTAATAAATTAACTAGGACCAGCCTAGCTGGGCCAAGAGCCTGTTGCTGGTCGTCACATTTCAGGCCCGTGTCCAGGATTTCAAAAAGGGAGGGGTTTAAAATTTTCCCCTTTATGACTTAGATTGTCAAAGGTAAACTAACTAAACATGTTGAATACTTTTTAATTCTATAACTAAGCTCCTTCTTCTTTTTTTTTTTTTTTTTTGTTAATGATATCTTTTTTTTTTTTTTAATTTTTATTTTTAACTCTTCACCAATTTGCAAAAGTGGAAAAAACTGAACACATAGTTCTTTTATGCCACCAAATGCTAGTCACTTTCTTTTCTTTTTCATCAAATAATATTAAACATTAATTTAATGAAAATATTAATTTTACACGAAACAATTGCTGTTTCGCACAGAAACATACTTCTAATACGTGAAACGACAAATTCACCCAACACCAAAGGCGTATCCAAGGGAAGGGATTTGGGGATACATTCTTTTCCGAAACTCAATAAGCTTTCCTATTTTGGCCATGAAAAAACCTAATGGTAATAAGCAAAGTAACCATTTCCCCTGTCCCTATGTTTTTTTTTTCTTTTGGCTATATCATTGTCTAATACTCCTTTTAAATAAGTATCCCCTGCATACTCAGCATTGCCGGATTCTTCAGCCATTTCTTTTTTCAAACATTTAGCAATCAAGGTGCTTGGGAATCCTACAAGGAAAGTGTTAATTTTTAAAGATGGGGAAATATTGCAGAGGGTGAACACTGTATCATTGCATTAACTCTAAAACTAATTAAAACTTAAAATACATTTTGAAAAATCATTTAATAATTCATTGTTGTTGTTATTGTTTTTTAATGGGAGGGGTTTAACCCCTAAAACTCTCCCTTTGGACACGGCTCTGTCACATTTGTATTTGTATAAATTTTTACAGCAAAATCTATCTCCTTGTTTTTCGACAAAAATCTCACAACTTCAACTATGGCTGAAAATAAACAAGGGGGTTCCCTTGTATCATGGAAAATAAAATTGATAGTGAGGAATGGCATTTTACGTTTGGGTAACGGGTGAGCATTTTTTGTCTGACATGAGTACTTACCCTAAAAAAACGAACTAAAATGCAATATTTAAAAATGAAATATATTTAAACAATTAGTATTTGAGACACTTGTGAAAGGAATAATAAATAAATATATATATACTTTTAATTAAACAAGTTATTAAGCAACATAAACAGTCACACCAGGTGTGCGACATGCCACGGAAGTGAGAATTCACATGTTGTGTACCAAAAATATACTAAAATAAAAATTATTATTAAAAAATTGTTGGCAGGCTTAAATAGATATTTTTGATGAAATTAAAAAGCATTGTTAAATGAATTGTTCCTTAAAGTTTTTTTCTGTAAAAGACGTGTGACAGAAAAGTTACACTTTTTGAAAAATGACCTATATAACTATATAAAACAACGATAAAATTAAATTTTTTAAAAACCCCCGACTGAGTCGCAACTTTAGAATCAAGAGGGAAAATTAAAAATCCCTTTAAAAGCCTTATATTATTAAAAATCACTGTCAAGTATTTTATTTGCTATTAAATAGAAACTGGGAACAGATAAAAATGTTAAATCATTGCTTTTAATTTCGGCCAACAATGAATTCGGTTATTAATCGCGTGAATAAAGGCTTAGCCGTTATTAAAATGTGCTTTAAAAAAAACGTTATAATTCGATTTCTATGAAACATGGAAGTTCCAAACCCATTCTATCAGACGCGGAAAAAAGTTCTTTATTTTGGTATTAAATTTTAAAATTTTTAACTATATTTTCGCTGCAAAAAGCGTGAAAAACCTTTTAGAGGTTTTGAATTAATATCTTCGATAATTAATGTCATCCAAAGATTCAACCTAGCTAAGAACACTCTCGATCAACTCTCCTTTCGAACAAACTTTTTTTTTTTTTTTTCAAAATCGGCCCATCCGCTTAGGCGCTAGAGTGGCACAGACAGACAAACAGAGACGTTGCGTCAAACTTATAACCCCCTTCCTTTGTGTGTCGGGGGTTAAAAAGAAAAGAACAAAGAAATGTTGAAAATTTGGAAGAGCTCAAAATGTTACAGAAAATTCAAACATGTCGAAAACTCTCAAAAATTAAATCAAAAGTACAATAAATGGATTAAAAATCGAAAAGAATAAACAGAATTAAATAGAATTTTAACAGATTGCTATCTAACAAAAGAGAAACTTTTCAAATTAAGGAAATCAGACTCCCCCCTTCCCTCTTATGTGATACTTTGCCGAAAAATCGAAAACTCAGATGATATCATTTGGAATTGTGATAAAAGTAAGGACTAATTTGTCAAAATAATCGTCAATTATTATAAGTGTTGCAGCTTAATGTAAAGCTCATTTAGCCTATATTTTCATTCATATACTTGCCCAAATGGTTTTCAGTCCAAAATAGTGAATTTAGACACGTTTTTAGCACCCCAGTGACAGCTGTTTTATTTGTATTTAATGTTCATTTTTCCCCCCTTTTATTTTCTCCCATCAGAAAAGGACATTCGCTTTTCTCTTCATTTTCATTAAACTATTCGAAAAAGAAAAAGACATGATTTTTTTGTTTTAAGATTTTGGAAGATATGTTGTTATTATATAAAGTCTTCCCAAAACTGGGGGTCATTGCCCCCTATGCCGCCCCTTATAAATCCACCCATACCCTTCTGAAATATTCAAATATATATATATATATATATATATATATATATATATATATATATATATATATATATATATATATATATATATATATATATATATATATATATATTTTAATTTTTGGAAGATGTGTTGTTACTACATAAAGTCCTCCCAAAACTAGGGGGGCATTGCCCCCCTCTGCCCCACCATAAATCCGCCCATGAAAATATGTCTTTTGAAATTGTCCGACTGTGGCATATAATCAAGATACTTTTAATCTAGGAATCATCCCCCAACTGGTATCTATGGATAGACAGTGAGAAAAGTTTAACATGATAACTCTTAACAGAAAATATGGTTAACACGAAATGATATTGTAGTCTGGACAGAGTACTGTGTAATTTAAATCAATTCTTTTAACACGAAAATATATTTTGGTCCCTTCAGTTTGTTAAACTTTTTCACCTTGTTTCAAAATCTCATTTTTTCCCCCCGCCAGAAATTTTTATAGTCTAGCACGTCCAACTACTTTTTCATGTCACATGAAAATGTAATAAAGTATAAATCCAGATCCTATTAAACTGAACTTCGTGTAATCCGAACAGTCATTTAGATGTACATACTGTATAAAAAAAAAGTGAAAAAATGTGCTATGTATTTTGTAGGCCTTTATTATGGTGTCAATAACAGCAAGTTGGGGGTGATTGTAATTTTTACTGTGTACAGTATAGGTATCTGGTCTCAATTAATAGTTCATTTTGATTAACTATTACTATCATTAATTTGGACAACCAGTATCCTTTATTAGTCCAGATTAATGAGATTCTACTGTATATGAGGTACTAAAGTACTAAAAAAAAATGATGGCAAGTAATGTCAGCGTTTTGGCAAAAGTTATTACGTGCATTAAAAATAATTGGCGAATTATTGGAATAAATACATGTTTAACAGTTGTGAATAAGAAATTGGAGGTTTGTAAAATGATTTTCGTTACTTTTAAAACTGGGAGAATATTGTAGTATTTGATGAAAACTTTTCTTCAGAAAAAACGAAAAGAATTTTCTGTCAATATGTACAAGGAATGGAATTCAAAAAGAAATAAATGACATATGAAATTTCCATTTAGCTTGAAGCAAATAAAAATGAATCGTGTTCATTAACGCCAACACACTAAAATACTTTTCCAACAATCTTAAATGCCTATCTTAATTGTGAAATTTCAAGTAGACATTTTGTCAGTAGTTGAAAAAAATTAAAATGATTTAAAATTTAAGACTGAAAATGTACTTTTCCCATATTGCTCTAAAGGCGCTTGGCGCGGCGGCCATGCAAAATGTAAACAAGTTTCGCGACAGCTCGAGATCACGTGATCCGATTTAATTAAGATCAGAGGCTTGACCCTGTTTGCCAAAGTGGGTTAAGTTAACTCACTTTCCGACGAGGGTTAAGCGAAATCGTTGCCAAAGATAACTCACTAAACTTCTTAACCTGGGTTAACTTGTCAGTGCGAACAGGGTTATTTTTAAAAACCCCCGACTGAGTCGCAACTTTAGAATCAAGAGGGAAAATTAAAAATCCCTTTAAAAGTCTTATATTATTAAAAATCACTGTCAAGTATTTTATTTGCTATTAAATAGAAACTGGGAACAGATAAAAATGTTAAATCATTGCTTTTAATTTCGGCCAACAATGAATTCGGTTATTAATCGCGTGAATAAAGGCTTAGCCGTTATTAAAATGTGCTTTAAAAAAAACGTTATAATTCGATTTCTATGAAACATGGAAGTTCCAAACCCATTCTATCAGACGCGGAAAAAAGTTCTTTATTTTGGTATTAAATTTTAAAATTTTTAACTATATTTTCGCTGCAAAAAGCGTGAAAAACCTTTTAGAGGTTTTGAATTTATATCTTCGATAATTAATGTCATCCAAAGATTCAACCTAGCTAAGAACACTCTCGATCAACTCTCCTTTCGAACAAACTTTTTTTTTTTTTTTCAAAATCGGCCCATCCGCTTAGGCGCTAGAGTGGCACAGACAGACAAACAGAGACGTTGCGTCAAACTTATAACCCCCTTCCTTTGTATGTCGGGAGTTAAAAAGAAAAGAACAAAGAAATGTTGAAAATTTGGAAGAGCTCAAAATGTTACAGAAAATTCAAACATGTCGAAAACTCTCAAAAATTAAATCAAAAGTACAATAAATGGATTAAAAATCGAAAAGAATAAACAGAATCAAATAGAATTTTAACAGATTGCTATCTAACAAAAGAGAAACTTTTCAAATTAAGGAAATCAGACTCCCCCCTTCCATCTTATGTGATACTTTGCCAAAAAATCGAAAACTCAGATGATATCATTTGGAATTGTGATAAAAGTAAGGACTAAAGAGCTGTTAATTTAACTATTATCTACTAATGGCTTTTGCTTATCTGACATTTTCTACCAAAATGCCCTCAAAATGGAACTCCTTTTATTCGCAACTCCAGAGCTCGAATACGCTACTTTGCGGTGATTAACAATACTAAAGAAAAATGTAAAACATTCCGTTCCTCGTGTTTTCTTTGGAGAAAATTACAGGCTTCAGAGAGTTTGTGGTGTATTGTAATTTCAGAGGAATAGAAAAGAAAATTTCCCACAAGCACGATGAAATATTACTGTCATTCATTGAGCTTCAAAGCAAGTTATAAGTTACGGCATCTCTTTGTTTTACCTTTTTTCATCCGCCATTAGACAGTGGCTGCAGCGCCCCCTATAGTTTATTGGAGTTGCGAATTGAAGTTTTTACATTACTTGAAACAAAGTGATCTTGTATGGTTTAATAAATTACCTCAAAAAATATATATATATTTAAATATATAAAAATAACTGAAATGTTCTCAATCTCAGTGTTTTTTCATAAAATTTTACTAATATATGTAATGGAGGCAAAGCACTACGTACGCAGCCCTCACCATTATATGTTTTGGGTTACACCCGTGAAGAAGAAGAAGGAGAAGAAGAAGAAGCATAGAACCAAGGTCAGGTCAGCGTCACCACTACCACTGGCGTCACTCGGGAGCAGAGCAGAAAGCAGATGCAGAGAAGATAGCGTTCTGTTCGGAGTGAAGAATCGCTTTTCAGGCAAGTATTTTTTTACATTCCCCCCCCCCACACACTTGATTTTATTTTTAAATGCTTTAATGATTCTATATGAGAAATGAAAATTTGAATTTTTTCCCCCCCTCTTCATTAGTTTTTAGTATTCCACATTCCCCAAGCATGACATACATTAACCCAGTTTCTTTGTAAATAACTGACAATTTTTTTCATTCAATTTTTGTCAGAGAAAGCAAAATTCAAAAAATCTTGACTCGTTAAATTAAACAACTTGATCATAGTCGTGTTGGGGAGGGTTTTTTTTTTAAATTTTTGAACTCTAGCATCTCCCCCCCCCCCTTATTTTTCTCCGCAGTAGTATTGCCCCATTGAAGTGGCATATGAATTGTATTGGGTTTTAAAATTAACTTATAAACATTCAAACCATTTTTTTTTGTCTTCGCTAACGGAAGCGTCATGATACAATTTCACCATTGAACAATGGCGTCGCTTTTGCGCCTGCTTTCTTCTGCCGCCATTTTGACGATTTGAACCTAATATAATTGTTTTACATTTTCGCTCTGTTTTCGTAATCCTCCCCCCCCCCCACCCCAGGTAGAATATATATTTGAAGCAAACACAAGAATTTTCAAAAAAAAAAAAAAAAAAAAAGATTAATTGACGTGGCATAAATGTCTTAGGTTGTCCGCGTCATGGTTTTCGACTATGATCAGCCATAAGCGCTCAAAAATCATGGAAACTGACAACTGGTCGTGGATTTTGTGTTCAAGAACATTTTATTTATGATATTGTAGATAAGGTGCAAAATTTAAGCATTTTTGCCGTTTCGTGCGCATTTGCGCGTCAGTCCCGATTTCCGCATTTTGAGATCCGATTGCATCCGCTCCTACAATACTTGCTCGTTTTTAACACGCTTTTATTAGCTTCACCTGTATGTATGTATGTATCTTGTAACGGAATCTTGCAGCTCAAATTTCGCCCACTTCCTGCGATCGGATTCTTTTGAAATTTGTCACGCGACCTCAGACCCGATGACAATGCAATATTCTATAATTAAATTAATTAATTAACTCTTTTAATTGTTAGTTTTCTCCAATTTTAATCAATATTTAGGCAAAAATCTAACAATGTGAAAAAGGAAAAATTTTAGAAAATACATTAAAAAATGCTCGCAAAAATTATTTAAAAATATATACATAAACCTTTTAATTTTTCTGCATCAGACAAAATTTGTTCCAATGTTCCAAGGTAATTAGAACATGAAATATAATTGTTTTTAAATTGCATGCCAAAATTTAGGTGAGCCTTCAATTGAAAATTCATTGCTGATCAGACCATTGTTGAACAAAACTTTTATTCAAATGCATCTCAAATTTTCAAAGTAATATAAATATCATTTCCGCAAACATACATCGATGACTCACAGTTAGCTTCCCATCGGGGTGCCCTTGTCTAAACTTTAAGATATTACTTCGCACTTGTTTTAAAAATAATTTCGTCGCCTGATAATTCTCCAACATACGACTAAAAAACAGAAAAATAAAATAATAGTTTAAAAAACTAAAAAAACACGCTTTCGTAGCAAAATGAACTAAAAAGTGAAAAATAATCTTTAAGGGATAGTACGTAGTTGACCAATCAAACTTAATTTTAATGTAATACAAAAAAGCGTGAGGGGCTTCTTATCAGTTGTCTTGAATTTCTTCCATTTGTTGTCCAAGCAAAAATGTAGATAGGCAGCCCCCCACCCTTTTTTGTATTACATTAAAATTAAGTGATTGGTCAACTACTATCCTTCAAAGATTATTTTTCACTTTTTAGTTCATTTTGCTACGAAAGCGTGTTTTTTTAGTTTTATAAAATATTATTTTTTCTTTACAATGTGTTGTGCCGTTTAAGCATTTGTAAAATTTTGTGTTGAGCATTATTTTTAACTCTCCTTATAAGAAGTGTACTGTTGTACAGTTGAGGAGCTACTCTACTGTGTAGTAGTCGCTCATTCGACTCGGAAAATTTTAAATCATTTGCATCCGTGTTGATTCAAGAGACTCATGTATCTTATTAATTTTCAGCAGTGTCTTAAGTAAATGAAGAGTTCAGAGAGCAAAGCATAAATTAACGACGTTTAGGATGGGTAAATTATTACCTGTATAAAAATTTTGTATGATTTATTTTAATCAGGGTTGGCTTTCTGCCGGCAGAAACTAGTTTTTGCCGTGCCAGTAGAGCCTTAGGATAGAGGAGTGACATACAGAATTAAACAGGCATTACTGATTGTAATTTGCTCACTTATATGCTTCCTCTAAATTGTTTGTGATTGAAATTATCATGTCATGTGCTTCAAGAAGCAAGTGCCAGAATTTTACTTGCCTAAATTTTGTACCAAATGTCACAGATTTGTAAAAAAAAATGGGCCCCATTTCTCAAAACTCATTTTTCCAGTCATATTTTTACCACAACCCCAGTTACTACATGGTGGACCAGTTATACAACAGATGAAAGTTTCACGAACATAGCTTGCTTCTTGATGCATTGTCTGTTAGCTCTTCTGTTTTAAGAATATTCTAAAATTTCATTTGTGCGTAGTAAATTGAGAACCTGTATAGATTTTTGAAACCACCTTTTCTAAGAGGCAGTTGCAGGGTCCGAACAGTGTAACATTTGATTTTAAATTGTGATAATTTTGTAATAAAACTACAGTACTTTGGTTAACAATTAATTTTTTTCCCTGCATTTTCAGTTGTATACTAAAAATTAATTTTTTATTTTGTGAGTTTTTGCCAGTTTCTGCCGCAAAGTAGCAGAAAGTGGTTTTTACCATGCCGGTTTTAACCGGATTCTACCAGTGGTTTTAACCGCCGCGGCAGAAACTTGCCAACCCTGGTCCCATTGCTATCTTCCACAAAATTTTAAAATGTATTGTGTGTATGATAAGTGCATATGCTAACCTCAATGAATTGTTTTTTCAATTCATTTGCAAATTTGCTAGACTATGATCTTTTTTTACTGCATAAGGACATTGGACGAACGTTTTATATTTATAACAATTAAGTGTGCTTTACATTGTATAGTACTCTGCATTTTATCATCATTGAAACAATCTCTTCGAAAAACTTCTCTATTTTTATTCAAAGTATAAGGTAGATGATGATAATATCAGAACAATAAGGAATACATTATAGCTGCATTTGTATAAAATTTCGAGATGACAAAAAATTTGTTACATTTAAATTGTTATCTTTATTTGCTGCCTTTAACTTTCATCATAAGTTCTTGCAGTATAAGTAAACTCAGTTTCTGTGCTTGAAAAATATTAACAGGGTTAAATGTAAAATTTATAGATTTTTTTTACTTTCCTGATATCAGAATTTTTTTTAAAGTTGTTGTTTTCTAGTGAGTTAAAAAAAAAAAACGGAAAGAAAGAAGAAAATGAATGAAACACTGGTCTTGATCACTTTTTTACCAGTTGCGAGATCTTTTAATTTATTTTCTTCGTTTCAGAAAAATTTTATTCATTATTCACAGGGTTCGTACTTTCTTATAAAAACCCTTAATTTCATAAAGCAAAATTAAGGTCTCTAAAAAACCCTTAAAAACTCCTTAGTTTTCTGAAAATTACCTTAATTTTTTTTAAAAAACTATAAGAAGTTCCGTTTATTCCTTATTTTCTATTTTCTCCTCTCAAATCTTCATCCTCGATATCTGCTGAAAACGAATGTTTAGGTTATGCCAACGACGTCAAACACGCTTTGCCGAAAATTGCATCCCCTAACAAATTTCATTTGTTAGTAATAATAACGAATGAAAAGCAATAATAGCAAAACCATAGTTTAAATATCTTGACAAAAAGAGAGGTTTGAGTTCTTTTCCTTCAATTTAGCTCTCACTCCAATATTGTATGCTAAAAAAAAAAAAAAAAAACTTAAAATATAATGCTTTAATATAAAACTAAATTTTTAGTTATCTCTATTCTCCTGATCTTTTTTTATAACTGAAATTTGAGAAATAAATATTATACTTTGAAGAACAATATGTGCCATATCAGGGTCGGCAAGTTTTTGCCGGGGGCGGTAAAAACCATGGTTTTTACCGCCCGGCAAAAATAGGTTTTTGCCAGTTTTTGCTAAAGTGGCAAAAATAGATTTTGTGTTAACAACTATAGGACAGTTTTTTCCTTTTATATAAAGGTAAAAGCATGAAAAGATTTTGATAAAAGGCTTTGCCATTTTCTGTATAGTGAGCTAGTATCACTAAAAAGTAGAATGAATATAGAATGCACATATTGATTAGCTTTTTTTTCTTCTTTTTAAATTCTTCTCTTGGCTATCCATTTTCCAAATAAGTGAGAAAAAATGTATTATTTCTTTAGTGAGGAAAAGTTAATATTTTTCTATATTCAAGTAAATATTCTGTTATTAATTAAATAACTTAAAAATCTTAGTGGGATAAAAAAAAGTGATTATATATATATATATATATATATATATATATATATATATAAAATTAAGCAAACAGATTATCAAATATTAAACAAATTATAAATAATTAATGATGATAAAAAAGCAAAAAGTTTTAGGTTTGAGCTCTAGTTTATTGTTTTTAGTTTAGCAAGTGGTGCTTTTGCCCACTGTTACTCTATATTGCATGTACTGGAGCTTAAACATTCTTTTTTAGTTCATAGTTTATAATTTTGGTCTTTTGACCATATTTAATGAATCCTCCACGGCTGGTGAGCTCTGGATTCACACTTTATCTTTTCCTAACTTATCTTTTCCTACTTTATAGCTGTTTGCATTTTTCTTTTTTATCATCATTAATTATTTATAATTTGTTTAATATTTGATAATCTGTTTGCTTAATATCATATTTACTTGGCTTTTTAGTTTTGCTGCGTTGCGCATCTATGGACTCTTGGTGTGGTCTTTTATATATTTCTCACTTTTTTTATTATTATATATATATATATATATATATATATATAATTAGAATTCAATTTTTTTATTAATTTACTAAGCTTAAGTAAACATTCTTTGTTTTAGCAAACATTTAAAACCTTAAGTTTTGCAATCCCAACATTTGTTTTTTATTTATTTTTCACCTTATAAATTAGAAGTAACATGGAGAGACATAACTAAAATATTAAAGCGCATTATTTTTATTATATTGTCACTATTTCTTGATTAACACTATAATGCTACTTTATTTGCAATTAGGTTTTTGCCGTTTTTTCCATTTTTGCCATGGTTTTTTCCACTAGCCTGGCGTTGGCAAAAAACCAAACCCTGTGCCATATATTGTATTGATTACTACCCAATTACTTCAAACAAAAATTTAGTGTATTTAAAACTGCTTAATTAGTATTTTTTGTTGAATTTTGGAAGTGATGTATGAAATTTTAAAATATAATTCACTGATAATGGGACAGCTCACTCATTTGCGCCTCTTTCTGCATTTTAAAAGCAATGTTAATATGCATTTGTGTATGTATATATAATATGTGTCAAGTGCTTTGTCCCCCCCCCCCCTTTAGAAAGCTTTGAAATGATGTGCCTCAAGTTATTTTCTTTTCAACCAGCCCTTAAAATGTTTTGATCATTGAAAAGTCCTTAATTTTTACTTTTAAAAATGAGTATGAACTATGAACCCTGATTCAGTAGATATAAGAACTAAGTACGATATCTTTTTAATTGACATGAAATAAAAATGCAAATATTGCTATTTAAAACACTGAACAAACATTTGGCTAGAAATTCTATCAAATACAGTGTGTTAACACAACCTGAAAATCAAGGTATTTTTAAAATTTCTCAAAATATCAGGGAAAATTATAATTTTCAATCACCAAGCCGCCAACCCGTAAAGTTTTCTTTACTAAAATTTCTTTTTATTTGGACACGATTTTTTTTTTTTTTTTTTTGCCGTGCAAAACTTGCTAAAAACAAAACATTCTAAAATTAGTTTTAAAAACTGCTACAAACCAACATAACCTTGACATTGTACCCAACAAAAAATGATAAAAATTTGAAAAAATTAGTAATACATACTATTTTAATTTTGTTTCATACAGCTGATGACCTTCCTTGATATTTTTGAATCAAGTTTTAATTGTATTTTTTTTCTTCATTTTCGAATATTACTTAAGTTTTGTTGAAAGACTTGTTAATACAATTTGTTTATTTTCATTGAAACATTAATTTGGAAATGTTTAATCAAAATTCGGTGATTTTTTTTTTTTTTGCAGTTTTCAAATGTCACAAGAAAATGTTGAACCAAACGCAGTTTAATTAAAAAAAACTTTAAAGCATTTTGAATGTTAATCTTATTGTTTTCTCTCGTTTCTTGATTAAAAAATCTGATTTTCCTCTTCTTTTGCGACTAAAATTGACTGCTATTGTTTTAAAAAAAGGCAGACATACTATACCTGTATAATGTGGTTCTATCTTTTAGATATGCGTGATATCCCTGATTGTAAAATCAGAGAATTTTTTGTTGCAAAATCAGGGAGTATCAGGGACGTTTTTTTTAAGGGCAGTTCTCAAAAGGTGGGAGCAAACACAGACCTCAACTTTGAAGCTTCAACACCAAATAACTTTCATTTTAATTAACTCAAAAATTTTTGAGTTATATTATAATACTGTATAGAGACAAGAATTGACATAAATTATGGAAAAAATGCTCTTTAAATGCCCTTAAAAAATATTTTCTTTGCTAAAAGGCGCAATTTTGGACATACCAAAACGTTAACTGAGCAAATGTACCATTAAAGAAAAATTTTTTAAAATTATTTCCATACGTTTCAAAAAAAATTTAAAGGTATGAATCTTACACTGAATAATTTTTTGTTAATATTTTACACAAATAACAAAAGTAAAGACAGATTATTCACTTTGTAAACGATTTTAGAAAATAGTAAGTTTGAAATTTGATGAATGTCCAAAATTTACGATCTTTACAATGCTATTTTTTGAGAACTAAGTATGTGATGTTTTCATTTTAAAGGTGTTTATCGAGCCTCGGAATCAATTTTTAATTGTTTAAAAGTGTTTTCATAAGCTTTTATGCAGTATCTTAGAAGAAAAATAATTTTTTTTAAGCGTACATGTGAGATGTCCAAATGGCGTTACGATCTTGACGCCGATAATTCTGTCCATTTATTCATAATTTTTGATGATCTACTGTCTTCTAACCTCAATAAAAAACGTTATTATAATGTTATCTTCTTTAATCCATTGGTATTTTGCATAATTAATATGTTACACATTGAACAATACATAAATTACAGTAGAAACATGGCTGCTTATGATCGAACCGAAAGCCATTTTGCGCTAAAATCGCCAAGCAAACCTCCGTTAGCGACAACACAGTATACGATAAGCTAAAGGTTACCAGAGGGGAATTCCAATTTGACAAATGTAGTTTATCGTCAGCTGTACCAGTTTTGGCGACTTTATCACCTGCGCTAGCAATTTTTTTTTTTTTCCGCTTTTATTATTTTAGAATTCTTTTTCTCTTCTTTCTTTTGGAAACATAATTTAACGATCTCCAAATAGAAATACGAATTTCTTTCTTCAATAATTTTTTTAGACATCATTTTAATTCTTATGACATTAGAAAAAATATTCATTATTAAAACTGATGTCACTTTTTACAATTGTATTATTTTTAATTTGAAGCTTTTTTTTAACCTTGCATCAATTTCTTCAAAATCATTCCAAAACTTTATTAAATGTAAGGAGCAGCATGTATAGCCATTCAAGTATTTCATTAATATCCTCTTTATTATTAAATTGCAAAATTTAAAAAGTAGTAAATAAAATTTTCATTGGAAAAGTTAAAAATCAGATTAACAATTGTCAAAAATGGTGAAACTTACGTTATGATGATGTCCAAAATCCGTTACCTACAGGAAAATAATGTCCAAAATCTGTTACCTACAGATTGCTGATTTAATTTGCTAATTAACAATTTTTACAAATACCTGCCGTCTTTTCATGTTCATATATTGTGTTCTAGGTATGCATACTATAGAATAAAATCAAAATTGATGTCAAATTCGAAAATTTTTGAAATTGCTCAAAGTTAACTTTTTTGTTCCCACCTTTTGAGAACTGCCCTTAAATTTTGTTACCACCATGGAATATTCAGAATTCGTCAAAACGCTATTAATTCCATCTCTCTATGAACATTATCAAATTTTTAAGATGTACAAAAACAGTTTCTAGGCTAAGCTATCTTAAATGTTGTTTTGTGCTTATTCTTTAGTGTATCCTGTTTCACTTGAATCCTTTTTTGGGAATCTTACGCTTGATTTAATTGATTTTGAAAAATATTTTATCATGTATGTCGCGCAATGCATATTTTTACAGTATAAGTTCTTATGTTAATTGTTTTCTTTTGTTTGCATTTTTCTTGCAGAGCAAGGGCTGGTTATTAGAAAGAAAATGCGGAGGGTGTAGAAAATGGTATGTGGACAAAATTCTTTGCTATGTATACGACATGATAAACCAAAGGACTAATTGTTTTAGGACAGAAGTAAATAAGTTTTATACTTTAGAAATGTTATTGTGTGTGGCATAAAATGTCTCTACTGAAAGGGTGTTCCAGGTTCCCAAAACTGGAATATTTCAGGGAATTTCTGTCTAAGGTAGCTCACTTCAATCAGAAAATGTTTTTTCAACTGTTGGTAAATTAAGTCTACATAGTGTTGTATTTTCTAGAGATCTTGAATTTCACATTAAGATAAAACAGACAATGGTATTCCGGGTCATCATCACAGACATCACCCTTTGTTATTGTGGGTAACAGAATCAATTGAGACTCTTAATTTTTCCGTATCCAAGTCACTTGCCTGAATACCCAATTTATTTTGCAACTGACTTCCTCTTGCTTCACTTGTCAGCATTTCTAAATTTACAAGGTTGACTGTCCCGATTTGTTGGAACCGCTTTTTAATTTCATTTATCACTGTCTATTACTTCAAAAAAGCATTGTTTCAATTTAACAGTTTGTTACATTAGCAACAATTGAACTGTCGAAACGCTGGAGTGCTTGTTTCAACGAGGAACTTTTCTTTTTCGCAATGACTCTGGTAACTAAAAACGCAAGAGTTCTGCTGTTTGCTTAGTTTCTGTCCAGAGACATTCAAAATTTTCGCCTGTTCGCATATCAGAAAGCATGTCCAACAGAAGTTGTTCACATTTATTTGCCTTAGTAACAGTATAGCCTTGTTTTTGTAGAACTTTAGCAAACTGTTTCCAAGGAGCAAAAATTTTAGAGGCTACCTTTAACGCGAACAGAGTCTTTGCTTTTTACAGCTGTGTTTTATATCCCCTTAAAGCTGCTCTTCTGTCAAAGTCTGAAACTGTATTTCTATCATCTAAAATTACTGCTACTGTCTGCAACACCCTTTCGTACTTAGCAACAAAACGGTTTAACCCAGTGACGCGAATGCACAATCTTGTTGGGCAAAGGAGTATGAGGTTGGATTGGAGGCTCCTATTCAAAAGGACTGGGACCAGAAAAAATGTCCCTTAAATAGAGGTCTCCCTTAAGGGAGGTTCTACTGTATTTCAGCTGGTTCATTTTGCTTTAATGGCCAAATATTTCTTAATTAAATATATATTTTACTGGGTGTCCTTGAAAGTCATGGGAAATCATGAATTTCAACTATGATCGAATTTGGTACTGAAAAATCGAGATTTTCATCAAAAAATGCTCAAACAGTATATTACAGATATTTGTGAGAGAAAAAACATAGTATACAGTTAAAATTTTAACTGTTACATATACAGACATGCTAACTCTACTGTTTTTAACTGGAGACTCCCGTTTTTCACATCAATCTCCTGATTTCCCGTTTTTTACCATTTTCTCCTGTTTTTAGTTTTTTGAATCAATTATCAAAAAGTTTCGCTTTTTTCTCAATAGATTTTTCTAATCATTTCTAGTCATCCACCGATGCCAGGGGAGAGTAGAACTGCATATAGGGCATAAGAACCAATTTTCTCCTTAAGGATAGGAATTCTATGACTATTGCGCTAGAGCAGCGTTTTTTAATTTCTGTGATTAGTGGAACCCTTTTAATGCTCACTTTTTTTCGTGGAACCCCTGGTGTTTCAATAGTTTTCAGTGGCGTAGTCAGTATTCTGTTTCGGAGAGTGCCCAGGTTCTTACCTCAAAGACATTATAACATTAACTATTTGTCAATAAATCGCTAATAAAATGTACATAATTATAGATCATTTTAATTATTGATAATTGCTAATTATTATTTCTTTTTGTAAAATACAGTTGGACCCCGATTTATCGAATTCATTGGGACCGAAACTTTTATACGTTAAATTGGTGTTATTCGTAATATTGGGGTGTAAAAAAAAATTGCACTTACTTCTATAAGCAATAATAAGCAATTTCACATAAATATCCAAAAGAAGAAAGTGTACACTTTTTGTTCAGCACTCTACGAATTATTACTCACTCGTCAATTCGAAATTTTAAAAGTACTGAGTAATATAATTTGACCATTTTCTTGATACTTGACTGGAAATGATTCTCTTTCGACTTAATGGAGCGAAGGAAATACTGTCTCATTTACAGCCTGCTGCATGAGATATGTTTTTAGTTTCCAGGCCATGTAAAGCATTTGAAAAAGCAAGTTTTAATGGGGGTTTCATTATCGCTTTCTGCATCAGAATCACTATTCACTGGCTGCCCCCTCACCCGTCAAAAATTGCAGATTCTAATAAAAGTGTTTTTCTGCTTTGGGAAATATGGATATGTCATTTGGAAAACAATCCAGTATTTCCTAACTTAAATTAAGAAAAAAAAATGGGGATGTTGAAATGATTTGTTAATTTGTCGTTTGTTATTTGTTAAATAAAGGTTTTTGCTTTCATTTTAGTCAGGAAAAAATAAAAATTGTCCAAATCGTGAAATTCGTTAAACAGATGTTTGTTAAATAAGGGTCCGACTTACCAGTACATTCCTATTTGTGATTCTGAGAAATACTCAGAATTTTTAAAAGTGATAAATAACCTAAGAATTTATGCATGAGTTATACATGTATGATTAAAATATCTACTTAATTAGGAAAAGTAAAAATAATAATCTTATTTAAAAAATTTTTTTATTTATTTACAAATCAGAGTTTTTGATGTCACTGTATGTTCCATCAGACATAACTAGAGTTGTTGTATATATTGGGGCCTTAGGCACTTAGAACTAAAGCATTCAGACCCTCGTGACCAGTACTCCTTCTCAAATTGGCTCTCACTTGTTAAATGCTGAAATTGTACTTTAAACTGCTGCCATGGATACTGGGAGAGTGGCTAGTATCAAGGGCAGAATTCAGTCGAACCTCCATATATCGAACTTCCACATATCGAAATCCTATCAAATTTCTATGTTCATTACATAGAAAATTGTTTCTATATACCGAAAAAATCTCTATATATTGGAATGCTTTTTCGAGACATTCGTAGATTTTTTTTCCACTTTTGACTGTTTGTGTCATGAAAACTGAAGATTACGGGAGAAAATTATGTTCACTAAAGGTTGCTACGAAACTCATAAGGAATCTGGGGTTGACGGGTGTGTAGATAGGTCGTTCCGTTCTTGAGTTCTTAAATTCCCACAAGTTTATTTCAAATCTTAGTTTTAACCAGTAGCACTGTAAAATCAGTTTCAAGCTATCCCTTTTGTCTGTTGGTTATCATTCCTATTCTTTTTAGCTTCATTAAAAATAATTCAAGTTAGGTTGTTTGATTTTTTACTTTTTTCCGATTGCATGTCAAAACGAAAATCCCCCTAATGTTGCGGATGAAGTTGAATTGCCGAATAGTGAAGATGTATGAAAGCACAAAAATAATTTCTGTTATTTTTTAATTATTAATTTTCATTTCATCTGATGCTCGTATAAATTAGAAATGGGGTTTTATACACAAAAATTAGCTTTAATTTCAATGTTTTGGGACATTTTTATGATAAAATAAGATCGTTTCCATATATCGAAATTTCTTTATATCGAACTGTTTTCCGGCAATTTGCTACTTCGCTACATAGAGGTCCGACTGTATTTGCAACTGATGTCAAAAATCACAATTTATGGCAATATTTGGTAATGTTGTAGGAGAAGGATTTGGGGCGCTTTTCCGAAATTTGTTCAACATTGAAGCCATTTTTAAGCTATTTTTGGCGATATTAGGGAGTCAATAGCTTCTTCAGAAAAATTTTCAAAATGGAAGATTTTTAAACGCAATTTTATGCTATCTTTGGAGACATTAGGCGAAAAATAGGCGTTTGGGATTGATCTCGAAAAAATTTCCAAGTTAAAACCTTAAAGACATCATTTCATGCTATTTTTGATAGCTAAAAATTTGCATAATTTTTAGCGAGAAATAAAATTGTTCCTATAGTGGTTAACCTAGATGGGTAATAAGGCTTAGATTAGATGCGAAAAAAAAGTGCTATGACCTAGAAAAAAAATCCACGAAGCCCAAATATATGCAAAACCAATTGCTGATGAATTTTAACATGATCAAAGCCAAAAAATAAAAAAAAATGGCAACTTTGTCCATACTTTAGTTTTAGGGGGGTTACCCACATCCCCAACCAACCATACATCAGAAATGAAAAACAAAATTTTAAGTCTATTTTTACCAAGGGCGCCCATATGGGGGGGGGCAAGTGGGGGCTCAAGCCCCCCCCCATGGAAATTGGAAGCTCCTTGCTTTTAGTACTTTTTTCTTTCTTTGCAAAAATGTAAAAACATTTCTTCAGCAGCCGTCAATGAATAATTTATAAAAAATGTCAAACTTTAATAAGCCTAATCTGCACTGGAATTGGTTTCTAGGGAAAAAATATTCTGCTAAACCATGTGGAAATATCTGAGCCCCCCCCCCTTCTTAAAATTATAATTATGCATATGGGCGCCCTTGATTTTTACAGGGGATGTAAATATATTTTAATTTCCAAAAATGTTTTTAAACGAACATTGAGATGTAATTACACAACTTTTCCCACCACAAGCGATTACAAAAATAAATTATATAATAAGAAATAAAAAAAAATCAATTTTTACATATTTGGCGAAATTTTAAGGGGCTGGCAGGGGACCTAAATATATTTTGATTTTAAAGGGAAAAGTTTCGGAAGATTTGCCGGGTCATTGTTACAAATTAAACAAGTTGCATGGGCCTTCTCTATTCCACGCTTTTATCCATATAATCCGCACCTCATTTTAAAATGATTCATAGAGTTTGAAAGTATGCTTATTTTAAATAACATAAAAAAAAAAAAATACATGGAAAAGGAGAAAAAATACAAACCAAGAATGGGGTCATTTTTAAAATTTTAAAAGCTGAAAGAATATGCTTAAAAATATTGGATTTGAGCATTTTCAAAACAATTTGACAAAGTTTAATATTAAAAAAAAAAAAATTAATCGGTGCGCAAATTCAATTTTATTTCTTACGCTTCTACACATGACATCACGAGTAATGAAATGCCATTCATTGATGTCATTAGTGCAGAGTGCAATACTTAATTTGCTTCTTTACTAACATGTACTGGCAACGATATGGTTGATAGCAAGAGCAGAGTGCAATATTTAATTAGCTCTTGAATTATCACAATCTGGAAACGCGGTAGACAGCAAGCGTAAGCATTCAGCGTGCCTGCATTAATCACTTGTGACGACATAGAGCACGTCTTATTCAAAAAGTCTGGCACTTAAAAAATTCAACTTTAAACGTTTTGAAAGTAAAAGTTCTTCCTCGCTCCATGTTATTTTTTCTGCTCATTCTATCAATTTCAGTGACTAAAAGTAGTACTTTTTACCGATTGACAGGGTTCATACTCTATTTGAATGAAAAAATTCCATGACTTTTCCAAGACTTTTTCATGACTTAAATGAAAATTTTCATGACTTCGTTATACAAAGAGAATCGCACTATTTATTCTCAAACTTGCTAATTTTTTGGTAATGAGCATTAGCAAAACGTCTACATAAATTCCACAGTCTCATTGAAGCACTTACTTGTAATAGAAAAAAATCTAAGTGTACATTTAAAAAACTAAACTATTCTTATTTTTCTTCCTCATATAAATTTAAGTAAAGTAAAAATGCAGTGAAACGAATATGATGATGCTTAAATGTCTAATATTTTTTAAAAAACAGGCAGAATGATATTGAATGGGACAAAGATTGAATGAGTCATCACTAAGTTTCTATAAATTTGCTACAAAAGTTGCCTTTTAGTGTCAACAGTGCCTTTTATCACCCACGTAACCTAACGGTATTTTGGTTCTTTAAAGCAATGCCACATAGTTTAGTTTTTGTGTTTCTAAACCAGATCTTTTTTGAAAAAACCATTAAATAATGAATCAATCTTCTGACTCAAAAGTATACTTGTTTTGTTAACAAATTTACAAAATGCATATAAATTAATAGGTTCAGAAATTCCAGAACACATTTGATTCCTGACATTGAACATAGCAGTGGGTCGCATAGATAAGTTTTGTGGGCTGTATGTTGGGCACTACTGTTTTAAAGTATTACAATTCCTCTTTTTCTGTATTCTATCACCTGACTAAAGATATTTATTTTCTAAAACCTTCAACAACTTAAGATAAACTCTGATAAATTTAATAATAAAGTCCTTATGAGTGATGGAATCGAACTCAAATTCAATTGAATCGTCTTTTTTGAGTGGGCATGACAAAACTAAGAATGTGAAATTTTGCTACTACAGAATATGAAACATAAAAAGTGTTGAAAATAACAGAAAATTCAAAATAAATGATGTTCAAGCAGTAAAATCTCATCCCAAAAAAAGGCAAGCATCTGCGACAGAAGTGGATGCAATGAGATTTCAAAATTCAGATTTGATTTTTGGATCGTTCAATTTTCCACTTTTAATAGCTTTTATGTGCTATACTGTTAAATCACTCAAGATTTCTAATGCTCCTTCAGTTACTATTACTTTCTCTTTATCCAAGACATTTTTCCATGACTTGAAATAAATTTCCATGACTTTCAATGAAAATTTCAATTTTCCATGACTTTTCCAGGTCTGAAACTCTGTTATCTTTTTTCCACGACTTTCCAGGATTTCCATGACCCGCACGAACCCTGGATTGAAACAACCCCATTGTGGTTATCGTTACGTAATGCTTATTTCATTAATTGTAAGGCCCCTATATATACTAGCCGGCGCATCAGCCTAAGTTAAGCCATTTTGGACCAGAGCGCGTGTTAAGAGTGGTTGTCTTTTCCGACTCTGACAAGGTAGCGCATTTGGTGATTTCTCACTGCAAGCAATTGTTTTCTGCACGTGAATTACTTATTAAATAAAATATTTTTTTTGGCTAATTTGGCAAAACCCGAAACTTTGCTCTGGTAACCCTAGCTCCGCAACAATGAAAAATTCGATCTAAGATGGCTAAACTTATGCTGATGTGCCGACCTGTATATATAGCGGCTCTAATTAATTGTATCTGTTTCTGAGAAACTGAATATTTGGCTCCAAATTTGTGACACAATAATTGTACTTTTCCGTTTGTGACATTTAGCAAAACTGCAGGCCACACGGATCAGCTTCACAGGCCATAGGTTGGACATTAAACTGATGTCAAATTGTGTCATAATGTCCTTTTTTACCCCCATTCATAGCCCTGCTTTAAAAGCAAGACTTTAACCTTAATTACGTCACTTATACAGTACAGAACCTTTTATCCGGGATCCAGAAAATCGGTAACCTTTCGCTCGATTTTCCTGCCATTTTAAAAATACACATTTTCGGCAATTTTTAAAAAAGTGAGCATTTTTTCGAAATGTCTTAAAGAATATTTAACTACCAAACGGCACAAACTTGAGGGTCACAGATCAGGACGAAATTGTGGATTTAGATCAGTTCGCACTAGACATGAAGCCAGGTAAAGCAGTTTGACTGCATAGGCCCTCGTTTGGCTGCAACGGGGTTCCAAGTTGTTGTTTAAGTTTAGAAAAAGCAAGGGTTTTTCCTTTGAAATTAAACTTTCTTTTCTCTTTTCTTGATTTGCATTGCCATATGTGTCAATTAAATGCATTCACAATACCTCCCCCCCCCCTTTGTACTGACAAGAGACGTCGAATGTCTTCAAAGGGTAGATATTGTCCCAAAGTTTCAAATTCCAATGAAGACACCATTGCAATTCTGGAGTCCTGCAAATCAGTGTAGTTCAGATGACAAAAGCTTGAGGGTCATGAATTTGGATAAACTTCTGGATTTAGGTCAATTCGTACTAGATATGAGCACAGGAAAAAAAGTTTGAGTACATTGGCTCTAGTTCGGCTGCAAGGAGGGTCTAACTTTGCTGGTTTCGCCCCGGAACTGCTATAGCCTTTTCTTTGAAATTTTGTCACAATATATACTTTCCTAACATCTGTTGCGTCTTGTTAGTACAACGTAGGGGCGATGGAATTTATTCTATACTGTGAATGCATTGAGTTGGCTGATACTGCCATGCAGTATCAAAAAAGGAGTTAAAAAAGGTTATTTTCAAAGGAAAAACCATTGCATTATGGAGGTAAACTGGAAACTTTGGACCCCCATTACGGCCAAACTAGGACCTATGCAGTCAACCGCTTTACCTGGGCTCATATCTAGTGGGAATTAACCTAAATCCAGAGTTTCATCCAGATCCGTGACCCGCAAGGTCGTGCCGTTTGGTAGTAAGATATCTTTAGAAATAGTATGGTAATACTTGGGAAATTTAGTGTAAAAACAAATTTTAAAGTTGGGGAGTCGATTGACACATCAGGGCAAAATTTCCGAAATATTTTCCCGAACAATGACAGTCAAGATTCAAACTTTTCACCAACTTGGTTCCAATTTAAAACTAAAGAAATAAGGACTGGAGCATTCTAATGTTTTTTTTTTTTTTTTGAATAGCGGTAATTAAAAGATTAAAGCGTTTTAGAGTGTAAAAGTGGTCACGCGAAAAATGCTGAATAATATATTCTCGAATTCTGATAGTTGATACAGCGAAGCCTGGAAATCGTTAAAAGAACGACTGTAATAAGACTGCAAAACTTACTTTATATCGATGTTAATTCAAGGCAATATTAAAAACTATTTTTATTACGAAAACAAAATGTCGCAAAAAAAAGGAAAAAACAGAGTTCATAAAAGCAAACTCTTTTTATACACCATTATTAAAAAAAAATCGATCACTTAGTTCATAAACACGTTTCTTACCCTTCATTTTCTTAAGACATTATCAATTGCTGTAGTGACCCCCTCCCTCCACCCTTTTTTACGGTGTTATAAATATGTAAAATTTTTAGGATTTTAAATGGTTCTTTCAATTAATAGTTTTAAATACTAACTTATTTATAAGCATTTCTGAACAGTTTTCTTCATATTTTAAGATGCATTACTATTTATTATTAGTAATTTGGATCTAATGAACAATTAAAAAAAGGCAATTTTTAGCGATCCAAAAAACCGGAAAATTCAGCTCTCCAGGATAGCGATGGTCCCAAACGTTCCGGACAATTAATTATCTACTGTATATCAGTATTTAAATATACAGTATTTAAATGTTTTTTTTTTTTTTCTGTTTTAGGAGAGAAAATCTGATAGAAGAAATGGGCTAAAATTTGCTTTCGATTTTCCGAGGTTCCCTTTAATTGGAGGGAAAAGGTATAATTTTTTGTTTTAAAAGGCTAACCTTCATGTCGAACATGGATTTCAAAGTAAGTTACTGCTTTTTTTCAAGCAGTGTAATCAAAGCTCCAACTTTCACAAAACTCTTCAAAAACTACTTTATTGTGATGGTATTCTTTTTTATGGTTAAGGACGATAGGTTTGTTTTTCCGTTTCTTGTAAAATACTGTGACCCTCCATCTGTAACTTCTCTTTTGAAAGGTATTTTGCTTTCGTAGCAAGCAGTATTAAAATACATGTACAAATTTTGAATAATTTTGAATAAAGGAATATGCTCCGTTTCTGGTGATATTTGACTATTCATCAAAGGATATGTAGCACGATATATTATTAATGCTATTTAAAAAATACTGGTTGATTTTTTTTTTTATTTAAGCGGCTGTCAAAACGACAATTGTTATTACCATAACTGAATGGCAGCCCTGGTACAGCGAAAGGGGTAATGCGCCATGCATCATACCCCATTGGGTGGTGTGGAAACTGATGCGTTTATTTCTTGCGTGAGATATTTTTTACAGAGCATGTTTCATCAACAAGAAGACAATCAAAACATGAAAATTTAAGAATCTAGAAGGAGAGAGAAATCTTACATTGGCTGATTATCCAGACTTAAGTAGCCGAATCGTCCGATTATACGAACAACCCTATTTATTACTTTCTTTTTCTAACTTGACTAGTGAAATCATCGACTCCTTCCCGAGAGACCACACGAGCCACACGAACACTGTATTAAATGGGTGTGGAAAGTTTTTATAATGATATTTTGATTTCTCGTTTTCTCCATATACAATTTTACCAAAGGTAAGAAATTTATCTCTTTCCTGAATTTCAAGTCTTTTCTTGATTACTGGTAAAAGTAGAAAGATGTTATGGAAACAGTTATTTCTCTGTGATAGAAAAATGAAATAGGTAGAAAGGTCTTTAATTCTGATAGCTCGATTTCTCCTTATACGTAAAAGTAAGGAATTTATCTCTTTCCTAAATGTGAAGCCCTAATCTTGATCGCTCGTAAAAATATTGAAATTTAAAAACAGATACGTACTATAGATAATGAATATAGAAAAACAGATGATGATACATAGACATTAATAATTTGCCATTAACAGAAAAGTTAAATGGGTGAAGAAGCTGTATATTATTGGCGTACGTTGGCAGTAAGGTAAGAAAGTTATCTTTTTTTAACAAGCTCAATTTTTTTTTTCCACCAAGTTTTTATCTTTAGAAGTGGTGCTTGCTTTTGCTCAATGACATTAATTCAGGTAAGTTAACGTACGTTAATCCGGCCATTCTCCAAACCTGTCGTTTTTTATTAGTCGGAGTTGTAAGTGTGTCAAGTATTCAATGTGAGTGACATATTAGTCAATTAGGACACTTAATCTACCTTGAATAGTTTACATGTACTCGTTTAACTATGGTACGTTTTTACGTGGTTTACATTTTTGTTTTGAGGAAACGCAATTTCCGAGCTCTGTTGAAATTTTTTACTTTATAATTTATCTTTAAATGTCTTCTGCCGATAATTCTTTAGCCCATGATGCTTTAAACCTTGTTTTTTAGTATGTGAAGTGATTCTGATCCTATTTTATTATCCAGCATTTTTAATTCGTTTTATTTTCTCATGAGTTGCAAATTAGGCAGCGAAACCATGCACCCCTTTCACGTGATCAGATTGCAGATGGTCAATCGAAGTTAAATACATATCGATCAATCGCTCGTTTTGACGAGTAAATAAATGTCTTGTTAGCAATAATGTTTTACTTTCAGTTTATATTTTAACTGTAAAAGCGAAGAAATAAAAAAAGTTTACACATGCTTATTTTCATTGTATAAACAGTTAGGGTACCCCCCTCCCCCCATTTTTTTTTCGTTTGTTTTAACGTTTGATATCGAACACATTTTGTGCGCGCTGAATTAAAAAGTTCTACTTGTTAATGTCTTTGTAAATCTGAAATCTTCATTTCCACTTTCTCAATTTATGCAGCAAAGTATTTTAGACTAGAAATAACAGACGGTACTGAGAAAGGAACAAATACGTTCAAGGTAAGGAAGATTGTGGAAGAGGTTCTTTTCTGTAAGTCTCACTGTTAAAAAAAAAAAAAAAATATGCAATCACATCAAAAACAAACCTTGAGGAACGAAGGCTTTGGTGAATTATTTTTTTTTAAAAAAAAGGAAGAGTATTCTTCTTTCACATGGAAATATACCTATTGGGGAACCCGCCATGCTAATATAGCAGGGCTGCCACTGGCGGTTATGATGACTATTTTCGCCTAAATTGAGACAAAAACGACCATTTCGTTAAAAAAAAATTTTTTTACTTTCTGCCTGAAAGCTACTAATATGTAAAAATTCAAAAGATATAAACCAAATTTGTAAAAAATAAAGCTTCAGTTCAAGTATCATCGGCTGAACTTTTCTAATTTCCAACTCGCTCAGGTCTGCCAAATTACGGGAAGTTTCGCCAAACTGGCTATCGAGGCCTAATTTATTGCCAAGGATAAGTAAAACAGCCCCTTTTTTATTTTTTCACCTGGTGCAATCAGGCACTCGCTGAGTATTTCTTGCCAACAAGAAAAGAAATAACCTGTTGAAGGGGAATATCAGTTTTGGTTTGAGGTATTGGGATAGGTTTAATAGGTATGCGGAATAGTAGGGATAAAAATTGGAACTTCATTTAAGAAAGAAAAGTAGCTAATTAGTACGTGAAAGAAAATGAACAGTTTACTATTTTTTTAAACGTACTTTTATGTTTTAAGAGATTAAAAAAATTCCTAATCACCAGCTGCAACGTTGTAAGGTCTTTATAAGTATCTTCAGTGCATTGACATTCTTGTGACTGAAATTCGATTGGTATGATACCATGTCATGTTGTTCATGTTGTTCACCATTAGTGCGTAACTGGAGAGAGCTTCGCTTGTGCGGGTGATCCCGCTTATGTACTACCATGCGGTTGCGGTATGACTGTTCATTAAAGGATATGTAGCATAATATATTATTAATGCTATTTAGAAAATACTGGTTGATTTTTTTTTATTTAAGCGGCTGTCAAAACGACAATTGTTATTACCATAACTCAATGCCAGCCCTGGTACAGCGAAAGGGGTAATGCGCCATGCATCATACCCCATTGGGTGGTGTGGAAACTGATGCGTTTATTTCTTGCGTGAGATATTTTTTACAGGGCATGTGTCATCAACAAGAAGACAATCAAAACATGAAAATTTAAGAATCTAGAAGGAGAGAGAAATCTTACATTGCTGATTATCCAGACTTAAGTAGCCGAATCGTCCGATTATACGAACAACCCTATTTATTACTTTCTTTTTCTAACTTGACTAGTGAAATCATCGACTCCTTCCCGAGAAACCACACGAACACTGTATTAAATGGGTATGGAAAGTTTTTATAATGATATTTTGATTTCTCGTTTTCTCCATATACAATTTTACCAAAGGTAAGAAATTTATCTCTTTCCTAAATTTAAGGTCTTTTCTTGATTACTGGTAAAAATAGAAAGATGTTATGAAAACGTTAATTATTTCTCAATGATAGAAAAATGAAATAGGTAGAAAGGTCTTAGATTCTGATAGCTCGATTTCTCCTTATACGTACAGGTAAGTAATTTTATCTCTTTCCTAAATGTGAAGCCCTAATCTTGATCGTTCGTAAAAATATTGAAATTTAAAAACAGATACGTACTATAGATAATGAATATAGAAAAACAGATGATGGTACAGAGACATTAATAATTTGCCATTAACAGAAAAGTTAAATGGGTGAAGAAAGTTCTGTATATGATTATTGGCGTACGTTGGCATTAAGGTAAGAAAGTTTTCTTTTTTTAACAAGTTCAATCTACAGTTCAAAGATGGACAAGCACAAGTACAGCTCAATTTTTTTTTACCACATTTTTATCTTTAGAAGAGGTGCTTGCTTTTGCTCGATGACATTAATTCAGGTAAGTTAACGTACGTTAATCCGGCCATTCTCCAAACCTGTCGTTTTTTATTAGTCGGAGTTGTAAGTGTGTCAAATATTCAATGTGAGTGACATATTTGTCAATCAGGAAACTTAATCTACCTTGAATAGTTTACGTGTACTCGTTTAACTATGTTACGTTTTTACGTGGTTTACTTTTTTGTTTTGAGAAAACGCAATTTCCGAGCTCGGTTGAAATTTTTTACTTTATAATTTATCTTTAAATATCTTCTGCCGATAATTCTTTAGCCCATCATGCTTTAAACCTTGTTTTTAGTATTTGAAGTGATTCTGATCCTATTTTATTATCCAGCATTTTAAATTCGTTTTATTTTCTCATGAGTTGCAAATTAGGCAGCGAAACCATGCATCCCTTTCACGTGATCGGATTGCAGATGGTCAATCAAAGTTAAATACATGTCGATCAATCGCTCGTCTTGAGGAGTAAAGATTGTCTTGCTAGCAATAATGTTTTCCTTTCAGTTTATATTTTAACTGTAAAAGCGAAGAAAGAAAAAAAAAGTTTACACATGCTTATTTTCATTGTATAAACAGTTAGGGTACCCCCCCCCTTTTTTTTTCATTTGTTTTAACGTTTGATATCGAACACATTTTGTGCGCGCTGAATTAAAAAGTTCTACTTGTTAATGTCTTTGTAAATCTGAAATCTTCATTTCCACTTTCTCAATTTATGCAGCAAAGTATTTTAGACTAGAAATAACAGACGGTACTGAGAAAGGAACAAATACGTTCAAGGTAAGGAAGATTGTGGAAGAGGTTCTTTTCTGTAAGTCTCAGTGTTTAAAAAAAAAAATGCAATCACATCAAAAACAAACCTTGAGGAACGAAGGCTTTGGTGAATTATTTTTTTTTAAAAAAAAGGAAGAGTATTCTTCTTTCACATGGAAATATACCTATTGGGGAACCCGCCATGCTGATATAGCAGGGCTGCCACTGGCGGTTATGATGACTATTTTCGCCTAAATTGAGACAAAAACGACCATTTCGTTAAAAAAATTTTTTTTACTTTCTGCCTGAAAGCTACTAATATGTAAAAATTCAAAAGATATTAAACAAAATGTGTAAAAAATAAAGCTTCAGTTCAAGTATCATCGGCTGAACTTTTCTAATTTCCAACTCGCTCAGGTCTGCCAAATTACGGGAAGTTTCGCCAAACTGGCTATCGAGGCCTAATTTATTGCCAAGGATAAGTAAAACAGCCCCTTTTTTATTTTTTCACCTGGTGCAATCAGGCACTCGCTGAGTATTTCTTGCCAACAAGAAAAGAAATAACCTGTTGAAGGGGAATATCAGTTTTGGTTTGGGGTATTGGGATAGGTTTAATAGGTATGCGGAATAGTAGGGATAAAAATTGGAACTTCATTTAAGAAAGAAAAGTAGCTAATTAGTACGTGAAAGAAAATGAACAGTTTACTATTTTTTTAAACGTACTTTTATGTTTTAAGAGATAAAAAAAATTCCTAATCACCAGCTGCAACGTTGTAAGGTCTTTATAAGTATCTTCAGTGCATTGACATTCTTGTGACTGAAATTCGATTGGTATTATACCATGTCATGTTGTTCACCATTAGTGCGTAACTGGAGAGAGCTTCGCTTGTGCGGGTGATCCCGCTTATGTACTACCATGCGGTTGCGGTATGACTATTCATTAAAGGATATGTAGCATAATATATTATTAATGCTATTTAGAAAATAATAGTTGATTTTTTTTTATTTAAGCGGCTGTCAAAACGACAATTGTTATTACCATAACTCAATGCCAGCCCTGGTACAGCGAAAGGGGTAATGCGCCATGCATCATACCCCATTGGGTGGTGTGGAAACTGATGCGTTTATTTCTTGCGTGAGATATTTTTTACAGGGCATGTGTCATCAACAAGAAGATAATCAAAACATGAAAATTTAAGAATCTAGAAGGAGAGAGAAATCTTACATTGCTGATTATCCAGACTTAAGTAGCCGAATCGTCCGATTATACGAACAACCCTATTAATTACTTTCTTTTTCTAACTTGACTAGTGAAATCATCGACTCCTTCCCGAGGAACCACACGAACACTGTATTAAATGGGTATGGAAAGTTTTTATAATGATATTTTGATTTCTCGTTTTCTCCATATACAATTTTACCAAAGGTAAGAAATTTATCTCTTTCCTAAATTTAAGGTCTTTTCTTGATTACTGGTAAAAATAGAAAGTTGTTATGAAAACGTTAATTATTTCTCAATGATAGAAAAATGAAATAGGTAGAAAGGTCTTAGATTCTGATAGCTCGATTTCTCCTTATACGTACAGGTAAGTAATTTTATCTCTTTCCTAAATGTGAAGCCCTAATCTTGATCGTTCGTAAAAATATTGAAATTTAAAAACAGATACGTACTATAGATAATGAATATAGAAAAACAGATGATGGTACAGAGACATTAATAATTTGCCATTAACAGAAAAGTTAAATGGGTGGAGAAAGTTCTGTATATGATTATTGGCGTACGTTGGCATTAAGGTAAGAAAGTTTTCTTTTTTTAACAAGTTCAATCTACAGTTCAAAGATGGACAAGCACAAGTACAGCTCAACTTTTTTTCACCACATTTTTATCTTTAGAAGAGGTGCTTGCTTTTGCTCGATGACATTAATTCAGGTAAGTTAACGTACGTTAATCCGGCCATTCTCCAAACCTGTCGTTTTTTATTAGTCGGAGTTGTAAGTGTGTCAAATATTCAATGTGAGTGACATATTTGTCAATCAGGAAACTTAATCTACCTTGAATAGTTTACGTGTACTCGTTTAACTATGTTACGTTTTTACGTGGTTTACTTTTTTGTTTTGAGAAAACGCAATTTCCGAGCTCGGTTGAAATTTTTTACTTTATAATTTATCTTTAAATATCTTCTGCCGATAATTCTTTAGCCCATCATGCTTTAAACCTTGTTTTTAGTATTTGAAGTGATTCTGATCCTATTTTATTATCCAGCATTTTAAATTCGTTTTATTTTCTCATGAGTTGCAAATTAGGCAGCGAAACCATGCATCCCTTTCACGTGATCGGATTGCAGATGGTCAATCAAAGTTAAATACATGTCGATCAATCGCTCGTCTTGAGGAGTAAAGAATGTCTTGCTAGCAATAATGTTTTCCTTTCAGTTTATATTTTAACTGTAAAAGCGAAGAAAGAAAAAAAAAGTTTACACATGCTTATTTTCATTGTATAAACAGTTAGGGTACCCCCCCCCCTTTTTTTTTCATTTGTTTTAACGTTTGATATCGAACACATTTTGTGCGCGCTGAATTAAAAAGTTCTACTTGTTAATGTCTTTGTAAATCTGAAATCTTCATTTCCACTTTCTCAATTTATGCAGCAAAGTATTTTAGACTAGAAATAACAGACGGTACTGAGAAAGGAACAAATACGTTCAAGGTAAGGAAGATTGTGGAAGAGGTTCTTTTCTGTAAGTCTCACTGTTTAAAAAAAAAAATGCAATCACATCAAAAACAAACCTTGAGGAACGAAGGCTTTGGTGAATTATTTTTTTTAAAAAAAAAGGAAGAGTATTCTTCTTTCACATGGAAATATACCTATTGGGGAACCCGCCATGCTGATATAGCAGGGCTGCCACTGGCGGTTATGATGACTATTTTCGCCTAAATTGAGACAAAAACGACCATTTCGTTAAAAAATTTTTTTTTACTTTCTGCCTGATGTAAAAATTCAAAAGATATTAAACAAAATGTGTAAAAAATAAAGCTTCAGTTCAAGTATCATCGGCTGAACTTTTCTAATTTCCAACTCGCTCAGGTCTGCCAAATTACGGGAAGTTTCGCCAAACTGGCTATCGAGGCCTAATTTATTGCCAAGGATAAGTAAAACAGCCCCTTTTTTATTTTTTCACCTGGTGCAATCAGGCACTCGCTGAGTATTTCTTGCCAACAAGAAAAGAAAAAACCTGTTGAAGGGGAATATCAGTTTTGGTTTGGGGTATTGGGATAGGTTTAATAGGTATGCGGAATAGTAGGGATAAAAATTGGAACTTTATTTAAGAAAGAAAAGTAGCTAATTAGTACGTGAAAGAAAATGAACAGTTTACTATTTTTTTAAACGTACTTTTATGTTTTAAGAGATTAAAAAAATTCGTAATCACCAGCTGCAACGTTGTAAGGTCTTTATAAGTATCTTCAGTGCATTGACATTCTTGTGACTGAAATTCGATTGGTATGATACCATGTCATGTTGTTCATGTTGTTCACCATTAGTGCGTAACTGGAGAGAGCTTCGCTTGTGCGGGTGATCCCGCTTATGTACTACCATGCGGTTGCGGTATGACTGTTCATTAAAGGATATGTAGCATAATATATTATTAATGCTATTTAGAAAATAATGGTTGATTTTTTTTTATTTAAGCGGCTGTCAAAACGACAATTGTTATTACCATAACTCAATGCCAGCCCTGGTACAGCGAAAGGGGTAATGCGCCATGCATCATACTCCATTGGGTGGTGTGGAAACTGATGCGTTTATTTCTTGCGTGAGATATTTTTTACAGGGCATGTGTCATCAACAAGAAGACAATCAAAACATGAAAATTTAAGAATCTAGAAGGAGAGAGAAATCTTACATTGCTGATTATCCAGACTTAAGTAGCCGAATCGTCCGATTATACGAACAACCCTATTTATTACTTTCTTTTTCTAACTTGACTAGTGAAATCATCGACTCCTTCCCGAGGAACCACACGAACACTGTATTAAATGGGTATGGAAAGTTTTTATAATGATATTTTGATTTCTCGTTTTCTCCATATACAATTTTACCAAAGGTAAGAAATTTATCTCTTTCCTAAATTTAAGGTCTTTTCTTGATTACTGGTAAAAATAGAAAGATGTTATGAAAACGTTAATTATTTCTCAATGATAGAAAAATGAAATAGGTAGAAAGGTCTTAGATTCTGATAGCTCGATTTCTCCTTATACGTACAGGTAAGTAATTTTATCTCTTTCCTAAATGTGAAGCCCTAATCTTGATCGTTCGTAAAAATATTGAAATTTAAAAACAGATACGTACTATAGATAATGAATATAGAAAAACAGATGATGGTACAGAGACATTAATAATTTGCCATTAACAGAAAAGTTAAATGGGTGAAGAAATTTCTGTATATGATTATTGGCGTACGTTGGCATTAAGGTAAGAAAGTTTTCTTTTTTTAACAAGTTCAATCTACAGTTCAAAGATGGACAAGCACAAGTACAGCTCAATTTTTTTTAACCACATTTTTATCTTTAGAAGAGGTGCTTGCTTTTGCTCGATGACATTAATTCAGGTAAGTTAACGTACGTTAATCCGGCCATTCTCCAAACCTGTCGTTTTTTATTAGTCGGAGTTGTAAGTGTGTCAAATATTCAATGTGAGTGACATATTTGTCAATCAGGAAACTTAATCTACCTTGAATAGTTTACGTGTACTCGTTTAACTATGTTACGTTTTTACGTGGTTTACTTTTTTGTTTTGAGAAAACGCAATTTCCGAGCTCGGTTGAAATTTTTTACTTTATAATTTATCTTTAAATATCCTCTGCCGATAATTCTTTAGCCCATCATGCTTTAAACCTTGTTTTTAGTATTTGAAGTGATTCTGATCCTATTTTATTATCCAGCATTTTAAATTCGTTTTATTTTCTCATGAGTTGCAAATTAGGCAGCGAAACCATGCATCCCTTTCACGTGATCAGATTGCAGATGGTCAATCAAAGTTAAATACATGTCGATCAATCGCTCGTCTTGACGAGTAAAGAATGTCTTGCTAGCAATAATGTTTTCCTTTCAGTTTGTATTTTAACTGTAAAAGCGAAGAAAGAAAAAAAAAGTTTACACATGCTTATTTTCATTGTATAAACAGTTAGGGTACCCCCCCCCCCCTTTTTTTTTCATTTGTTTTAACGTTTGATATCGAACACATTTTGTGCGCGCTGAATTAAAAAGTTCTACTTGTTAATGTCTTTGTAAATCTGAAATCTTCATTTCCACTTTCTCAATTTATGCAGCAAAGTATTTTAGACTAGAAATAACAGACGGTACTGAGAAAGGAACAAATACGTTCAAGGTAAGGAAGATTGTGGAAGAGGTTCTTTTCTGTAAGTCTCACAGTTTAAAAAAAAAAAAATATGCAATCACATCAAAAACAAACCTTGAGGAACGAAGGCTTTGGTGAATTATTTTTTTAAAAAAAAAAGGAAGAGTATTCTTCTTTCACATGGAAATATACCTATTGGGGAACCCGCCATGCTGATATAGCAGAGCTGCCACTGACGGTTATGATGACTATTTTCGCCTAAATTGAGACAAAAACGACCATTTCGTTAAAAAAAAAATTTTTACTTTCTGCCTGAAAGCTACTAATATGTAAAAATTCAAAAGATATTAAACAAAATGTGTAAAAAATAAAGCTTCAGTTCAAGTATCATCGGCTGAACTTTTCTAATTTCCAACTCGCTCAGGTCTGCCAAATTACGGGAAGTTTCGCCAAACTGGCTATCGAGGCCTAATTTATTGCCAAGGATAAGTAAAACAGCCCCTTTTTTATTTTTTCACCTGGTGCAATCAGGCACTCGCTGAGTATTTCTTGCCAACAAGAAAAGAAATAACCTGTTGAAGGGGAATATCAGTTTTGGTTTGGGGTATTGGGATAGGTTTAATAGGTATGCGGAATAGTAGGGATAAAAATTGGAACTTCATTTAAGAAAGAAAAGTAGCTAATTAGTACGTGAAAGAAAATGAACAGTTTACTATTTTTTTAAACGTACTTTTATGTTTTAAGAGATTAAAAAAATTCCTAATCACCAGCTGCAACGTTGTAAGGTCTTTATAAGTATCTTCAGTGCATTGACATTCTTGTGACTGAAATTCGATTGGTATGATACCATGTCATGTTGTTCATGTTGTTCACCATTAGTGCGTAACTTGAGAGAGCTTCGCTTGTGCGGGTGATCCCGCTTATGTACTACCATGCGGTTGCGGTATGACTATTCATTAAAGGATATGTAGCATAATATATTATTAATGCTATTTAGAAAATACTGGTTGATTTTTTTTTATTTAAGCGGCTGTCAAAACGACAATTGTCATTACCATAACTCAATGCCAGCCCTGGTACAGCGAAAGGGGTAATGCGCCATGCATCATACCCCATTGGGTGGTGTGGAAACTGATGCGTTTATTTCTTGCGTGAGATATTTTTTACAGGGCATGTGTCATCAACAAGAAGACAATCAAAACATGAAAATTTAAGAATCTAGAAGGAGAGAGAAATCTTACATTGCTGATTATCCAGACTTAAGTAGCCGAATCGTCCGATTATACGAACAACCCTATTTATTATTTTCTTTTTCTAACTTGACTAGTGAAATCATCGACTCCTTCCCGAGGAACCACACGAACACTGTATTAAATGGGTATGGAAAGTTTTTATAATGATATTTTTATTTCTCGTTTTCTCCATATACAATTTTACCAAAGGTAAGAAATTTATCTCTTTCCTAAATTTAAGGTCTTTTCTTGATTACTGGTAAAAATAGAAAGATGTTATGAAAACGTTAATTATTTCTCAATGATAGAAAAATGAAATAGGTAGAAAGGTCTTAGATTCTGATAGCTCGATTTCTCCTTATACGTACAGGTAAGTAATTTTATCTCTTTCCTAAATGTGAAGCCCTAATCTTGATCGTTCGTAAAAATATTGAAATTTAAAAACAGATACGTACTATAGATAATGAATATAGAAAAACAGATGATGGTACAGAGACATTAATAATTTGCAGTTAACAGAAAAGTTAAATGGGTGAAGAAAGTTCTGTATATGATTATTGGCGTACGTTGGCATTAAGGTAAGAAAGTTTTCTTTTTTTAACAAGTTCAATCTACAGTTCAAAGATGGACAAGCACAAGTACAGCTCAATTTTTTTTACCACATTTTTATCTTTAGAAGAGGTGCTTGCTTTTGCTCGTTGACATTAATTCAGGTAAGTTAACGTACGTTAATCCGGCGATTCTCCAAACCTGTCGTTTTTTATTAGTCGGAGTTGTAAGTGTGTCAAATATTCAATGTGAGTGACATATTTGTCAATCAGGAAACTTAATCTACCTTGAATAGTTTACGTGTACTCGTTTAACTATGTTACGTTTTTACGTGGTTTACTTTTTTGTTTTGAGAAAACGCAATTTCCGAGCTCGGTTGAAATTTTTTACTTTATAATTTATCTTTAAATATCTTCTGCCGATAATTCTTTAGCCCATCATGCTTTAAACCTTGTTTTTAGTATTTGAAGTGATTCTGATCCTATTTTATTATCCAGCATTTTAAATTCGTTTTATTTTCTCATGAGTTGCAAATTAGGCAGCGAAACCATGCATCCCTTTCACGTGATCAGATTGCAGATGGTCAATCAAAGTTAAATACATGTCGATCAATCGCTCGTCTTGACGAGTAAAGAATGTCTTGTTAGCAATAATGTTTTCCTTTCAGTTTATATTTTAACTGTAAAAGCGAAGAAAGAAAAAAAAAGTTTACACATGCTTATTTTCATTGTATAAACAGTTAGGGTACCCCCCCTTTTTTTTTTCATTTGTTTTAACGTTTGATATCGAACACATTTTGTGCGCGCTGAATTAAAAAGTTCTACTTGTTAATGTCTTTGTAAATCTGAAATCTTCATTTCCACTTTCTCAATTTATGCAGCAAAGTATTTTAGACTAGAAATAA